>NW_026652281.1:153324731-153665984 GCF_009828535.3 Hylobates moloch
GGCCGAGGCACACGGATTACCTGAGGTCAGGAGTTCGAGACCAGCCTGGCCAACATGGTGAAACCCCGTCTCTACTAAAAAAAAATTACAAAAATTAGCCGGGTGTAGTGGCACACTCCTGTAATCCCAGCTACTACTTGGGAGGCTGAGGCAGCAGAATTGCTTGAGTCTGGGTGGCAGAGGTTGCAGTGAGCTTAGATCGTGCCACTGCACTCCACCCTAGCCGACAGAGCAAGACTCTGTCTCAAAAAAAAAAAAAAAAAAAAAAAAGATGGTTAAAACAGTAAATTTTATGTTCTCTGTATTTTATCATATTTTAAAAATCAAAAAACAAAAGGCAGTTGAGGTTAGGCATGGAGGCTCAGGCCTGTAATCCCAGCACTTTGGGAAGCCGAAGCACGTGGATCACCTGAGGTCAGGAGTTCAAGACCAGCCTGCCCAATATGGCAAAACCCTGTCTCTACTAAAAATACAAAAAATTAGCTGGGTGTGGTGGTGGGCACCTGTAATCCCAGCTACTTGGGAGATTGAGGCAGGAGAATCACTTAAACCCGGGAGGGGGGCTGGGCTCGGTGGCTTACGCCTGTAATCCCAGCACTTTGGGAGGCCAAGATGGGCGGATCATGAGGTCAGGAGATCGAGACCATCCTGGCTAACACGGTGAAACCCCGTCTCTACTAAAAATACAAAAAATTAGCCGGGCGTGGTGGCGGGCGCCTGTAGTCCCAGCTACTTGGGAGGCCGAGGCAGGAGAATGGCGTGAACCTGGGAGGCGGAGCTTGCAGTGAGCCAAGATCACGCCACTGCACTCCAGCCTGGGCGACAGGGCAAGTCTCCATCTCAAAAAAAAAAAAAACCCGGTTGGCGGAAATTGCAGTGAGCCAAGATCTCGCCATTGCACTCAAGTATGGGTGACAGAGCAAGACTCCATCTCAAAAAAAAGGCAGTTGACAGGAGCAAGGAGCCTGGTGAGGAAGCTGTGGCATTTGACCCGGCCGTGTTGCTATGGGCCAGGGTGGTCCTACTAGAGGAGCTGAGTGGGAAAGAGCACAGGGGACATGCTGAAGGCCTGGGTGTGGGGATGAGGCAGAGATTGGGGGCACCTTGCAGGGTCGTAGCAGGTGATTGCGGTGAGATGGAGGAAGACACCTGGGGTACTGCTCCCTGCCCAGCTCATACGTGTGTCCCAACCGGAACACTCCTGTCCCTACACTGCTCTAGGCTGTCAGAGACATACAGAAGCTGGCCCAGCCAAGCCCAGGGGCTGCAGGGGACATCCCCTTGTGTCCCCAGTGATCTGCAGCTCTCAGACACCCACAAGCACAGCGCCTCTTTCCCAGCCCAGCACTCTCAGTGGGGAGCCAGGTGGGAGAGCAGGCTCGGAAGGGGACCCAGGCTTACGCAGCGAGCCGGGCAAAGCTGGAACTGGGGCCCAGGCCCTGGATGCTCTGGCATGTGGTGGAGTCCTGGGATACTGAGGGGAGGGGACAGGGCATGGGAGTGCGGTGCTCTCACCTTTGATTTGAACTCATTCCCCAGGGGACAGGGGAGGCCTCCTCAGGATCCACAGATGCCCAGTCTCCCGAGAGGGGCCTGGTCCCCATGGAGGAAAACTCCATCTACTCCTCCTGGCAGGAAGGTAAGTCGGAGGAGGTGCAAGGGCAGCCTCAGCCCCCCACACCCAGGGCCGGGTCTTTGTGGGACTGACGGGTCTGTCCTGGCCAGCTGCCACAGTGGGCGAGTTTCCCGTGGTGGTGCAGAGGACTGAGGCCACCACCCGCTGCCAGCTGAAGGGGCCCGCCCTGCTGGTGCTGGGCCCAGATGCCATCCAGCTGAGGGAGGCCAAGGGCACCCAGGCCCTCTACAGCTGGCCCTATCACTTCCTGCGCAAGTTCGGCTCCGACAAGGTGAGGTGCAGGGGTGGGAAGGGTGGGGGGCTGACACCCTGGACCCTCCTGCTAATCCCCACCCGTGTCCCCTATGCCCAGGGTGTGTTCTCCTTTGAGGCCGGCCGTCGCTGCAACTCGGGTGAGGGCCTCTTTGCCTTCAGCACCCCCTGTGCCCCTGACCTGTGCAGGGCTGTGGCCGGGGCCATCGCCCGCCAGCAGGAGCGGCTGCCAGAGCTGACCAGGCCCCAGCCCTGCCCCCTGCCACGGGCCACCTCTCTGCCCTCCCTGGACACCCCTGGAGAGCTGCAGGAGATACCACCAGGACCTGAGCCACCCACCTCCAGGAGGATGCGCCCGGCCGAGCCCGGACCCCAGAGCCTGCCGCTACTGCTAGGCCTGGAGCCCAACGATCCAGCGTCTGGGCTCTACGCCTCAGTGTGCAAGCGCGCCAGTGGGCCCCCAGGCACTGAGCACCTCTATGAGAACCTGTGTGTGCTGGAGGCCAGCCCCACACTGCACGGCGGGGAACCTGAGCCGCACAAGGGCCCCAGCAGCCACAGCCCCACAACCAGTCCCATCTACCACAACGGCCAGGACTTGAGCTGGCCCGGCCCGGCCCACGACAGCACCCTGGAGGCCCAGTACCGGCGGCTACTGGAGCTGGATCAGGCGGAGGGCACAGGCCGCCCTGACCCTCAGGCAGGTTTCAAGGCCAAGCTGGTGACCCTGCTGAGTCGTGAGCGGAGGAAGGGCCCTGCACCTTGTGACCGGCCCTGAACACCCAGCAGAGGTGGCCAGAGGGGAAGGTGCTCCCCCTGGGACAGGTGGGTGGGCTGGTGGGCAAACAGTGGGCCCATGTGGACACACACCTGTGTCCACCCTGGCCTGCAGGAACAAGGCAGGCCGCCTGTGGAGGACCTCAGCCCTGCCCTGCCCTCTTCATGAACAGTGTGCAGACTCGCAGATAATAAAGCTCAGAGCAGCCCCCAGCAGGGGCACTCACGGCACACACCCCTGCCCACATTCGTTGCGGCCAACACCAGCACCCTGTGCTGGTTCCAGGGGCACAGGTGACCTGGGCCTGACCTGCCACCCATGGGCTCAAATCCACTGCAGCAGACAGACGGGATGGAGATCATTAGGACTCCATGTTGCCCTGCACGACCAGAGTGACACGAAGAGGCAGGCGGAGGGAGCCGTGAGGCTTGCTTGTCACACTCAGGAAGGAGCAACATGACACCCGGAGGCCCAAGCTGGGAGGAGGTAGTGGGGGCGGGGGGCGGCTGGAAGGGACTTCAGAGACACCCTCGCCCAAAACACTTGTTCCCTGCTGAAACTCCAACAATTTGCAGATACTTCTGGGAACCCCAGGCCTCAGTCTCCTCATCTGTAAAGGAGAGAGAACAGATGATGTATCAGGCATAATCCTTAATGAGAGTTTTGCTGCGTGCCTACTTAGTGCCAGGCGCTGGGGGACACGGCCGTGTTCAGGACAGCCTTGGTCCTGTTCTCCCGGAGCCGACATTCCAGCGGGGAGAGAAGTTTCCTGAAGACTTCCATGCTGTGTTCCCTCCTCTGCTCCTGCTCCTGTCGCCATCCTAAGCGCCAGCCATGCACGCAAGCATCCTGCCTCCGGGCCTCTGGCTGCTCAGCCCCTCACTACAACTCCACCTCAGCTGCCCACACGCCTGGCCCATCCTGAACCTCATTTTCATGACGGACACACAATTCTTGCTCCTGCCGAAGCCTCACCCTCTGGCCACCTCCTCCTTCCAGCTCACTTCCTTTAGCACGGCCAGTACCACCCCTGCCTAGCCATGTCGACCTGCAGGGACCCTTTTCTGGCTCTTCGAGGCCTCTGCCCACCGTCCCCTCTTTGTTCTCCATAGTCCCTTCCCCCGTTCTCTCTCGTTTCATCTTATTGGTCTGGCAAAGTCCCCGGCCTTGGGTGAGCCCAGACCTCCTCTGTGCCTGCACACAGCTGCCCACAGCCAGAGAAATCCATTTAAGCAGAGTGCCTGCATCCTTCTTAACGGTGCAAGGCAGGCATTCCCTGCCACCAGAGACCCTGTTCCCTGAGGGGCAGCTTTTCTCCTCCCCAGAACCTCCTGTCTGTCCCCACCCAGTGTCTCCTCAGGCATGTTGGGGAAACAGGTCAGGCTGTCCCACCACATCTGCAAGTGTACTGGCATCCATCTGTCTTCTTCCTACCCCTACAGGAGAAACTGTCTGTCCCCAGCTACGCTCTGATCCCGGCTCCTCTCACCTCAGAGCTTGGAAAATTGAGCTGTCCCCGCTCTCTCCTGGACCCATTCATCCTACCAGCAGCTTTTCCAGCCACACGAAAACATGCTCTGTAATTTCACATCTTAAACCTTCCCTTGACCTCACATTCCCCTTCGGCCACCTCCCTGTTTCTCTGTTCCTCTTCACAGCAAAAACTGTTCAAAAGAGTTGTTGATTACTTTCATTTCCACTTTCTCACCCCCATTCTCCCCTCAATTAACTCTCCTTCAACCCCATGATGCCATTATGTGGCTTTTATTAGAGTCACCAACCTTATTCTCCAAAACAAAAGCAACAAGGACTTTGACTTCTCAGCAGCACTCAACTCTGGTTCTTGAAACACCCCCGTTAACTTGCTATTCCTCCTACCTCATAACAATCTCCTTCCCAGCCTCTACTGCTGCCTTCTCTGAGTTCTTCCCAGGGTCCTAGGCTCAGATATAGTGTAGCTCAACCCTGCTACACAAAGAATCTCCTGAAAGCCTGTAAAAATGTCCATGCATGTTCTGTGAGTGACCTACCAGGAGAATAAAAAATTTTTAAAATCAAATGCCCATGCCTGGTCCCACACGCAGGGGCTCTGATTTCATCAGTCTGGGTAGGTGGGGTCTGGGCATCCATGCTCACTGGATTTCCGGATGATTGTATTATGCAGCCTAGGCTGGGAACCACTGGCCTCAGCAAGCCAGTCTTTCTCCAGGTGTCACAGATCCTCTAGGTGCTAATGACCCCGAAGATCTGTCTTCAGTGCACACCTCCCCCTGAGCTCCAGATTGAGGAATCCCACTGCACACGAGACATCTGGATGTGGAAAAGGCATCTCCAGATCCCCTGGGTGAAAGGGGGTTGGGGGAATGGAGACTCTGGTGTTCTTCCAGGATGTGTGTGGACACAAAACTCAAAGCCTGGAGGGATGCTAGAGCCATAGGGAGGAAGATTTCAGGTCACTTATTCATACAAGCACTTCCTGATGGGTAAGGTCTTAGAGCAAGCTGAGGCCAAGAGGCTGGCAGTCAAGGTGCTGCTGCAGGCACCCCCACTCCCTACAGTGGCAAGCCCAAGCCCAGCCCCTGGCAGCTCAACAAATCCCAGGACACACTGAAGGTCACCCAGAGAGGGGCATGGCTAGAACCAGAGCCCAGGACTCTGGGTACCCAGCATGGCATCCTTTCCTTCATTACAAATCTGAGCTGCTTTGTTTCCCAGGGATTTCTGTGATACTCCAAGGGGACTGTGGGAAAGAAAGTCCTGGGAAACCACCAGGATTCTAGAGGCCTGGCCTGGAGCCCCGGGAGTCTCAGCCACCAGAGGGCGCTGGGTCCCTGTCCAGGTCCAGTTGCTACGCAGGGGCTGCCTGTGCTGGAGGATCCCCAGGGGACACAGACCAGAGCCTTGCACCAGCCCAAGGCATGGGAGCCTGGGGTCCTCTCTGCTGGAGGACTGCCAGGACCCCCAGGCTGCCACCTCTTCCTTTGCTCATTTGCTGTTTCACTTTGTCAATCCTTTCTTTCTTCGTGTGTTCATTCACATCCACTGTGTGCAGGCCCTGGGGAAATGTTAGATGAGACACATAAGCTGTGTGTCTTCATTGTCCTAACAAAGAACACGCCCTGGAAAGAGCACCGCAGAGAGTCCCCATTCCCCCCTCTCCCTCCACACATGGAATCTGGAGATGCCTTTTCCACATCCAGATGTCTCTGGTGCTGTGGGATTCTTAAATAAACAAACACTTCATACAGAATGTGAGATGATGGAGATGCTATGGCGAAAAATACAGCAGAGGGAGGGCCTGGTGTGTGATGCGGGTGAGGCGTCCAGGGATTGCTGTTTCAGCTGTGATCAGGGAAGGCCCTGGGAGGAGGCAACATCTGAGCAGAGACCTAAATAAAGTTGGAAGCCTGTTGCTGAGATACCTGGAGAAGTGTTTCAAGGGCCGGGCACCGGGCACGGTGGCTCAGGCCTGTAATCCCAGCACTTTGGGAGGCCAAGGCAGGTGGATCGCTGGAGGTCAGGAGTTTGAGAGCAGCCTGACGAACATGGAGAAACCCCATCTCTACGAAACATATAAAAATTATCCGGGCACGGTGGTTCATGCCTGTAGTCCCAGCTACTCGGGAGGCTGAGGCAGGAGAATCACTTGAACCTGGGAGGCAGAGGTTGCAGCGAGCCGAGATCACACCACTGCACTCCAGCCTGGATGACAGAGCGAGACTCCATCTCAAAAAAAAAAAAAAAAAAGAAAAAAAGGTTTTCAAGGGAATGGCAAGTGAGGCCTGAGGGAGAAATGGTCTCCTGCAGAATGTGGGTGAGAGGTTCCATGGTGGCGTGATTCTGGCTTTAAAAATATCATTTTGGCTGCTTCATGAAGACTCTGGAAGGGGCAAGGGTGAAAGCAGGGATGCCCGTTAGGAGACTGTTACAGGGTCGCAGGCACAAAATGGCAGTGGCTGGGACAATGGTGGCAGCAGCGGTTAGATGTGAACATGTTGAAGGTGGAATTTGCAGAATCTGGGGGAGAACAGAAGAGAAAGGAAGGATAACTTCATCGTTTCTGCTGAACCAGTTGGATAAATGTTGGTGGCACTTCTTGAAGTGAGGAAGGAGTTAGGAAGGTGGGAAAGGCACAAGTTTGAATTGGGCCATGATGATCTGAGATACCTAGTACAGTGGTTCCCCATCCTTTTTGGCAGAAGGGACCGCTTTCATGGAAGACAGGAAGACAATTTTTCCACAGACTGGGGGTGGGGTGGGGATGGTTTCAGGATGGTTCCAGTGCAGTACATTTATCATTAGATTATTTTATTTATTTATTTATTTTTTGAGATGGAGTCTCGCTCTGTCACCCACGCTGGAGTGCAGTGGAGCCATCTTGGCTCACTACAACCTCTGCCTCCCGGGTTCAAGTGATTCTCCTGCCTCAGCCTCTCAAGTAGCTGGGATTATAGGCATATGCGCCACCATGCCCAGCTAATTTTTGTATTTTTAGTAGAGAGGGGGTTTCACCGTGTTGGCCAGGATGGTCTCGAACTCCTGACCTCAAGCGATCCTCCCTCGCCTCAGCCTCCCAAAGTGCTGGGGTTACAGGCGTGAACCACCGCACCTGGCCCATTTATCATTAGATTCTCATAAGGAAAGAGCAACTTAAATCCCTCGCATGCACAGTTCACAATAGGGTTCACGCTACTATGGGAATCTAATGCTGCTGCTACGCTCAGCTTCTCCGGCTTGCCGCTGCTCACCTTCTGCTGTGCACCCCAGTTCCTAACAGGCCACAAACAGGGAGTTGGGGACCCCGATCTAGTAAACATCTAGGCAGGGTTTTGGATAATGGAGTCTGGAGTTCCTGGGGAGAGGTCAGGCTGGCCATGAAACATGGGATGCCTTGGCATATAGGTGGTGTTGAAAGCCACAGGACAGTACGGGGTCTTAGGGGGTGAGCATAAAGAGAGGCGACATCAGATGGCCAAGGCCAGAGGCAGAGGAGGATGGGAAGGAGGGGCCAGTGGGGCAGGGGGAAGCTGTGAAGCCAGGGAAAAAGGGTGTTTCGGGGAAAAGGATCAACCTGGATCACTGCTGCCCCTAAGCAGGGCAGGATGAAACTGAACCACCACGGATTCCATGGCCCGATGGCCTCCAGGCCACAGGGGACGTTGAGAAGAGAGACCTCAGGGGACTGGTGCGGACAAGAGCCTGCCTGGCATGGCTTCAAGAGATAACTGAAGGAAAGCAAGTGGAGACGCGATAAATAGACAACTCCCTGGAGGAATTTTACTCTCAAGAGGAGAATTAAAGGGTAGTAGCTGGAGAGGGATGTGGGGTCAAGAGAAGGTCTTTAACGATGAGAACTCTCACGGCGGTTTGTGCAGAACAGGGTGGGTGGAGAGAGGGGAGAACTGCAGCGACCATGTCCTAGGAGGAGCTGATGGGCCGGGACCACCAAGCGAGTGGAGGGTGGACGCCCCTTCCCTCACCCCGACACCCGCACGCGCTCAGTGTCCGCGCCGCCGGCCCTAGTGCCCCGGCCGGGACTCTGAGGACGCCTCCAGGCGGCGCAGTCCGCTCTGGCCAAGGTGGAGCGGGGCGCGGCGCTTCCGACGGTGCGCGGGTCGGCTCGCGGTTGCAGGGATGCGAGCGAGGGCAAGGCCTGCAGGCCAGGGACCCCAGGCGTCCGCTCCTGCCCTGTTTTCCTGCCTTCGGTAGAGCGTTGCGCAAATCTAGCTTTAAACGCCCCTGTCCCCCTCAACTTCCCGACCTCGACCTGTCTCCCCCAGCCCCTCTGATTTAGAGATTCTGCAGTCCCCGAGGGTTGCGCCTACGATACCGACCCTCGCAGCAGCCCTGCGAGGCGAGTATGATCGTCCCATTTTTCGGAGTAGCAAACTAAGGTTCAGAGACTACTAGGGCCCAGGTCGGTCTGGTTTGAAGGTCCGCTTTCCTCTCCCTCCGCCAGCGAGCGGTGCGAGGGACTGGGCGAGGAAGCGCCTCCCTAAGGAGGCGACCCGCAGCTCCGGCCCCTTCCCGACTCCGCCCCGCTGCAGGGCCCGGGTCGGCGAGGCCTCTCAGCTCGAAGCCCGACGGGACTTGGTGATTGGGCGGGGCGGAAGAGCTGGGTGGGGCCTTCCACCAGCAGAGAGAGTCTAGTGGGCGTGGTCGCGACGAGGGCGTGGCCTGGTGCCCCGCCCCTGTCCGCGCGCTCAAAGTGGAGGGTGGCTGCGGGGGCGGGGTCAGAACACTGGCGGCCGATCCCAACGAGGCTCCTTGGAGCCGGACGCAGAGCAGCGCCCTGGCCGGGCCAAGCAGGTATCGACGACCGCGCGGGGCGTCTTGGGCTGGACCAGGCGGGCGCCCGGGGCCTGCTGAGGACCACAAGGGGCACTGGGGGTCGTGGTCCAGGCTGTGCTTCCTCCCGCTGGCCCTGGCCCCTGCCTCCGCCCCCGCCCCCGCCTTCCTGCCGCTAAGCCGGCTGCGGCGGGGTCGATTGGCGCCTGCGCTGCTTCCTGCGGCCGGGGCCAGTCTAATGCATGGGGCCCGGGCGGGGGACTAGGGGGAAACTGAGTCACGTCGGTGTGGGAGCAGTTCCGTGTGGGAGGCACCACCCCCACTGGGCTCGGGGAAGGATCCCCCTCCAAGCTATGCTTTAGGGTCCCAGCCCCCATCTGTCTCCACAGGGGCCGCACCCCGCTCCCGCCTTCCCCTTCTTCAGCACCCAGGGGTCCCGCCCTGGCTCCCAGCAGCCTGGACTGGTCCCGGAATGGCTAGGAGGATCCGCTGCAGCCGCCTCCCTCCCCTCCCCTCCCCCTCGCGTCCCAAGCCCCCGTGTGCTCCCTCCGCTGGCTCTCCGCACAGTGTCAGCTTACACGCCTTATATAGTCCGAGCAGGCTCCAGCCGCGGCCTGCCTGCCGGGACCTGGGGGCGGGGGAGAGGAGAGCCGGCCCCTGACTCACTCGGCCGCCCGAGGCTCCAGGCTGGCTTAGGGGGAGGCCGCGCCAGTTTAGTCCCTCGGCCCACCCCTAGTTGCAAAGAACCTCAAGCCTGGATTCAGGCACCCCTCACCGTTCCAATCCCAAGGGGAGGGAGGCTGCTTCTGTCTTTCAAAAGTGAGGTCCGCCAGCCAGCAGCCCAGGCCAGCCTGACAAAATACCTGCCTACTATGGCTTGGGTGTGCTCAGGGGCTGCCCGTGCCTGCCTGGCCCCTGTCCAAGGCTGGTATCCTGAGCTGGGCCGGCCTGCCTGCCTGCCCGCCCACCATGCTGGCCACTCGCCTTCTCTTCTCTCCTCTCAGGAGCCGGCATCATGGATTCCTTCAAGGTAGTGCTGGAGGGGCCAGCACCTTGGGGCTTCCGGCTGCAAGGGGGCAAGGACTTCAATGTGCCCCTCTCCATTTCCCGGGTGAGCCTAGGTTTGGGGAGAGGGGCTCCCCCAGCGGTCTTTCGGTGCTCAGGTCTCCAGAGGGTGATGGGGGGAGTCCTAACAGGAGCTGGTCAGGGGCCAGCAGGCCAGGAGATGCCTAGGTCCAGAGATGTAGTGGTACCTGCCCGCCACAAGGGCTCCCAATGAGGTGGATACTGGGAGGGAGCACCCAGGCTTCTTCAGCCCTGCACTGTACCCGATGCTGTTCTCCCAAGCTCCTGTGGCCACCTCTGAGGGCCGGAGGGAGGCTCATTGTGCAGGATGGGAGCCTAACATTTCCAGGAGGTATCTAAACTTGAGGTGGCAATGCTTGGGGCCAGGTCCCAGGCAGGACACTGTGACTATAGGATTTCACTTCAACCTCACTGCTGCCCAGGGAATAGCAGTCGTCATCCTGTTTTTCCAGAGGAGAGAAGAACTCATGGAGAGGTGGCGGGGCTCGCTCATCGAGTCCACGGTGAAGCAGGGATTGGAACTGAGGCACAGCATGGCGTGCTTTTTTGTGGGTAGAAGGGGTCTCTCCCCAGCCTATGTAAGGACCCACATCCACTGTTCCCATTCAGGATGTGGTGGCCTTTGACCCCAAGCAGAAGTGTAGGACGGGGCTCCGTTCTAGGGGCTTAACTTCAGCTTCCAAGAGCCTGCCCTGGTGGGGGTGGAGCTGGAGGCTGGCTCCTCCCTGTAGCAGGGGGATTGCCTTATAAGCCCAAGAATGCAGCCCCACGCTGGGATGGCCAACAGTGGCTGCAGTCTGCAGAGCTGAAAAGGGCTGGCCTAGGCCTGGCCCCCTGAACCCCACTGGTGGGCCTCTCAGCTGGTCACCAGGCTGCAGCTCCAGCTGTATGGTCCAGTTGTGAGACACAACAAATTGCCATCCCAGAGTGGGTGAGGCCAGCCTGGGGGCTGGCATCTCTGACTGGCCTGGGGGTCAGGAGGGGGTGGGGACTTCCTGCCCCTATATCCGCCTGCCCTGAGAGACCCACCCAGGCGCCGGGTAGGCAGGCAGATGTTGTCAGGAAGCCCAAGGCAAGCCCAGCCTGGAGGGGCCCAGAGGGTTGTGGCCTGAGGAGGGGCTCAAGGTGGAGTCTGTCTGTGGGAGCTGGGCGCGGGGGTTAGGGTAGGCAGGGCAGCGGCGCTCTTCTCAGGGGTCCTTCCATGGCGTTCTCCTGGAACCTGCCCCGCCAGCAGGTAGTGAGGCAGTGGTTGCCCTATCACACACATCCCCCTACATAGCCCTCACACAGCCCTGAAACCTACCTGACGTCCTGCTCCCTGGGAAAGTGCTGGCCCAGTGTGTCTGGGGAGCCTGAACCTCAGTTTCTTCCCTGATGGAGATGACTTTCAGATATGGCCTGTTGGGGGCACTCCGGGCTCCGGCTCCCTGGTCAGCATCCCTGGCATGTGGGCGGGGCCACTAGCTGATCCCAGCCCTGGAGTTGGACCTGGGCCCACATGGGTGGGTGAGGTGGGCTTTTCTGAGTTAGGCCAGCCCCCTCCCCCTCCCCTGACCCCAGAATGGAGGGAGGTGGGAGGGGCAAGGGCTGGCTGTGGGCCCAGGCCTGGGAGATGAGGTAACGTCTGGGACTGGGGGGCTGGGCTGCTCAGGCTGACTCACCCCCACCTCATGCAGGGTCCAGCCCCCTGGCTTTTTCCCTCCTTGGTTCCTCTGGCCTTACCCTGCCCCTGGCCTGAGCCCCTCCTTGCCTGTCTCCAGCCACCCGCCCAGCACTGTCTCCTGCTCTCCTGCTGCCCTCCCCACGCTCTGAACACCCCTCATCCTCTGTGCTTCTTGCCCTCCTCACTCTGGGAAGGGAAGCCGTCCCCGCCCCCACCCCCTCTCCAGGAGCCAGCTAGCTGTACCCCAAGACCCCCACCTTGGGCTCAGCCCACAGCTCCCAGGAGCCAGCCCTGTGGGCAGGGAGTGGCTGGGCCAGGTTTCCCTTCTACTGACTCACCATGACCTTGAGTAAGTGACTTCCCCACGCACGGTATAAGGGGTTGATTTAGTTGAATTGAACTAAAGGTGAGGGAGTGGCTCAGGGTGTCTCCAGGTGGGCTGACCCCTCAGTTGGGCCCCCATGTGGTGGAGCCTTAGGGTCAGAGACACTTCCTGGCCCTGCCTCTTACTAGCTGGGTGACTTGAGGCGAGTTGTTTAACCTCTCTGTGTACGTTTGCAAGTGCAAAATGGGTAAAATCCCAGATTACTCCACAAGGTTGTTGGAAGATTCAGTGTCAATATGTAGCATACTTGGTGCTCAAAAAACTGAAGCAACTCTTCTTATTTAGTGAGTGAGGAAGGGGCCACCGAGCTCTCTTAGCCTTCTGACCTCCTACGCAAGCAAGAGGTCATGTTGAGCCCAGCTGGCCTTTCTTTTCCCGGTGCTGTCAAGCTCTGTGCCTGGCTGCCCTGCCGTCTGACATCTCTCTGAAACCTCTTGCCTCCCCTCTCCCTGCCTCAGCTCGGTCTGTGCACTGACCCACCTGAGGAGCCTCCTGGGGCCACTGGCAGCCTGGACCCCCCAGATCCCCCCCACCCAGTGAAATTGTCTTCCAGCACTGCCTCACAAAAGCCTACTTGATGCAGTGCCAGGCCTCTTGCCAGATGGCTGGGTTGTCCCTTGGGCTGGGACCCAGTCAAGCTGCCCTGCCTGTGTTGCTGGGGCTGGGCTAGAGGCCTGGAAGGGGTTTATCAGGGTCACCCGCTCAGGGCCTGGGAGATACCCACTCCCAGACATTAAAACTGCCAGTGGCCCCTCTACCCTCAAAGCCAAGTCCTGGTCCCTTCCCCTGGCATTCAAAGCCATCATAAGTGAACTCTCACCCGCTAGGCAGCACACCCCATTCTCCTTTACGGAGGCCCACCGCTTCCTCGAAGTCATTCCTGATGGTCTCAGCTCATGCTGGTGGCAGCCATTTCTCCCAGCCTACTGTCTCTACTCATTGCCACAGGAACCAGCGACTCCCAGCTCGAGAGCCTGAAGGATTGGGGTCAGGAGAAGTGGGCAGTCGAGGGTTTGGGAGTGACAGCCATGTATGGCCTATGAAGCCCCAGCTGTCAACTTAGGTCCCATTCAGGCAGTGTTCACAGGGAACCGGGAGATAACAGGGCCTGTTCCTGGCTCTCGAGGGGTCCCAGCAGACCCCTGTAGATGGCCCCCGACAGGGTGCTGGGGGTAAGAGGTCCCTAAGAGCCCTCGGTGGTTTCAGGGAGGAAGCTTTCCCCGCATGGGCCAGAGGGCATATCTGGTAGGTGGAGTGGCCTGGGCAGGAGGCCAGCAGGAGCCTCAAGGGCAATGGTCCTCCTGAGAAACTTGGGCTTTAGCCTGAGCGTGGCTGTTTGTGGACATCCTCTCAATTTCTGGACTGTGGGGGAGGCTGGTGGCAGTGAATAGATAAGCATCGTGACTGGAGAAGCTCAGGTGAGCGCCACCTGAGGGAGAGGGTCGTGGGGGTGAATGAATAAGCAGTGTGACTGGGGAAATTGTGAAGCTCAGGTGAGCGCCACCACCTCCTGGGTTGCTTTAGTGTCCAGCAGCTGCCTAGAACTATGTTGAGTGAAGAGCTGTCTGGGTTCTGGAAGTGGGGCAGCTTTGGGTGTGGCAGTGTTACCACCATCAGCCTGGCTTGGGTCTGCAGGGTCCAGGGCCTCGGTCACTTTGCTTCTCTCTCCGCAGCTCACTCCTGGAGGCAAAGCGGCGCAGGCCGGAGTGGCCGTGGGTGACTGGGTGCTGAGCATCGATGGCGAGAACGCGGGTAGCCTCACACACATCGAAGCTCAGAACAAGATCCGGGCCTGCGGGGAGCGCCTCAGCCTCGGCCTCAGCAGGTATGCGGGTGGGCATGGATGGGTGCGCCGGCGCTGGCAGTGGGGATCCCCCCGGGCCCGGCCCGCTGTCACGCTTTCCTTCTCCTCCAGGGCCCAGCCGGTTCAGAGCAAACAGCAGAAGGTACGAGGCTGGCCGGGACATCGGGGCGGTGGGCGGTGTGGGCTTGGACGGCCAGGCCTGCTCTCCCTCCTGGCACATTCTCGGTACCCCAATCCCTGGCCGGGAGTGGAGGGCAGAAACCGGAGCTAAGGCGGGTCTAGGGCCCTGGAGTTGAGCCAGGGGCTGCCGCACGGTCCTGGCACCACGCATGTCCGCCTGTCTGTCCGCCTGCTGCCTCACGCCGCCGGCGCTGCGTGCTCGCCCGCACTCGGTCAGCCCTCAGTCCTGCGTGGACGGAGATCACCACTCCCAAATGAACCTCTTGAAACCTGAGTCGTCCTCTCCCCGTAGCCTCCAGACAGATGTTGGGGGTGGGGATGGGGGGCTGGAGCTGCCGCTGTCCTCTGCTGCAGGCGCCCCACTTCCACCCAGGCCCCCACCCTACCCTGCCCGCCCGCCCTGCCCGGCTGTGTCTCTGCCCAGGCCTCCGCCCCCGCCGCGGACCCTCCGCGGTACACCTTTGCACCCAGCGTCTCCCTCAACAAGACGGCCCGGCCCTTTGGGGCGCCCCCGCCCGCTGACAGCGCCCCGCAGCAGAATGGGTACGTCGGCCCCTGCCCGCCCGTGCCCGTGCCCGTGCCCGCGCCCACGCCCACGCCATCAGGCCCCCTGTGGCCCCACGCCCGCTGCCCGCTGCTGCTCAGTCTGTGCTGCGCCCCAGCCTGGCGGAACCGTGCGGCAGCGACCCCTGGCGGCCGGGGTGGGGCTGCAGGCACAGGGTCCCTCCCGAGGCTGTGGCGCCTTGCAGGGCACCGCCCTGGGGAGGGGTCTCTGAATGAGGCCGCGCCCCTCTGCTGGCGGCTGGGGGTTGGGTTGTGGTGTCGGGCCAGCTGAGCCCCAGACACTCAGTGCCGACTTGCCCCCGGCTGTTCTGACCCCTCCCCGTCTTTCTTCCTCTCCTGTGTCTGTCTCTTTGTCCCTTTATCTGTCTGTCTGTCTTATTTCCTTCACAGGTGCAGACCCCTGACAAGTCAGTGAGCCCCCTCTGCCTGTCCCTTTCTTCTTCCTTTTGGCACTCTGGGTGGCGGCCCCTCCCCACCCTGGCTGCCCTCCTCTCCACTTCGCCCTCCTGTCCTCTCACCTACCCGCCCAGCAGGGCTCCTGGCCTCACCCTTACCCACTCCCTCCCATCACTGTAACCCAAACCCACATGCACCAAATCCTGGGAGGGGCTGCCCCCACCGCCCACCCCCAGTGTGGGGTTCTGAGCCACACCCTCCCCACAGACAGCCGCTCCGACCGCTGGTCCCAGACGCCAGCAAGCAGCGGCTGATGGAGAACACGGAGGACTGGCGGCCGCGGCCGGGGACAGGCCAGTCGCGTTCGTTCCGCATCCTTGCCCACCTCACAGGCACCGAGTTCAGTAAGTGCCAGCCCAGGGCAGGGGGTACTCTCCTCGCCCCCAGCCCAGGCGTGAGCCCTGACCCTGTGTCTTTTTTGGTCAATGCCTGCCTCTGCCGTCTCAGTGCAAGACCCGGATGAGGAGCACTTGAAGAAATCAAGGTACAGGGACGGGCACCAGCCCCTCTTCCACCTCCTGCCTCTTCCATTCCAGCTACTGCCCTATGTCTACTCCTGAGGCTCCCAGCTGGGGCTCTCAATTCTCCCTCCCTTCCTTCCTTCCTTCCTTCCTTCCTTCCTTCCTTCCTTCCTTCCTTCCTTCCTTCCTTCCTTCCCTTCCTCCTTCCTTCCTTCATTCCTTCCCTCCCTCCTTCCTTCCCTCCTCCCTCCCTGCCTCCCTTCCATCTCTCCTTCCTTCCACTTCTTCCTCCCTCTCTCTCTGCCCCTCAGGGAAAAGTATGTCCTGGAGCTGCAGAGCCCACGCTACACCCGCCTCCGGGACTGGCACCACCAGCGCTCTGCCCACGTGCTCAACGTGCAGTCGTAGCCCGGCCCTCTCCAGCCGGCTGCCCTCTCTGCCTCCCTCTTTCTGTTCCTCCTGCCCAGGGCACCCCCTTAGTGCCTCCAGCTTCTGCCTACCTCACCCCCCACTTTCCTGCCCCCGGCCTGAGCCTGCTGCTGGCCTGGCCCTGGCCACCCGCCTGGGTTCATCTGACACTGCCTTCCCTCTTTGCCCTATGGTACTGCTGTCTGCCAGGTCTGTGCTGCCTTGGGCATGGAATAAACATTCTCAGCCCTGCTTGCTCTGCCTGTCTTCTATCTTTGTGGACCTGGTTTGCATTTGGGTTGTGGGGGTGTTTCGTGGTTTGGACTCAGTTTGGGCCCTGCCGTCCTCATTTTCAGTGGGAGGGGGTACCTGGCAAAGGGGCCCTGCCCTGCCATCACAGATGGCTTCCTGGCATGAGGGGAGCCCCGGGAGCTGCCTCAGAAGCGGGAGCCCTGCCTCATCTCCCAGCTATAGACCACACACCAGCTAACTGGATGTTGCTAGGAGAAGCTGCCCTTCCCATCCCTACCCCAGTGGGACCTGGAATCCAACTCGGCAGTTTCCATGCCCCCAGGCATCTCCCGTGGGGCCAGCAGGACCCAGGTTGGGGGGTGGGGCCATGCCAGGAAGCTCAGCCATGCAGGGCCTTGAATGGCAGATCTTGCAGCCAGGTGCCCAGGACAGAAGCCCCAGCCCCAGCCTCATCTACACCCCAGGAGCCCTGGCCTGGTGAGAGGGAGTGGGCTTGGGCCTGGGCAAGGGTGGGCAGCCTCCAGGGGCATGGGGGTGGTGGGCTTCTGTCAGCTGCCTGGGGCTCCACCCCCGTCCTTTGGGGTCCCTGGGCACCCCTTTAGAGCCACTTTCCCCGGCAGGCCCTACCGCCCCCAGCCCTACCAGCCGCCCGCCCTGGGCTGTGGACCCTGCGTTTGCCGAGCGCTATGCCCCGGACAAAACGAGCACAGTGCTGACCCGGCACAGCCAGCCGGCCACGCCCACGCCGCTGCAGAGCCGCACCTCCATTGTGCAGGCAGCTGCCGGAGGGGTGCCAGGAGGGGGCAGCAACAACGGCAAGACTCCCGTGTGTCACCAGTGCCACAAGGTCATCCGGTGGGTGGCCTGTTCCCGTCCGACCCTGGCTTTCCCATCCTGCTGCCCAGCCCCACCTGTCTGCCCACCCGTCTTGCCTCAGCTGCGACTGGGGGGAATAAGGATTCAGTTCCCAGCTGGAGTAGGAGTAGGGACCTGGGCTGTGTCCTCCGATTCTTAATCCCACGATACCTACCCCAGCCCACCCACAACAACTGCTAGCAGCATCTGCCCTGGCGAAATGGCCGAAGGGCCAACCGTAGGCTGAAGCTGCACCCTACCTTTGCTGCTCTCTGGGCAAAGAGGGTACCTCTGCCCCTCCTTCCTGCTCTCTGTCTCCCTCTGCTCTCAGAGCATGCAGGCCTGGAGCCACTCCCTCTGTGCACTGCCCCATGGGGCCAAGTAGAATCAAACACCCCCTAGCATCAGCGTGCCAGATTCTAGAGCCTTCCTAGTCCTCAGGCCTGGCCTGCTCTCGACTCTGTCAGCTCTTTTTTTTTTTTTTTTGAGGCAGAGTCTCACTCTGTCGCCCAGGTTGGCGTGCAGTGGCGCGATCTTGGCTCACTGCAACCTCTGCCTCCTGGGTTCAAGAGATTCTCCTGCCTCAGCCTCCTGAGTAGCTGGGACTATAGGCACCTGCCACCACGCCCGGTTTATTTTGTATTTTTAGTAGAGACGGGGTTTCACCATGTTGGCCTGACTGGTCTCAAACTCCTGACCTCAGATGATCTCAGGCCTGCCTCAGCCTCCCAAAGTGCTGGGACTACAGGTGTGAGCCACCACACCCAGCCGACTCTGTCGGCTCTTGCCAGGTAGAACAGGCAGGCCAGCAGGACAGGGCAGCTCCAGGGTTTGCCCATGGGCTCCTCAGCCTTCATGAGGCTCCAGTCGCCAGCCCTTCCTCCTGGGGTCCTCCCTGCTCTAAAACTGCCTCTCCTGTCATCAGCAGTTCAGTGTGGCGGGCTGGCTCTGCAAGCTTCATGGCTGCCATGGTCACTTCTACCCTATGTGGAAAATAGGGAGAATGAACCCTCCCTCCCAAGGCCTCCCGGTGGGTGGTCAGTCAACCTGAAGGGGGCCAAGACCCCCACCTCTCTGCATGCGCTCCCTCTCACCGCTCTCGCCTCCCTGCAGGGGCCGCTACCTGGTGGCGCTGGGCCACGCGTACCACCCGGAGGAGTTTGTGTGTAGCCAGTGTGGGAAGGTCCTGGAAGAGGGTGGCTTCTTTGAGGAGAAGGGCGCCATCTTCTGCCCACCGTGCTATGACGTGCGCTATGCACCCAGCTGCGCCAAGTGCAAGAAGAAGATTACAGGCGTGAGTAGGGCTGGCTGGCGGGGAGGTGGTCCCAAGCCTGTCAGTGGGAAGGAGGGCTGCTGGGAAACCCTCAGTCCGGGTCTCTCCCCGAGTGAGCCCTCCGGGTCCTTACCAGCCTAATAACTGGGCTGCTGTACTGGCCTCACCCTGCATTAGTCAGGATGCTCTTAACAAATGACCATGTTCCTGCTGAGAAACCGCCCAAGGCTGCAAAGAGCATGAGGACCAAGCCAGGAGAAGCCCTGGGCCCTCCTGACTCCCACTTTGGGCTCTCCCTGCCCTGGTGAAATGACAGAACGGCCAACTTGACACACTGAAGCTGCTCTGTCTCATGCTTCCTCCTTATTTCTGGATCCAGAGCCAGGGCTGCCAGGGGTAGCCAGAGAGCTTTGTGTGGTGATGTTAACATTAGTGAGGTTTACCTTGACCACGAGCAGTGGGAAACTCAAAATAATGGTGGCTTATTCCTCATCTAAAAACATCCAGGGGTGGGTGGTCTGGGACGGGTCTGGTGGACCCAGGCTCTGCCTTGTTGCTTGACTGTTGGCAGCACCTGCTTACTTACCACTTACAGTGCAAGATGACACTTCAGCCTCTGCCAAAATGCCCACCTTCCAGCCAGCAGGAAGTTGGAAGGAGAAGAAAGGGGACAGAGCCCCATGGTGTCCATCCTTAGAGGATGCTGCCACCTGAACCTCTGCTTCCATCCTGTTGGTCAGAACTCAGTCACATGACCACACCCAATGGCAAGGGAGGCTGGGAAATACAGTCTTTATTTTGGGCACCCATGTGTCCAGCAAAATTGGGGGTTCCATCAGTAGGCAAGAACAGGAGAATGGCCGAGTGTGGTGGCTGATGCTTATAATCCCAGCACTTTGGGAGGTCGAGGTGGGCAGATCACCTGAGGTCAGGAGTTCAAGACCAGCCTGGCCAATATGGTGAAACCCTGTCTGTACTAAAAATACAAAAATTAGCTGGGTGTGCTGGTGCACCTGTAGTCCCAGTTACTCGGGAGGCTGAGGCAAGAGAATCGCTTGATCTTGAGAGGTGGAGGTTGCAGTGAGCCAAGATCGTGCCACTGCATTCCAGCCTGGGAGGCAGCAAAAAAAAAAAAAAAAAGGGCAAGGCACAGTGTGGCTCACACCTGTAATCCCAGCACTTTGGGAGGCCGAGACGGGCGGATCACGAGGTCAGGAGATTGAGACTATCGTGGCTAACATGGTGAAACCCCATCTCTACTAAAAATACAAAAAATTAGCCAGCGTGGTGGCGGTCGCCTGTAGTCCCAGCTACTCGGGAGGCTGAGGCAGGAGAATGGCGTGAACCTGGGAGGCAGAGCTTGCAGTGAGCCAAGATCGTGCCACTGCACTCCAGCCTGGGTGACAGAGCGAGACTCTTGTCTCAAAAAAAAAAGAAAAGGAGAAATCTGCCTCCCAGCCTTGGGCTTCCACCCTACCAGCCCACACCCCTGGTAGAGCCCCCTCTCCCACCAGCTCAAAGGCCAAGTTCCCTCACTGTGACCTTGCCTGCTCCTCTAAAACAGGCAACACCAGACAGTGAGAAGAGCCAGCCAGACATGGGCACAAAACCTGTTTCTGTGATCTACTAGCTGTGTGAGCAGGGGCTAGTTGCTCTCTCTGGGCCTCACTAAAGAGAAGGGTGGCACTATGCTAGGGCCAGCACAGTTGCAAGGTAGATGTAAGATGGGGTACAGGTGTTGTGGAGGGCAGAAACGCACCATCCGAAAGCTACATGTCACCCACACTTATGTCTTGCTTGGCCCACACTGTTTCATTTTAAAATCAGTAGCCAACAATTTAAAAAATCAGAAGATTTGCCTGCATGACGTGGTGGCTCATGCCTGTAATCCCAGCACTTTGGGAGGCCAAGGTGGGAGGATTGCTTGAGCCCAGGAGTTCAAGACCAGCATGGGCACCATAGCAAGACCCCTGTTTCTACAAAAAAAAAATTAGAAAATTAGCCGAGTGTGGTGGCATGCACCTGTGGTCCCAGCTACTTGGGAGGCAGAGGGAAAGTGAGATCTGCCTATTTCTTTATGTTTAATGATAGGGTCTTGCTCTGTTGCCCAGGCTGGAATGCAGTGGCATGATCACTGCTCACTGCAGCTTTGATCTCCTGGGCTCAGAGGATCCTCCCACCTCAGCCTCCCAAATAGCTAGGACTAGAGGTGCCCACCAGCATGCTCAGCAGATTTTTAAATCTTTTTGTAGAGATGAGGTTTTGCTATGTTGCCCAGGCTGGTCTCAAACTCCTGGCCTCAAGTGATCCTCCCACCTTGGCTTCCCAAAGCACTGGGATTACAGACGTGAGCCACTGCGCCCAGCAGATTTCTCTTTAACACCTAGATTTCAGCCTGAGCCAGGCAGGCATTCCTGAATGAACCAGTAGTACTGCTCCCAGAAGAAGAGGTGCTCCTCCGTGTGACACAGTCCCCACTTGGCCCTTGCAGGGATTGGATCTGGGATCCCTGGATTTAAACTCAGGGCCATCCTCATAACAGCCTCACAAGGCTGGGATTAGCTTCCCGGTTCACAAGGGAAGAAACAAGACTTGAGAAGGTCAAGGTCTGGCCAAACCCACAGATCTCGGACCCTCATACCGCCTTGAGGCCGCATGCTGCCCTCTGCCTGCTCCAGATGTGAATACTCCTGGCCTGGCTGGCCCCGAGGGTCCTAGGGATGAACAGCCTCGCCCAGGGAGAGCTCAGCCCCTTGTGCCTCTGCCCCCTCCTACCTCCTGCGGAGCCCAGTCGACTCACCCACAAAGGGCCAGGCACTGTGGGGATAGATCAGCTAACAAAACAGTTGATGCTTCCTGCCCTTCTGGGCCTTACATTTTGGCTGGAAGAAGAGGGGAGAGGCAGACTGTAAGCAATAAGAGCAATAAGTAGGTTGCCTGGAAGTAATGTTAGATCACATTACGGAAAACAGGAAAGAGCAGAGCAAGAAGTGCTGGGGCGTGGTGCAGGGAAGGCAGCTGGCTGCTGCTGGTGTGGTCAGAGTGGGCCCTCGTGGAGAAGACTGCATTCGAGCAGAAACTTGAAGAGGGTGAGGGGTGAGCCTTGAGATATCTGGGGCAGAGCAGTCCAGGCAGAGGGGACAGCCGGTGTCAAGCCCAGGACAGGAGCGTGCCTGGTGTGCCAGTTTCAGGCAAGAGGCCAGTGTGCAGAGGCAAGGTGAGAACGCAAGGGAGAGCAGTGGAGGAGACGGGCGGGAACGAGGTCACACCTGCTGGCCTCCAGCCTCTGCATGGGGCTTGGCTCTTGCTGGGAGCAATGGGAGGCAGCACGGGGTTTCATGCGGGGGGATGTAGCCTGTCTCGGGTTGCAGGGGCCTGCTGTGGCAGCTGGGACCAGAGAGAGGAGCTCGTAGGCCAGTAGTGTGTGGTCCCAGGGGCCAGATGGCCGTGGCTTACCTTGCTTCAGGGAGGCTGTGAGAAGCACTCAGAATCTGGATGTGCCTTGGGGGTGGGCCCCACTGGATTTCCTGGTGGCCCTGGTGTGGGGTGTGATAGGAGGGTGTGTTTGGCTGCAGCAGACAGGAGAATGGAGTTGCCATCCACGTGATGGGGATGGCTGTGGGAGGAGAGGTTTGGGGTGAGGGAATCAGGAAGTGAGTGCTGGACATGGCAAGTCTGAAGGCGCAGTGGCCGTCCACTCAGAGACCTTGGAGTTGGAGATGGAGGTGTGGGAGTCCTGAACAGTTAGATGTAGTGTTTACTGTGAGAAGCAACAGGGCTCGCAGCCAGCCGTCCTGTGTTCCCGTCCCAGGGGACGGCGGGAGGGGCCTGAGCCTGCCGAGTGACTGGCACCTCCTTCCAGGAGATCATGCATGCCCTGAAGATGACCTGGCACGTGCACTGCTTTACCTGTGCTGCCTGCAAGACGCCCATCCGGAACAGGGCCTTCTACATGGAGGAGGGCGTGCCCTATTGCGAGCGAGGTACCCACTGGCAAGTGAGGGTGAGGAGGGATGGTGCATGGGGCAGGCATGAATCCAGGTCCTCTTTCTCTCTGCCCCCATTCTCAGACTATGAGAAGATGTTTGGCACGAAATGCCATGGCTGTGACTTCAAGATCGACGCTGGGGACCGCTTCCTGGAGGCCCTGGGCTTCAGCTGGCATGACACCTGCTTCGTCTGTGCGGTGAGAGCTCCACCCCTCGAACTCAGCCCCAAGCCCACCGGCCCTCTGTTCGTTCCCCGGGAGATACAGGAGAAGTTGGGAACGGGCCTCTCCTGCTGCCCCCAGTCCCATGTGACTGGGCCTTTGCTGTCCTTAGATATGTCAGATCAACCTGGAAGGAAAGACCTTCTACTCCAAGAAGGACAGGCCTCTCTGCAAGAGCCATGCCTTCTCTCACGTGTGAGCCCCTTCTGCCCACAGCTGCCGCGGTGGCGCCTAGCCTGAGGGGCCTGGAGTCATGGCTCGGCATTTCTGGGTAGGGCTGGCAATGGTTGCCTTAACCCTGGCTCCTGGCCCGAGCCTGGGGTTCCCTGGGCCCTGCCCCACCCCCCTTATCCTCCCACCCCACTCCCTCCACCACCACAGCACACCGGTGCTGGCCACACCGGCCCCCTTTCACCTCCAGTGCCACAATAAACCTGTACCTAGCTGTGTCTTGTGTGCCCTTCCCCTGTGCATCCGGAGGGGTAGAATTTGAGGCACATGGCAGGGTGGAGAATAAGATGGTTTTCTTGGGCTGGCCATCTTGGTGGTCCTCGTGATGCAGACATAGTGGGCTCATGGTTAGTGGAGGAGGTACAGGCGAGACCCCATGTGCCAGGCCCGGTGACCACAGACATGAGGGGAGCCACTGGTCTGGCCTGGCTTGGAGGTTAGAGGAGGGTAGTTGGGACGGGCATGGTGGCTCATGCCTATGATCCCAGCACTTTGGAAGGCCAAGGCGGGCAGATCGCTTGAGGTCAGGAGTTCGAGACCAGCCTGGCCAACATGGTGAAACAACGTCTCTAGTAAAAATACAAAAATTAGCTGAGTGTGGTAGGGCATGTCTGTAATCCCAGCTACTCAGGAGGCTAAGGCGGGAAAATCACTTCAACCTGGGAGGTGGAGGTTGCAGTGAGCTGAGATCACACCACTGCGCTCAAGCCTGGGTGGCAGAGCGAGACCCTGCTTCAAAAAAAAAAAAAAAAAAAGAAGGGTAGTTGTAGTCGGGGGTGGATCTGCAGAGATACGGTGTGGAAAACAGCAATGGCCACAGCAAAGGCCTGGAGGGGCCAGCTGCCGTCCAAACAGAAGGTGGGGCTGCAGAGGGTAGCCCTTAGGTCCTGGGAGGTCACAAGTGCCAGGGAGTAGAGCTGGGGCTGTCTCTTGAGGGCAGGGCAGGGCACGGCACAGCAGAGTTTGAAATAAGTTTGTGTTGTATTGTAGAAAAGAGGCCCCAGACACTGAGGGAGTGCAGGAGGGAGGCTGGGAGGAGGAGTTGCAGCAGCGGCCTAGGGGCGGGGGCCAGGCAAGGGAGGGGCAGAGAGTAATATGGCAGAGATGGGAGCCAGTGGCAGGTCCGGGGGATGAGGGATGGAGAAGAAGGACAGCAGCTTTGCCAGGCATCTAGCCTATACCAGACAGGCTCACATTGTCTTCCGCGAACCTCCTAGCAACCTTGCGCCATGTCTGCAATCTCTTACTTCATTTTTTCTTTTTTAACTTTAATTTTTTTTGTTTTTAAGAGACAGGATCTCCCTAGGTTGCCCAGGCTGGTTTCAAACTCCTGGGCTCAAGCAATTCTTCCTCCTTAGCCCCAAAGTGCTGGCATTACAGGTGTGAGCCACCGTGCCTGGCCCACTTATTTTCTAGATGAGGCACAGAAAGGTTGGGAGACTTGACCAAGGTCATGCTGTCATTGAGCCATGAGCCAGACTAGAATCCGGGCCTGAAGCTGGGTGAGCTGTCCCAGGACTGGCTGGCATTGAGTACCATTTGTCAGCGAGCATCGCTCTGGGAAGCTGACTTCTGCCCGGTACCTGGAGGACTGTAGGCCTTGGTGGTGGTGCTGTCACTCCAGGGCTTCCTGCCTCTCACTGATGCCCGCACCACCCTAGAGGGACTGTCATCTCTTCTGTCCCAAGCCTGGACTGGAAAGACGGAAGAGAAGCCTTAAGTAGGCCAGGACAACTCAGTGTGCCATGGCTGCCCGTCCTTCAGGGGTCCCTGGCATGAGGACCTACAACACATCTGTTAGTCTTCTCAACAGGCCCTTGGCCCGGTCCCCTTTAAGAGACAAGAAGGGCTGGGCACGGTGACTCACACCTCTAATCCCAGCACTTTGGAAGGCTGAGGCTGGAGAAGGGCTCCAGCCTAGGAGTTCAGGACCAGCCTGGGCAACATGGTGAGACCCTGTTTTGTTTTGTTTTTTGTTTTTTTGAGATGGAGTCTTGCTCTGTCGCCCAGGCTTGAGTGCAGTGGTGCAATCTCGGCTCACTGTAACCTCCACCTCCCAGGTTCAAGCGATTCCCCTGCCTCAGCCTCCCAAGTAGCTGGGACTACAGGCTTGCGCCACCATGCCCAGCTAATTTTTTTGTATGTTAGTAGAGACAAGGTTTCACCATGTTAGCCAGGATGGTCTTGATCTCCTGACCTCATGATCCGCCCGCCTTGGCCTCCCAAAGTGCTGGGATTACAGGTGTGAACCACTGCACCCGGCCTGGCAAGACCCAGTTTCTACGAAATATTAAAAAATTAGAGGCCAGGGCTGGGCGTGGTGGCTCACGCCTGTAATCCCAGCACTTTGGGAGGTCAAGGCAGACAGATCGCCTGAGGTCAGGAGTTCCAGACCAGCCTGGCCAACACAGTAAAGCCCTGTCTCTACTAAAAATACAAAAATTAGCCAGGCATGGTGGCACACGCCTGTAATCTCAGCTACTCAGGAGGCTGAGGCAGGAGAATTGTTTAAACCCGGGAGGCTGAGGTTACAGTGAGCTTGAGATCGTGCCACTGCACTCCAGCCTGGGCAACAGAGTGAGACTCTGTCTAAAAAAAAAAGAAATATATATATATATATATATGGCCAGGCATGGTGGCTCATGCCTGTAATCCCAGCACTTTGGGAGGCTGAGGTGGGCAGATCACCTGAGGTCAGTAGTCTGAGACCAGCCTGGCCAACATGGTGAAACCCTGTCTCTACTAAAAATGCAAAAATTAGCCGGGTGTGGTGGCGCACGCCTGTAATCCCAGCCACTCAGAAGGCTGAGGCAGGAGAATCCCTGGAACCCAGGAGACAGAGGTTGCAGTGAGCCGAGACTGCGCCGCTACACTCCAGCCCGGGCAACAGAGCAAGACTGTCTCAAAAAAAAAAAAAATCAGCTGGGCCTAGTGGTGCATTCTTGTGGTCCCAGCTCCTTGGGAGGCTGAGGTGGGAGGATCACTTGAGCCCAGGAGGTTGAGGCAGCAGTAAGCTGCACTCCAGCCTGAGCAACAAAGCGAAACCCTGTCTCTCTTTTTTTTCTTTTTTTGAGACGGAGTCTTGCTCTGTCCCCCAGGCTGGAGTGCAGTGGCGCAATCTCGGCTCACTGCAAGCTCTGCCTCCCGGGTTCACGCCATTCTCCTGCCTCAGCCTCCTGAGTAGCTGGGACTACAGGCGCCCGCCAACACACCCGGCTAATTTTTTGTATTTTTTTAGTAGAGACGGGGTTTCACCGTGTTAGCCAGGATGGTCTCGATCTCCTGACCTCGTGATCCGCCCGCCTCGGCCTCCCAAAGTGCTGGGATTACAGGCTTGAGCCACCGCGGCCGGCGCGAAACCCTGTCTCTTAACAAAAAAAAAAAAAAAAAAAGGAGAGAGACAAGAAGGGTCTCTGCTGCGTTCTCTCTTGGAATCCTGCAGAATGAGTGCAAAGCTTCGTGTGTGATTTTCGTGGTTTTTTTTTTTTTTTTTTGTCTGCCTGCCTGGGCCTCCCAAAGTGCTGGGATTACAGGCGTGAACCACCATGCCCGGCCTCGTGTTATTTTCATGATGTCTTGCCGGAGTGCCTATATGTCAGTGCCTGGCATATAGTGGATGCCCAGTAAGTGTTCGTGGAATGATCACGAGGTGCCTGTGGGACATTTAGGAGACACATTCAGGAAACAGCTGAAGATTCAAGTCTGGATTCACCTCCACTTCAATTCGAGAATGAATTTGAGACAGGCTCAGGGCAATCAACATAAATGCTGGTCACCGAGTCCTAGGGAGAGCCAGGAGTGAGGCCCACACAAGGAGCACCAGGAGTCAAGCAGGTGGGATGTGGTTTTCTTTCAACCTGGACATCCTTGGCATGTTAACCACAGAGGAGCTTTCACTTCCACAAGGAAATGTGCTCTCTCCCACTTCTCTTGAACTGTGAAGCCCTCTCAGTCCGTCCTCGGTTCCCATGGATACAAGCGAGAAGGGCACAGGGATGGATGGTAACTGTAGCCGGGAGCCCGTCTGGGAACGCCGAGCAGCACAGCCAGATCTGCCAGTTTATCGACAGCATCCAGAGGTTCAGATTTGTATGTGAGATCTGGTGTTTGAATATTGGCAACTACATTAGATTTTTTAAAAATCCTATTAGAAAAATAACAAATGTGGGCCAAATCCAGCATGAGGACGGCCAGGGCCCAGCATAGTGAGGAGGTGAGATGCCGGAACGCCAGCATGACAGCACTGGGCAGGGACAGCACAGCCAGGGCAGAGGACAACCTCCAGGGAAGGGGCAGGGAAGCCTGGACAGGGCAAGAGCGTGTCAAGAAGCTGCCGACAGTGTCAACCAGGCAGATAAGGCCGAGGAGTCCCTCGTGGCATTTCACAACAAGGTGACATTTGCCAGATCAGTTTAGCCGAGCTGGGGTGGCTGCCAGGGTTAAAGAGGAACAAGGCGGGAGGGTGGGGAGGATGTGGAAGGAGAGAGTGCAGA
Source organism: Hylobates moloch (assembly GCF_009828535.3). Classification (NCBI taxonomy): domain Eukaryota; kingdom Metazoa; phylum Chordata; class Mammalia; order Primates; family Hylobatidae; genus Hylobates; species Hylobates moloch. The sequence goes on from NW_026652281.1 coordinate 153,352,007, forward strand.
CAGCTCTTTTAAGAGGTTTGGCTGTGGTGGGCCAAGAGGACCGCCAAGCTCAGCTGAGAGGCCAGGGTGTGGGTGGCGGGAGGGGCCTGGGAGGCATCTGCTGGAGGATGGTGGGAGAAGATGGGAGAAGTTGGGAGGGGGCTGTAAGGAGAGAGTGGGGTGAAGGGCAGGGGCAAATGCGGAACCGTGGAGCCGGAGCTAGCCTAGAGTGGGGCAGGAGCAGGTGCCAGGCACCTCCTTGAAACAGCCACCCCCACTCTGTAGGCCAGAAATGTGGTGCAATCACATGCCATTTAATCATCGTAACACCTTTGAGAACACATTATTAAAGGCATGTTTCAGATGAGGGTACTGAGGCTCAGGAACAGTGACTTGTCCAGAGTCACCCAGATGGAATGGCCGGGCCTGCCGCTCCAAGGATCAAAGGCCAAAGTGTTCCCCGCTGACCCACCAGCACTCCCCAGCTCCTGTCACGCGTCCCCCATCACCTGGGCTCCCATCCAGACTTTGCCACTCTACCAGCTGTGTGCTTCCAGGCAAGACACTGCCCCTCTTTGAGCCTTGGTTTCCCCACCTGTAAAATAATAGCAGCTGGGCGCAGTGGCTTACACCTGTAATCCCAGCACTTTGGAAGGCCAAGATGGGTGGATCACCTGAGGTCAGGAGTTCAAGACCAGCCTGGCCAACATGGTGAAACCTCGTCTCTACTAAAAATACAAAAGTTAGCTAGGCGTGGTGGCGGGCACCTGTAATCCCAGCTACTCAGGAGGCTGTGGCAGGAGAATCGCTTGAACCCAGGAGGCGGAGGTTGTGGTACGCTGAGATTGCGCCACTGCACTCCAGCCTGGGTGACAGAGTGAGACTCCGTCTCAAAAAAATAATAATAATAGCAACCACTAGCTGCAAAGATCACAGTGTTCCGAAGCTGGGGTGCAAGGCTGTGCGGGCGGAGGCCGTGGGGACTGGGAAGTAAATGTTCTCGTGCCAGGCAAGGGAGGCCATTAGCACCCTTGGAGGGGGCAGAGCCCATGGCAGGGGGCTGAGTGGGTAACTGGAGAGGCAGCAGGCAAGGGAGGGGCTTTTCCCAGCTCAGAATGGCTTGAGCTCATTTGGATCAGCAGGGAGAGCGGCGGTGGAGGGCAAGGGACTGTTTTGCCAGAGTACAGAGGCAGGCACTCGATTCTGCCACTGCCTCCTCAGTGCAGGGCCCCACATGGCCTTGGTACACACATAAGGTACACACCATCCTCAGACTCTCCACGTGGCCCTGCTACAGGAAGGGAGCTGAGGCCCTGGGCTAAAGGGCTGGCCACAGGTCACCCTTTGAACTTGAGACTGCCTAAATCCAAAGCTGCCCCTGAGAGTGGAAGAACCCCTCCCAACGGAGGCCTTAAAGGAAGGAAGTAGGGGAGGGGACCAGGGTTCCGGGGGTCATGGTGGAACAAGAACAAGCTCGCTGACTGACAGCCTGGGGGAACTCAGGAAACCAGCACCAGCCACTGGGGAGATTGTGCAGGGGGAGCCACTTCTGAGCCAGTGAAGACCCCAGGACCAAACTGGGCCCTCCCGCTCAGGTTTTTGGGGTACTGGAAAATCAACTGAGATTTCACCCAAGTTTCTTGCCACTGACAAAATGACCACTACTTGGGTACCAGGCAGATTAGGTAGGTCTCTCAGCTGCAATTCAAGCTAGTTTAAACAAAAACGGGGATAATTGAACTGAAAAAGTGAATGGCTTCAGACCTGGCTGGATCCAGGTAGCCGCCATCGGGACCCTCTCTTGTGCTCTCCACCTCTGGGCTCTGCTGTCCTCAATGCTGGCTTCGTTCTCAGAAGGCTCTCCCCTCTATTGGCAAGGATGACCCCCAGCAGCTCCAGGCCCGTACCTGGCCAGCTCAGCAGCCCCAGTGATCAGAGGGAGCCTTTCTTTTCTTTTTTCTTTTATTTTTTATTTATTTATTTTTTTGAGATGGCGTCTCGCCCTGTGGCCCAGGCTGGAGTGCAGTGGTGTGATCTCAGCTCACTGCAAACTCCACCTCCCAGATTCAAGCGTTTCTCCTGCCTCAGCCTCCTGAGTAGCTGGGACTACAGGCATGCGACACCACACCTGGCTAATTTTTGTGTTTTTAGTAGAGATGGGGTTTCACCGTGTTGGCCAGGATGATCCTGATCGCTTGACCTCATGATCCACTCGCCTCGGCCTCCCAAAGTGCTGGGATTACAGGCGTGAGCCACTGTGCTCAGCAAGGGAGCCTTTCTTAATGGCGCCAGCGAAAGTCCCAGGGCCAACGCCCATTGGACTAACTTGGGTCATGTGTCTGTCTCTGAATTAGTCACTGGGTCTGACCCTTCCTGGCTTGGATGACATACTCCTGTTTAGAGCTGAAAGTGGAAGATCTGCCAGAAAACGGGATGTGGAGCAGGCCTGGCAGGGATGTCCACGGCACTTCCTCCCCTCGTGCCCAGGGCCCCGCCCCCAACTCCACTGCCAGACCTCAGAGCTGGAGCGTCTGGAACTTCTGATCAGACTCCAGCCCACCTCACCCCTGCATGCAGAAATAGGGGTGCTACAAGGGGAAGCCGGGAGAGTGTGTGGGGTACTGAAATGACCTGGGACAGACCTGGGTTCCCATTCAGACTTTGCCACTCACCAGCTGTGTGTCTCCGGGCAAGTCACTGACTCTCTCTGGGCCTCGGTTTTCCCATCTGTAAAATAATGATAACAATCAACACATTGACAGCACCTACTATGTACTGGTCCCATTTTAAGCACTTTCTAGATACTTTTTGAAAATCCTCATACTGACCCTAGGAGGTAGGTACCATCACTATCACCCCCATATTATAGTTGAAGATGAGTCAGGCACCAAGCTCAAGGTCACACCATTAGCACTAGACTCCTCAGGAGCAGAGCTAACGTGAATGAACGTGGCTGGCCCGGTGCCAGGGGCAGATACCTGGGAACAGCCATGAGCTTTGTGATGATCACGGGGCAATCAGTGTGTGCTTGGTGGGATCTTGCAGAGGTTGGAAGAGGCCAGAGAAGACTCCACCAGCTCTTGCTGAAAAAGTCTTGCAGCCTCCCCTCAGCCCTAAAACCTTCCCGGAGAGGTGTGGGGGAGCACAGAACAGGAAGGTGGGGGTGGAGGGAAGAGGGTGGGGCTGTGAGGAGGGAGGGAGGGGGTTCTCCTTCTAAGCCTCCATCCAGTCCCATTTTATTCTCACAACAGGTTATCAAAAGGAAACTCAGAGAGGGGAAGTGTTTCAGCCAAGGTCACACAGCAAAGGCCCAGTTTCTGGATCTCAGTCCTCCCTTGTCTCATCTTTTCCACTCTGGGGATCCAGAAGTCATTGGCCCAGCCTCCCAGTGTGCGTGTGGGGAGCTCATGCTCTGGGGGTGGGAGAGACCGACCTGTCAGCGACTTGAAGGGTGATCGGTTTGGGGGTGGCAGACACGAAGTCCTGGTAGGAGGAACCCACCAGCCCACCAAGGCTGAGTGTGTGGGCTTCAGGGGCAACGGCAGCTGAAAGGAGGCAGGTTCTCAGAGGACAGTGACCAGTGGCCACCCACTCCCACCAGTCAGGGCAACTGAGAACTATGGGTCCACTGAGTTTGGCAAGTTAGGGGTTACTGGTGACCTTGGCCACAGCAGTGCCAGACAAAATGCGGGGAGGAGGAGACAGAGGACAGATGTCTGTCTGCATCCTATAGAAATGAGGGGATGAAGATAACCTGGAAGGGTGACGGGTGCGGAGACCAGGGGAGTGGGCTCTAGGGCATGCCAGCAGGAAACACCCTTGCTTCCCTGAAAATAGGGAAAACTGAGTGCAGGGTGTATGGGAACTCTCTATACTATCTTTATAACTTTTCTGTAAATCTAACACTGTTCTAAAATAGAAAGTTTATTTAAAAATGTTGATGGCAAGAGGTGAGAGTGGGCGTGGCTGGAGAGTTTGTAGGTGGCTGGTGGGGAGGCAGGAATTTGAGGAAGGAAGAGCATAGATGCATTTAGGGCTTCTGTTTTTTGGATGCAAAATTGAGTGTGCAGGAGGCTGGGGGGTGAGGGGAGCAGGGGGGGCGAGGAGCTGTGAGCTAGGACAAGTCAAAGGAAGCTGGAAGAGGCTGAGGCCACAGATGCTCATGGCCAGCCATCTGTCTGCCCCTCCCCGGCTGCAGGGTCTCCCTCCTCTCCAGAATCAGGCTCTTCATGCCTAAGGGTGGGGGATGGCTGAAGCTCTGTTCCTCCATGGCTCTCCCCACTTCCCTTCCCCACCCTGTGTCACCCACTCCCTTAGGGATCCCCATTGCACACCAACCACACCTACTGGCCAGTTGGTGTAGGGCACAGGGCCTGGCTGTGTCCCTGCCTGGGCCTCACTCTAGTGGGGGCCATGGAGAAACTGCCATGGCCAGTGGTCCCTAGACATAGTGGGCACTGACTTCCCAAGGCAGGGGCCTGTATTTTGAGTTTTAAGAGGGTTCTCCCAACTCCAAAGCGCCAGGAACACTGCCACATAGGCAGCACTGCTGTCCTTCTCTTGGCATAGCCAATTACCCAATGCAGAACTCAGAGCCCCGGCTAGAACCACCTCCTCCTCCGTGGTGAGGTTGGGACCAGGTGAAGTTTGCTCAGGGAGGTCGAGGCTGGAGGCTTTGTAGTGGTGGAAAAGGCTTCTGAGCGCTGTGGACGGTTTCAGGGTCCCAACCCAGCAAGGAACGGAGTTCTGGGAGGCCCTGGCATGGTGTCCACTCCCTTGCAGGGGACTTTTCTGAGGCCCCCTCCACTTCTGTGCTTAGAGCTTTAGGAGATGAAGATGCCAAGAGGCTGGCCCTGAGCGTCCTTGGAGGAGCCCTGCCCTGGGAGTCTGGGGTTAGATGCTGCTTCCGGAACTCTACTTGGGACTCCTCTGGGAGGCGTGAGGCTTGAGACAGAATGCAAAGGATTTCCTAGCTGGCCCCATCTGACAGGGCACAGGCGTGGAGGGGAGGAGAGGCCTGGAATGGAGGGATAATGAGCTGGGTAGGGGCTGAGAATGGCCTGGAATAAGTGGTCATGGAGCCGAGATGGGGGGCTGTGGTTGGGAATTGGGAACTGGGATCAGAATGAGACTGGGATGGGCTGGACTGAAGATGTGCCGTGAGAAATGTTGGCGGGGGGGACACGTGCTAAGCATGGGGCTGAAGCTGGGATGGGAAAGGAACTGGGTTGGATTTGAGGGTGGGATGCAGATGGCAGTGGATATGATGGGATAGACTAGGCAAGGACCTCTCAGGAAAAGGAGACGGGCCAGGGGTGAGGTGGTGTGTGCGCTGGGTTGGGATGAAAATGGGTTTAACATGGGCTGGGACGCACCAGGAATGGAGATCAATGAAGCAATGGGTGGGGCCGGACCGGATTGGGACGGGGTGTGGGCGGGGGGAGGTGGGCACGGGGCTGGGTTCGGGGCTGGAAGGAGGGCTAGCGCCGAGGTTACGGACCGGGCAGGTGAGGGTTCGAGACGTGGGTGGGGCTGGCCCTGGAGCGGCGCGCAGGGGCGGCGGGTGAGGGGCGCGGGGGCGCCCGGGGCAGGCCGGGAAGGGGGGGCGGGCCTCCCCCTGGGCCGGGCCAGGGCGGCGCTAGGACCGAGCGAGCGGAGGGAGCGAGCCGGGCGGAGCCAGCGCCCCCCGCCCCCCGCCGGCCGGCTCCCCTCCCCCGGCCGCTGGCTCGCTCGGCTCGCGACGCTGCAGAGGCTCCGAGGCGGCGGCGGCGACTCCCTCTTTCCCTCCCTCCTCCTCCGTCCGCCCGTCCGTCCGCGCGTCTGTCCCTTCGGCCCGGTCCGGCCCGAAGCATGGCCGGCGTCAGCTTCAGCGGCCACCGCCTGGAGCTGCTGGCGGCTTACGAGGAGGTGATCCGAGAGGAGAGCGCGGCCGACTGGTGAGCCCCCCGCCCCCGCCCCCGGCCCCTTTGTCCCCGCGCCGCCGCCGCGCCTTTGTTTCTCTCCCGCCCCGCCGCCCCGCCGCCAGGAAGGGAGGGGGACCCCGAAATGGTGCAGCGGGCCGGGAGGGCCGGGAGGGGCTGCCTTTGTGCGCGCCGGGGGAGGGGCCGGCGGGCCAGGCGGGGCACTACCGGGCCCCGAGCGCCCGGAGGCGGCCCCAGGCGCGCGGTGGGAGCCGCGGCCGGACGCGGCCCGGAGGCGCGGGGTCCCGATGTGGGGCCCGGGGCCGCGTGGCCCTGCGGGAGCCCATCCCCCACCCTACCCCCCGGGCCCGGGGGACAGGTGTGCACGGGCGGCCAAGGGCACCTTCGCCACCTTCGAGCGGGCGAGGTCCGGGCGGGGACGGGGCGGAGACCGAGCTAGCGGAGCCAGCGCAGCCTGCCCGGCTCAGCCCGGCCCGGCCACAGCACAAAGGAAAGCGAGGGCGGGGGAGGAGCGGAGCGGGCTGGGGGCCGGGCGCCCCGCCCACCGGGGGGCCTCTCCGAGTGGGCCGCACTCCCCCCGAAACCTGGGCTGGAGTGAGGTGGAAGGATGTTTGCTGCCACATGGCGACCGCGAAGTGAGTCCCTTACCGCCGCGGGTCGCGGAGGCAGGGGTGAGCTCTCCTCCCCTACCTGAAGGGGACTGCGGGGACTAGGCAGCTGGGCTGGGGGGCACCGAGCTGCCTAAGGGGCCAGCTGAGGTCCCTGGGAGGAAGCCCTCTGGAGAACAAGTGTGGAGGGAGCCCCCGAAGAGGGCTGAAGTGGTGAACAGATCCACGGGCCCCTAGCAAGGGGCACTCGGTCCCTGATGGGGGAGGGGCTGGGCCGCCCCTCACCCCGCCCCCCAGCTGTTGTCTCACCCTGAGCGGGGGGAGGGGATGGACCACCTGCTCTGGGGCTGGCGGCCCAGGGTGGCGGAAAAAGGAAACCGAGGGGTTCCTCACTGCCCCATCCTGGAATCCTTTTCCCCCCCGTAATACTCTTCTCCTAGGGAAGGCGCCCATCTGGTTCCTAGGCCTCCTCTTCCTGCTGGCAGATGGGAACAGGTTCTTCTTGAGGAAACTGAGGCAAAGAGGAGGGCGGGTCTGAGGGACCCCGCTTGGGCTGGCCTCACCCGCACACTGGGAGGGCAGCCAGGTGGGGACTCTGACCTGGGGGCTCCTGGAGGAGAGGATGAGATGGCTGGGCATCCATGGCATGGTACTGCAGCACTGGCCAGCAGCCAGGCCTGGAGGGATGGACGCGAGAGACAAGCTCTCGTGTCCTGCAGGTCAGTCACAGGAGAGGCCGGCACAGGCTCAGCAGGCAGGCGGCCCACCCATTGTCCCAGCCCTGCCCCAGGGAGGCTGAGATCATGGGAGGAGCTCTGGGCAAGTGGCCGGCTTGGCCTGGTGAAGGAGCTGGCTTTGGGATAAGGCCCCGCCTGGGGAGAGGCACAGCTCACCCCAGAACACCTCCTTTGCCCTCCAGTCTGGAGAGGTGTTGTCTACCAGCACCGCATTTTCTCCTAAAAGCAGAGCTCTGGTGGCCTATTGCCAGGGCCACACAACCCCTGTTGCCCCACATCCTGCTCAACAGAGGCCTGCCCCCCCCCCACCCCAGCAGCATCCATGTGGCCAAAGCGAGTTATTCATCACTGGTGTGCGTCAGCCCCCATCTGGGTTGTGTGTGGGACACACACAGATGCACACATGTACCCTCGCACATGCACACATTCGTTCACTAAGGGCCCAGATAACATTTTGAAAAAGGGGTGTGAGGATCACTTTCTACACAAGAGAATATGAATACCCCAGTGCCCAGCATGGAACCAGGGGTGCAGTGAGGTCTGAAGACTCGGAGGGAGACCCTGCGCATAGGTCCAGAGGGAGGGGTGTCTTGGGTAAATTGCTGTCTGCCCCCCCACCCTTACGTTGCCTCCAATGGGGAGGGGTGGTTGGGGGGAGTTCATTCCTAGGTGGCAGGGCCTCTGAAGTGCACCACTACTCTGGCGCAGGGAGCAGGGGACCCAGGAAATGAGGTTGTATGGTGGGAAGGGCCACTGTTGTCCTGGTTGTGATATGACTCATTGTGGTCATACACAAGTTCCTGGTCCTCTTGGAAAGAAAAGGGATTGGGCCCAGCCCTACCTCGATACTGAAGGCCTTTCTAGCACCACCATCCTGAGAGTGATGGTCCTGCGGGGTCCACCTGCCCTCAACCCCCGACCCCAGCTCACCCCCCACTCCAGCTCACCCCCGGTTCTCTGGAACTGCCACATTCCAGCTCCCACCTCACGCTAGTTCAGTTTATCTGGCTAGATGGCTTTTAAGTTGGTGTCAGTATCACACGTACTTCTGGTATATGGTGTGCTGGAACCCCAGGACCCAGAGAGCAGGATGTGCTGATCGACTGAGTCAGCGTTCCTGCCTTCACGAGGCTTACACTTGGAGGCGGTGTCTGTCTCCAGGAGTTGGAGCTGGTGAGATGTGTAGATGCCTGGTCGCCTACCCCATCCTGATTCCCTGTGGTTTCACCAGCTTCCACCTGGTGCACCACCAGGCTTGGGGTGCCTCTGATGTGTTTGAGAAGCACTGGTCTTTGTATTCCTGCTGGGATGTGGTGGGTGCTCTGGGAGGGGCAGCTCAGGGGAGGCTGCTGGGGGCCAGCACTGGGCTCTGAAGAACGGAAGGATTCCACTGGGAATAAGCGTGGGGTAGAGGAGCAGGTCTTGCCTTCCATGTGAAGAGAACCACATAGGCAGAGGCTCCAGGGTGAGCCCTGTCCAGAACCCTGCTTGGGTCAGGGGGCCATCCAGTGTGTCCCAAGTGTGTGGTGTGGACAGGGCGGTTCAGTGGAAAGGCAGGCTGGAGGGTTTGAACTGGAGTATGGTTTCTGCTGGGGGAGGGCTGTGGCTGGAGCAGGAAAAGGTGGCCGGAGGTGGGTAGCCAGGGGCTGAAGATGGAAGGCGCCCCAGGGAGCCTGGGCAGGCCAAGACAGGTCCTCTCAGAGGGAGGCTTGATGTCTAGAGCAGTCTCTAGGAACTAGGGTCCCTGGGCTCTGCATTAGTTTCTCATTGGTGCATGGAGAGGGACAGAGCCTGCTTCTCCCAGGGCCCTTTGTTCCCGTGGTGGGTTAGGGCAGCAGGACAGGTGGTGGGCCAGCTGTGTTGGAAGCATCTGTCAGGGCCAGGCTGGGGCTGGGGGTAACAGTTGGACTCGGAGCTCCCAGCCCCACAGCCCACCTGTGTTCCTTCCTGGAGGTAGGAAGCCGGGAATCCAGGAAGGGGAGGGGCTGAGGCCATTTGGCCCTGGCCACAACCTCCTGAGATGTCCCCTCCATCCCTCCCGCCTTCATTTCCTTCGTCCCTTCACTTCTGTCCTTTCTCTTCTTCCTCCTCTCCCTGTTTCTCCCTCTGCTTCTCCCCTTCTCTTTCTCTTCCCCCTTGCCCTCCCTTTCTGCCTCCCCTCCTCACAGCCCCAGCCTCCTGCCTTGGCACCTGGGGAATAGGAGTTTGGAGAAGGGGTTGAGCCCTTTCAAACCTCAGGGACAAGGCCCTTCCTCCTAGGTCCCGGCTCTCCTCCCTCCCAGAGGGTCCTCAGCCTGGGCCTGCATGGGGTGATGGAGGAGGCATCTCTGCCTTCGCTTCCGTGAAATGGATGCTCTGTCACCACAGCCTATCAAAAGGAGCCAGGGCACACAAAGCTAGGGAGGAGGAGGAAGGAGGAAGGCCGCCAGGTCAGCTTTCTGTTAGAGCTCAGGCAGAAGGAAAGGCCAGCAGTCTCAGGAAGCCTCAGCCAGGACTGAGGCCGCCTAGGGGCTGGAAGGCCTGGAGCTCACGCATGGCCACCCCGGGGCCAGAGTCTGGGCAAGAGTGACTGCAGTGACCTCATCCCCATTTCAGAGAGGCGGAGATTGAGGCTGAGGGCGGGTCCCCAGGGTCCTTTGTGTTCAAGGAGAATGCAGTTGGGGTGGGCCAGTCGTGTGCCAATTGCAGGGTAGCCATGGTTACCGGGGGATGCCCAGAGCTGTGGGAGCACCAGGTTCTCTCTTCTCCTCCTTCCTCCCCGGGGGAGGGGCAGCGGGGACCAAGGCACGTGCCAGGTAAGTTCCTGGCACTAGCCAATGGGGGATGAGGATCGTGGTAGCCAGGGAACGGTAACCAAGGAACCGTCGCCTTGGAATCTCCATCACACACCCGCTGCACTGGGTTGTAGGCTGCCAGGGCCAGGGCCGCGATGCTGCGCACCAGCCAGCGATTTCTCCCCTCACTGCCTGCGCCCCACCTGACCCCGGCCTCCAGCGGCACCCTGCTGGGCTCCCGCCTGAACCGATGCCTGGCCCTGTTGTCATGGCTACAGCAGGAGCCCTCCCCGTTCCTGTCCCACCCTCTCCATGTCCCTCTCCCTCCCCAGAGCCGTCCCCACCCAGAATTGGCGGCCTGGGCCCTGATAGTTTGACCGCCACCCCTCCCTCTCCCCAGGGCTCTGTACACATACGAGGATGGCTCCGATGACCTCAAGCTTGCAGCATCAGGAGGTAGGAATTCCAGCCATTCCTTCGCCTTCCTCTCCACCCCCTCCTCCCAGTCATTTTCTTCCCCACCCACCTGGCTGTAGGCCACCTCCCTGCCTGCACCCTGCAGCCCCACACTTGTCTGGATCTGGCGGGTGTCGTGTCCTTCCTCCAGTCATCCCTGTGTCCCCAGGGTGGGGAGGAGTCTCGGAGCCTTGTTGAATGTTGGACTTCTGAGGCTGAGCCTCCAACAGGGAAAGTGACTTACCTGAAGCCACACAGCTGGGACGCTTTGGGGGAAGGGCCCTATTCACCGCCTTCCCCAGAGCCAGAAGGCTTGATTGTGCCTCTGGGCACTGGCACCTGGTGAGACATGATGATGTGTGAAGAATGAGACCTGAGTGTGAAGAACAAACACTTCCTCAGTCCTACCCCAAACCAGGCCCTGCAGGAGTCATAGGCAAAGCTACATCCCTGTGCACCGCCACCCCCACACATACCAACAGAAAACTGGGACCCACAGATCCCAGAGGCCAGAAGACCCCTGGGTGTGCCTGTGGAGGCCTGGAGAAGTCTTTGCTTTGAGTTCCAGGCTCTTTTTGGGAAGGGTTTAGGAGGCAGAGAGACCTGACACTCTCCTGATTACCCTAGAAGGGGGCTTGCAGGAGCTTTCGGGACACTTTGAGAACCAGAAGGTGATGTACGGCTTCTGCAGTGTCAAGGACTCCCAAGCTGCTCTGCCAAAATACGTGCTCATCAACTGGGTATGCGGCCAGGGCTGGGGAAGGGGGCTGAGGGCCCAGAGCAGTCGCCCTCCCTGTCGGCCCTCTGACACCCCTGGAGAGGGAACCCCACCAGCCCCAGAGAAGATGCACCCTATCATGTAGGGCCCCCCTTGTCCTTTCCTGAGCCCCTCTTTGCTGGGTACTTTGCAGGTGGGCGAGGATGTGCCTGATGCCCGCAAGTGCGCTTGTGCCAGCCACGTGGCTAAGGTGGCTGAGTTCTTCCAGGTGTGTGTCAGGGGCCAGGGCTCTTGGGGGTGGGGACAGCCACCAGGGTCTGCGTGCTGGGGTGGTGATGGCGGGAGAATGGTGCCGCTTGAGCACTGCCGTCTTCTTGCGGAAGGGCGTCGACGTGATCGTGAACGCCAGCAGCGTGGAAGACATAGACGCGGGTGCCATCGGGCAGCGGCTCTCTAACGGGCTGGCGCGGCTCTCCAGCCCTGTGCTGCACCGACTGCGGCTGCGAGAGGATGAGAACGCAGAGCCCGTGGTTAGTGTGTGTTTGGCACCCGTGGGCTCTGCCTGCGTGGCCTGGTGCCCGAGTCTGGCCTGCCCGGTCCCTCTTAGCCCTCACCCTTTAGGTGTCAGGGGCTCCTGGGGCATTCAGCCTGCTTATGCTGGGTCCTTTGACACTGCAGGGCACCACCTACCAGAAGACGGATGCAGCTGTGGAAATGAAGCGGATTAACCGAGAGCAGTTCTGGGAGCAGGCCAAGGTATGGAACCCTGAGCCTGGCCTGGCTGAGCCGCCCCTCATGGACCCCATGGGGCAGGTCTGAGTCCCTCACTACAGTGGCATGGCCCATGCCAGGTGCCCCGCCCCCAGCCCTGGTTTAGGGAGGGGCTGGAGGGGCAGGGTCCAGGTGCCCAGGCTCAGGGCCTACCCTTGTTCTCACCGGGGCTCGCAGAAGGAAGAAGAGCTGCGGAAGGAGGAGGAACGGAAGAAGGCCCTGGATGAGAGGCTCAGGTTCGAGCAGGAGCGGATGGAGCAGGAGCGGCAGGAGCAAGAGGAGCGTGAGCGGCGCTACCGGGAGCGGGAGCAGCAGATTGAGGAGCACAGGTGAGCCTGCCCGCCCGGAGCGCTCCAGGGGCCCCCGGGCGCACCCTGATGGGTGCTGGCTGCTTATCGTTCCAGGAGGAAACAGCAGACTTTAGAAGCGGAAGAGGCCAAGAGGCGGTTGAAGGAGCAGTCTATCTTTGTAAGTTCTTTGCCAAGGCTCGTGGTCTCTGGGTCAGGGAAGTGAGAATGGTCCCTGTGTTCCTGGGCCTTGTGGGGAGATCAGTGGCTCAGGGACAGTGGTGGCTGTTCTGGGGAGCTGCATGGGCACAGGGTGCCATGGAGCATCAGGCCTGGCACCTCATCACGTGGGGCTCTGGCCTCTGGCCGTGGAAAAAGACTACTTTGGAGAAGCTTGTGCTCTAGATTGGTAGAGAAAATCCATCTAGACCCAGACCCTCACTGACCAGGCTCCCCCTCCCCTCCCCTGGGGGCTCTCGGCAGATTAGACACTGTTCCTGCACTCTGAGGGGCCTCCAGGCCCGCCACAGGAGTGAGGCAGGCGGCATGGGTGAGCCTGGGCCAGTGCTGAGCATCTGTAGCCAGTGTGCAGCATCTCCTTGGGAGCAGCCCCTTTGTTCCAGGGGTACTGTCTGAATCTCCACACATTGGGAATGGCCCGTAGGTCCTGTGGATTGGTCCCTGAGAATCACAGCAGAGTCACATCTTCATGCTTTGAATTTAGTATTTTGGAAATAGCTAATGTCATTCAGGACTGAGCATGGCTCAGTTCAGGAAGGGAGGTGGGTTGATACTCATCTGGATTGAGACTGTGATGGGCAGATGCAGGGCTGTGGGAACTCAAACGGGCTCCACAGTAACCCACAGGAGGCTGAGAGAGAGGAGGCAAGACAGTCCCGCAGGCAGCAACATTAAGTCACTCCAGTCACATCTGCCCTTGGATGGGGTGGGGATGATGTGTGTCTGGTAAGCTCCAGCCTCAGTCATTCATTCAACACACACTTGCCACCTGCCACGTGCCACATACAGAACATGGTGGAGAACGAGCTGGGTAAGATCTTTTCTTCATAAGCTGATTCATGTATTTTTTTTTTTTTTTTGAGATGGAGTCTCGCTCTGTCGCCCAAGCTGGAATGCAATGGCGTGATCTTGGCTCACTGCAACCTCCATCTCCCAGGTTCAAGCGGTTCTCCCGCCTCAGCTTCCTGAGTAGCTGGGATTACAGGCACGCACCATCATGCCCAGCTAATTTTTTTTTTTTTTTTTTTTTTTTTTGAGACAGAGTCTCGCTCTGTCATCCAGGCTGGAGTGCAGTGGCGCAATCTCGGCTCACTGCAAGCTCCGCCTCCCGGGTTCACGCCATTCTCCTGTCTCAGCCTCTCCGAGTAGCTGTGACTACAGGCGCCCGCCACCACGCCCAGCTAATTTTTTGTATTTTTAGTGGAGACGGGGTTTCACCGTGTTAGCCAGGATGGTCTTGATCTCCTGACCTTGTGATCCGCCTGCCTCAGCCTCCCAAAGTACTAGGATTACAGGCATGAGCCACTGTGCCCAGCCTGAAATTCTTTTTTTTTTTTTTTTTGAGACAGAGTCTCGCTCTCTCGCCCAGGCTGGAGTGCAGTGGCGCAATCTCGGCTCACTGCAAGCTCTGCCTCCCGGGTTCCCGCCATTCTCCTGCCTCAGCCTCTCCAAGTAGCTGGGACTACAGGCGCCTGCCACCACGACCGGCTAATTTTTTGTATTTTTTTTAGTAGAGACGGGGTTTCACCGTGGTCTCGATCTCCTGACCTCGTGATCCGCCCGCCTCGGCCTCCCAAAGTACTGGCATTACAAGCGTGAGCCACCGCGCCCGGCCCTTGCCCAGCTAATTTTTGTGTTTTTGTAGAGACGGGGTTTCACCATGTTGGCCAAGGCTGGTCTTGAACTCCTGACCTCAGTTGATCTGCCCGCCTCGACCTCCCAAAGTGCTGAGATTACAGACATGAGCCACCGCGCCCGGCCACATGTATTTAACTGTGGCAAAATACATAAAATGTACCATTTCAGTCATTTAAAAATCTGCATTTCATTAAGTGGCATTAAATTCATTCACGGCCGGGCGCGGTGGCTCACGCTTGTAATCCCAGCACTTTGGGAGGCCGAGGCGGGCGGATCACGAGGTCAGGAGATCGAGACCACGGTGAAACCCCGTCGCTACTAAAAATACAAAAAAATTAGCCGGGCGTGATGGCGGGCGCCTGTAGTCCCAGCTACTCGGAGAGGCTGAGGCAGGAGAATGGCGTGAACCCGGGAGGCGGAGCTTGCAGTGAGCCGAGATCGCGCCACTGCACTCCAGCCTGGGTGACAGAGCCAGACTCCGTCTCAAAAAAAAAAAAAAAAAATACAAAAAATTAGCCGGGCGTGGTGGCGGGCGCCTGTAGTCCCAGCTACTCGGAGAGGCCGAGGCAGGAGAATGGCGTGAACCCGGGAGGCGGAGCTTGAAGTGAGCCGAGATTGCGCCACTGCACTCCAGCCTGGGCGACAGAGCAAGACTCCGTCTCAAAAAAAATAAATAAATAAAAATAAAAATAAATAAATAAATAAATAAATAAATTCATTCACATTGTTGGATAACCACCACCACTGTCCATTAAACACAAATTCTGCTCTTCCCCACTTGCCAGCTCCTGGCAACCACCATTCCACTTTCTGTCTCTATGTAGCTGACTACTCTGGAGACCGCCTATCAGTGGAATCACACAGTGTTTGTCCTTTTGCATGTAGCTTATTTCACTTAGCATGATGTCCTTAAGATTCATCCATGTTGTAGCATGCGTCAGAATTTCCTTCTTTTTGAAGGCTGAATCATATTCCATTGTATGGATATACCACATTTTGTTTATCCTTTCAGAGTGAGGTTTTTTAAATTTTTTTTATTTTTTTTAATTTTTTTGAGACGGAATCTCGCTCTGTTGCCCAGGCTGGAGTGCAGTGGCGCGATCTCAGCTCACTGCAAGCTCCGCCTCCCAGGTTCACGCCATTCTCCTGCCTCAGCCTCCAAGTAGCTGGGACTACAGACGCCCGCCACCACACCCGGCTAATTTTTTTGTATTTTTAGTAGAGACGGGGTTTCACCGTGTTAGCCGGGGTGGTCTCGATCTCCTGACCTCAGCCACCCGAAGTGCTGGGATTACAGGCGTGAGCCACTGCACCCGGCCTGCCTCCCAGGTTTAAGTGATTTTCCTGCCTCAGCTTTCCAAGTAGCTGGGATTACAGGCGCCCACCACCACGCCTGGCTAATTTTTGTATTTTTAGTAGAGATGGGGTTTCACCATGTTGGCCAAGCTGATTTCGAACTCCTGACCTCAGGTGATCCACCCGCCTTGGCCTCACAAAGTGCTGGGATTACAGGCATAAGCCACCGCACCCAGCGGATAAAGTTTATTCTTTCTTTCTTTCTTTTTTTTTTGTATTTTTAGTAGAGACGGGGTTTCACCATGTTGGCCAGGATGGTCTCGATCTCTTGACCTCATGATCCGCCCTCCTCAGCCTCCCAAAATGCTGGAATTACAGGCGTGAGCCACCGCGCCCAGCCAAGTTTGTTTATTTATTTATTTATTTATTTATTTATTTATTTTTGAGACAGAGTCTTGCTCTGTCGCCCAGGCTGGAGTGCAGTGGCACGATCTCAGCTCACTGCAACCTCTGCCTCCCGGGTTCAAGCGATTCTCTTGCCTCAGCCTCCGGAGTAGCTGAGATTACAGGCGTGCACCACTATGCCCAGCTGATTTTTGTATTTTTAGTAGAGACAGGGTTTCACCATGTTGGTCAGGCTGGTCTCGAACTCCTGACCTCGTGATCCGCCTGTCTCAGCCTCCCGAAGTCCTGGAATTACAGGCGTGAGCCACTGTGCCCTGCCCGATAAAGTTTATTTATTTATTTATTTTTATTTGTTTATTTTTTTATTTTTTTGAGATGAAGTCTCACTCTTGTCCCCCAGTCTAGAGTGCAATGGCGCCATCTCAGCTCACTGCAACCTCTGCCTCCTGGGTTCAAGTGATTCTCCTGCCTCAGCCTCCCTAGTAGCTGGGATTACAGGCGCCTGCCACCACTCCTGGGTAATTTTTGTAGTTTTAGTAGAGACGGGGTTTCACCACGTTGGCCAGGCGGGTCTCAAACTCCTGACCTCAGGTGATCCTCCCACCTCGGCCTCCCAAAGTGTACTGCGCCCAGCCCCGATAAAGTTTATTTTTATGCTAACATTTCAAACATACACACATGCAAGTAGACAGAATAGTGTTGTGAACCCCCGAGCTGATTTATTTTCACCAGTTACCAACATTTCAGGTAAAGTGTGAAGGAGCTTACCATTATTTTATAGTCCCATCTGGCCCTTCAAGTATACTTCACGTGAGAGTGACAGTGGACATTGTAGCAGGTCATTGTGGTACCCTTTCAACTTCAGGTCGTCTAAGGAAGGGCATGTGTGAGAGACTTTGGGATTTAGCACCGTGAAATGCTTTCTCTTGGCTTAAGGAGCTGTCTGCTTTCTCTCCGCTGTTACAAATTGTGTTCCATATCTGGGTTCCCTTTTGGCCTGGCCTGCAGGGGAGCTCCCGTGTATCTGAAAATGCTTTAGGCACAGCAGTGGCTTTGACCCGTGTGGTTAGTGCGTTGATCTCTCTCCTCCCTCTGGGCCTTACTTGTTTCAGTGTTGTTCACATGGTTGGTAGTTAAAGCCTTTGTGGTGGGCCGGGCGTGGTGGCTCACGCCCGTAATCCCAGCACTTTGGGAGGCCAAGGCAGGCGGATCATGAGGTCAGGAGATTGAGACCATCCTGGCCAACATGGTGAAACCCCGTCTCTACTAAAAATACAAGAAATTAGCTGAGCGTGGTGGTGGGTGCCTGTAGTCCCAGCTACTCGGGAGGCTGAGGCAGGAGAATGGCGTGAACCTGGGAGGTGGAGCTTGCTGTGAGCCGAGATCTCGTCACTGCGTTCCAGCCTGGGTGAGAGACTCCGTCTCAGAGAAAAAAAAAAAATAAGCCTTTGTGGTAGCTGCCTCTGGTCCTTTCTTTGAACAAGGCAGAGGAACCAAGTGAGATTACAGCAGGCAGTGGGCAGAGCAGCAAAGGCTGGCAGGACATAGGCTCATGGGAAGGTGAAGAGCCTGGGCTGACTGGAACCCCGTGGGCTGAGGAGTGGGGGAAATTTGATTGGGAAAGGAGAGCAAGGGCAGAGGAGGAGTTTAGACTTCATTCTGGGGGTCACAAAGTTATTGTTGAGGTGATAGCCCTCCTGAGGTGGGATACTACGAAGGGCCCTTCTCCCAGTGCCCCTGACAAGCTAACATTTTAGATTATAGGCTCAAAAACAGAGAGGCCCTGGGACTTCACCACCTTAGCAGCCCCTCCTGCCCAAGCTGCCACCTGAGCAGCAGGGGACACCGACTAAGAAGCCTTAGTGTGAGTGCAGTTGAGCAAACATGCGCCTGCCTTGTGCTGGCCACCCACCCGGAGACCCCAGTCCTCATCCTGTGTTGCTCACACGGAGGGGGAGCTGCCTCCGGAAACAGGAACTTAGGATGTGGTGTCATCGAGGTGGAAGCCAGGAGCACCCTGTGGGGACCCAGAGGAGGAAATGACCTGAACAAGCCAGGGACCTCTTCCCCAGGAAGCAGTGGCCACGCTGCGGTTGGAAACCAGAGGGCCTGGCCCCGGGGTGGGGAGCAGGCATTTGGGAGGGGGGCCAGTCTCCCATGCTGAGGCTTGGAGGTGGAAACGGGTGTGCCTGTTCTGGGAACTGCCTGCGTCGTGCTGAGGACTTGATATCTACATCTCACAGTATGTGGGCGCCTTGGGGTGGGGGCCGGCAGGGGGTGGTGTTGGAGAGGTGACGGCTAGGTCAGGCAGGGGTGGGGGACGTAGGCCAAGCGCGGGCCCTGCCCACCCAAAACAACATGTGCAGTGGGCAGGCGAAGCCCGCGTGAGCGGGCGGCACACGCCTGTCTTAAGGGGGCTGCGGCAAGGCCCCGGTGATGGCTGCTCCGGGCTTGCAGGTGATGTCGCCAGGGCTCTGGCACCTCAGGAGAAACTGGGACCCTGATTTCAGTATGAAAGTTCCTGGTTTTTAAGTGGTGGCAACTAATTAACATGGTTTAAAAATATCATACCAGCAAAACAAAAGCCATCTGTGGGTCATATTTAGCCAGTGCTTGCTGTGGCTCATGGGAACCCCTGAGGGATTTTAAGCTCAGGAAAATCATGGTCTGATCCGCATTTCAGAAAGATCCTTTCAGGGCCTATGGGGAGCAGATAAGGCAGGTGGCAGTGAGGAAGGCTGGACCATGATGCCACAGTCCAGGCAGCAACATTGGGAGCATGGTGGCCCCGGCACTGGGGTAGGAGGTCCGAGAAGTTATCTACAAAACAAGGAGCACTTCTGGATGGCCCTAGGCACCTGCTTAGATATGGGGATGAGCAAGTGAGTGAGTGAACCTGGTGCCCAGAGGCCTGGCAGGTCAGAGATGAGGTGGCTGAGGGCCCTGAGGGAAGAGAGGGGCTGTGTGCCTTGGTTTGACGGGGCAGAGGTACCACCTCTGAAACTCTTCCTGCCAGATTGCGAAAGAAGCATGGGGGCTGTAAGAAGGCCAGAAGGCCAGGCATTGGTGGCTCATGACTGTAATCCATCCCAACACTTTGGGAGGCCAAGGCAGGAGGATCCCTTCAGCCCAGAAGTTTGAGACCAGCCTGGGCAATGTAGGGAGACCCCATCTCTACCAAAAAATTAAAATTAGCCGGGCATGGTGGTGCACACCTGTAGTCCCAGCTACTCGGGAGGCTGAGGTGGGAGGATCGCTTGAGCCCAGGAGGCAGAGGCTGCAGTGACCCGTGATTGCACCACTGCTCCCCAGCCTGGATGACAGGGCGAGCACCTGTCTTAAAAACAAAATAAATAAATAAAATACAGTAAAAAAGAAGGCCAAAAGCCCCTGTGGGGATAGGTGCACCAGACACTGTCCCTTTGGTTTCTAGGGTGACCATCGGGATGAGGAGGAAGAGACCCACATGAAGAAGTCAGAGTCGGAGGTGGAGGTGAGAGCTGGGGGCACCAGCCAGGTGAGGCGGACAGGGCTACCTCAGCTTGCCTGGCCCAGCCCCAACCTTTTCCTCGTGCCCTCAGGAGGCAGCGGCTATTATTGCCCAGCGGCCTGACAACCCAAGGGAGTTCTTCAAGCAGCAGGAAAGAGTTGCATCGGCCTCTGCGGGCAGCTGTGATGTGCCCTCGCCCTTCAACCATCGACCAGGTAGTCCTAGGCCTCACCCCCACCCGGCCCCACTCCTCAGGTTACGGCCCTGAGCCTCTCTGGGACTCTCTCGGAAGGGTAACCTTGCCCAAGGAACCCTTGGAGAAGGCGAGACCCTTCATCCAGCGTGCATCCGCCCGCCACTTCCCAGGTGGCAGGACCCCAAGAAGGGCCGGGGATGGTGGTGAAGTCGCTTGTGGCTGAACAGTGGGGAGTGCTAGGGCCTGTGGGGCAGCTCTGGCATGGGCTGAGGCACAGCGCTGGCCACGGGGAGCAGCTCAGCTGGGGTGAATTAGGTCTGGCCTGGAAGGCCGGGATGCATGCGGGCTGGGCTCTTGCCCCGGGCCTGAGTGAGCCTCTTGGAGCTTGCACCCAGGTGTCCCCATTCTGCTTCTTACTGTGCTGCTTCTGCCTCCCCTGAAGCTCTTCCCTGCCCTGTCTGCTGGTCTGAGTGTGCTTGCCCCATGCTGGGGTCCTGCCACAGGCTGTCCCTGCTGTACTGCTCCCAGGCTGGCTGTGTGTCTGGGGCTGGTGTGAGGCTGCCGTCCCCACTGTACTGCTCCCAGGCTGGCTGTGTGTCTGAGGCTGGTGTGAGGCTGCGGCTGGCTTGGCTGAGTGTGCGCCTGGCTGAAGGCAGCTTGGACATCCAGGACCAGCCCTGGGGGCGGGAGAGGCCTCGGGCAGGGGTGGGGGAGACTGACCCTCTCTTGTCCTCTGTCTCTTTCTCTGTCTGTCTCTCTCGGCAGGTCGTCCGTACTGCCCTTTCATAAAGGCATCGGACAGTGGGCCTTCCTCCTCCTCCTCTTCCTCCTCCTCCCCTCCACGGACTCCCTTTCCCTATATCACCTGTCACCGCACCCCAAACCTCTCTTCCTCCCTCCCATGTAGGTAGCAGCCCCAGGCCTCGGCGGGGGTGGTAAGGAGGGCCCCGCTTCCCAGCAGCCCCCCACCCTCACTCCCCCAGCCTGACCGCTGATCTCTGGTGTTTGTCCCCAGGGCAGGCACTGCCTGCCTCTTACCCCTGGCCTTATGGGGCACTGGCCCCCAGGGGCCTAGCTTACAGGGTCTGGAGCTGGAGTCTGGCCCCTGGGGGTGCTGGGGAGCTCCCAGCCTCCACCCAGATTCCAGAGAGGAGGTGCTGGCCAGGCCCCAAGGTGGACAATCCTGTCTCACCTGGCTCCCCCGCCCTCACTGACCCACCTGGGGTTTGTTCCACAGGCAGCCACCTGGACAGCCACCGGAGGATGGCACCCACTCCCATCCCCACACGGAGCCCGTCTGACTCCAGCACCGCCTCCACCCCTGTCGCTGAGCAGATAGAGCGGGCCCTGGATGAGGTCACATCCTCGCAGCCTCCACCACTGCCACCGCCACCCCCACCAGCCCAAGGTGAGAGAGGGATGCTACCTGCACCAGGCCTCCCATCATCAGTCCCTGGCTGGGAGCCCCAGGTTGCCATGGTAACCGTTCTCCGGGGATCTGGGCCACCCATCACCAAGACTGCACTGCCCTGGAGGCGGCTGTGTGGGGAGGAGCCCTGGTGTACAGTCAGACCTGCCCTCTCTAAAGCTTAGCACCCGCCCCCTCAAGTGGGAATCCGGCCTTGGCCTTCCTCCCGGAGCTGCCAAGGGGCTTAAAGTCACTGGAGTCACTGGGTAAGGGGGCAGTGGGACACCTGCATGGAAGTCCCTGGCTCCCTCACTCCTTAGTGGGTGGGCAGGGTCTCCATCCTCCCCGAGGGGAGCCGGTTACATATCTCCTCTGCCTGTGCTGTGACAGAGACCCAGGAGCCCAGCCCCGTCCTAGACAGTGAGGAGACCAGAGCAGCAGCCCCTCAGGCCTGGGCCGGCCCCATGGAGGAGCCCCCTCAGGCACAGGCGCCTCCCCGGGGGCCAGGCAGCCCTGCAGAGGACTTGATGTTCATGGAGTCTGCAGAGCAGGCTGTCCTGGCTGCTCCCGTGGAGCCTGCCACAGCCGACGCCATGGAGGTCCACGATGCAGCTGACGCCATTGAAACCGACACTGCCACTGCTGACACCACTGTTGCCAACAACGTACCCCCCGCTGCCACCAGCCTCATTGACCTATGGCCTGGCAACGGGGAAGGGGCCTCCACACTCCAGGGTGAGCCCAGGGCCCCCACGCCACCCTCGGGTACTGAGGTCACCCTGGCAGAGGTGCCCCTGCTGGACGAGGTGGCTCCAGAGCCACTGCTGCCAGCAGGCGAAGGCTGTGCCACTCTTCTCAACTTTGATGAGCTGCCTGAGCCGCCAGCCACCTTCTGTGACCCAGAGGAAGTGGAAGGGGAGCCCCTGGCTGCCCCCCAGACCCCAACTCTGCCCTCAGCCCTTGAGGAGCTGGAGCAAGAGCAGGAGCCAGAGCCGCACCTGCTAACCAATGGCGAGACCACTCAGAAGGAGGGAACGCAGGTGCGGCAGGGACTGCCTGGTGGGAGGGATGAGAGGGAGTGGGGGCTGAGCAGGGTGCTGGCCCTGCATTCATCATGCTTGCACCAGTACCCCCTTTCTCTGTGACCCACATTATTTGAGGGGAAGTCCATCCCGCCCGCCCTGCCTCCCTGGGCCGGCTCTGCTTTTGTTCCCAAGGCAGGCATCCGTGTTTCCCTGGCAACCACTGATGGAATCATTGGTTGCTGGGGAAACGGGCTCAGGCCTGATAGGTCAGCCCCAGCCCTGCTGGGTGGGGCCAAGTGACCTGATGCTTTCCCCTGTAGGCCAGTGAGGGGTACTTCAGTCAATCACAGGAGGAGGAGTTTGCCCAATCGGAAGAGCTCTGTGCCAAGGCTCCGCCTCCTGTGTTCTACAACAAGCCTCCAGGTAGTATTGGGCTGGATGATGGGGAGGAATTTGGGTGCGGGGGCTGGATTTGAATGTGGGTAGCCACCCCACCACTACCTACCGCTCACAGAGGCTGGGGACACAAGCATGGGTCTGCTAGGTCCCTAACTCCTTTCCCTTTCTAACGCCACAGAAATCGACATCACATGCTGGGATGCAGACCCAGTTCCAGAAGAGGAGGAGGGCTTCGAGGGTGGTGATTAGCGGTGGCGCCAGCCCTAGGCTACCCTTGCCAAGGCCGCCCACCTGCATCGGCCTCTGGCCAGACGGCCCGCCGTGCCTGCATTCACAGCAGCTCCGCCTGGCACCCACTCCGGATTCCGGCCCTAGCTGGGGACTTGGCCGCTTCCCTACCCGCAGGGCCTGACTTTTACAGCTTTTCTCTTTTTTTTAAAAGTTGATAGGAGACTTGTACAGTTGACTGGTTTTCCTCCCGTTGGTAGTTGAGACGCTGTTGCAAATTCCACCCCTCCTTCCCTGGTCCAGATTGTAGCTCTTAGTCCTCCCTGCTCAGCTGGCCGGGGTGGAGGCCTCACCCTGCTTGGGGCCTGGTGTGGGGGGAGCTCTGGTGGGAAAATGTCCCCCACCTCTTTTCCTAGTTTTATGTTTCTTGGAAAAATATCACTTTGTATTTTCTGTCCAGGGCTTCAGATATTTTGCACGAATTTTAAAACATGGCAATAAATGGCTCGTGGGCTCTGGCTCCCTGGGACCCCCCTCCCCGCCCTTCTTTCGACCCCTTCCTGTCTGGCCCAAAGGAAGTAGCAGGTCCAGCTGGGGCCCCTCGGCTACCCCCCCCCTCTCCTGCCGGGCAGGTCCCAGGCTGGAGGCCCTAGGCCCGGTTCAGGTCAGGGCTATGGACGGGGCCCGGGGGCTTTGGTGGCCCCTCCCCAACTCCTTCCTCTTTGCTTGGGTTCCTTTTTCACGTTCCACGTTCAGTAACTGTTTTTTTTTGTTTTTTCTTTTTGTTTTTGTTTTTGTTTTTTTTTTTTGGAAAGCACAAACTTCTGTAACGGGTCGTGCTCATGTCTGTTAATAAAGAAATCCAGATCCCTTCGGGCTGCCGCCTGCCCTGACCCAGGTTCCCAACTCCTCCCACCTCCGAGGCCGCAGCACCTCCTTGCCACCAGGGGGCGTCCTCACCCTAATTCCAAGGCCCGCCAGGCGGGGTTGGGGTGGGGGGCGGTGCTAGGGGCTAAGGCTCCCAGGGGAAGCCGCCTGGCACCTACAACCACCGGAGGAGGGTTGCTCTCAGACTTAGTGCTGTACCCTTAGGCTCTGTTGTGGCGGAAACGCACGTTGAGGGTCCTTCCCGCCAAGGCCCCGGCTTGTCTGGTCACACAGAACCCTGGGCGAAAGCAGCGGATCCACCCTCCGCTTGTACCAAACCAGATCACACACCTTTATTATCCTCAAAATGTAACAAACGGGATAAGAAATCCCTCCCTCCCCCCGCCCCTCCCCGCAGTCCAGGGAAGCATTTAAAAAGCCCCGCAGTCAGGCCAGGAGTCCGCCGGTGGGGCCCGGGGCGCCGGGCGCCCCTCTATACGGCTGTAGTCCTCCCGAACAAGGGGATGGAGACCGGCAGACGCCAAGCTCCGTGCTCCAGGGGCTCGCGGCTGCTGAGCTCTGAGTCGGTCCAGCTGGGGAAGACCCGGCGGCCACGGTCGGCCTGCAGGCAGAGGGCTGGGCAGGGCGGCGCGGGCCGAGGGGCGCTGGGCAGGTGCAGCGCCGAGGTGTAGCCCCGGTCCAGGAAGAGCGGCTTGTAGCTTGGAGGCGGCTGCTCCTGCTTCTCCGCGCTGTCGCGGCGGCTCAGGAAGGGCGTGACGATCTTGCGGTAGAGGCCGCGCGTGTCCGTGAGCACCTCGCTGTAGGGCGGCGGCGGCTCTGCCATCAGCACCGCCTCTTCGTAACACGGTGGTTTGGACATGTCCGATTCCGCTGCGGAGTGGGAGGCGGTCGGAGGGGGTGAGGCCGCCGGTTCCCAGCCTCTCGCAGAGGCCCTGGCCAGGGCCGCCCGCGCCCCAGCCCTAGCCCGAACCCGAGCCCGCCGCCGCCCGTGTTCTCCCGGAGGCTGCGGGTGGAAGCCCTGAGGGTAAGCAGCGAGCCCTCCAACGCCCGCCCACTCCCGGCGGCCCGGATCGCCCCCTGGCGGAGGTCGGTACTCACCTTGGCGCGGGTAGCTCCAGGGCCGTGGCGGCACCGACAGGTGCGGAGGCGGCGGGTGCGGGAGCGCGTGGTGGTGCGGATGTGGGTGCGCGTGCGCGTGCGGCTGCGCGGGCCCGTGGTGCAGTAGCGGGTGCACGTGCACGTGCGGATGCGAGTGCGTGTGAGCCGGCGCCTCCAGGCGGCTACGGTGTGGTGGTGGCTGCGGCGGCGCCAGGCCCGGGGGGCTCCCGGCCAGACTGCCCTCGAGTTCGAGGGGCTCCAGCTCTAGGGCGCGCAGGTTCTGCTCGCGCAGTCGCTCCTCCTGGCGCCGTTTGAGGCGGCGGCGCAGGAAGCTGCAGAAGCAGCAGAGCAGGACGATGAGACCCCAGATGAGCCAGAAGCCGGCGAAGCACGTGAGGAACGTGTAGGTGCCCTGGGACATCACCATGGCGGCGGCACGGGCGGCGGGTCCTCAGCCGCTTCACTGGACACTGGTCTCCGCTGCGTGGCCCCGGGCCCGCGCCACACTCTCAGGTGCCGCCAGCGTCACTCGGGGACCCGCGGCCGGGGGCTGCCCGTGGCAGGTCTCAAGTCGTGCGCGCGCCGGCGGGGGACAGCAGCGGCGCCCGCTCCTTCCCATGGCGCCGGCGGGCGCGCGGGCGTGCCTCACCCGGGGCCGCGCGGGACCTGTGGGGCAGACACGGGGCGCAGTGAAGGCGCACCGCGGCCCCCAACGACTTCCCGGCCCCCGCCCTCGCCCTGCGCAGTCCGGGGAAAGCCTCCTCCGTGGGAACCCTGCGCTCCCCGGGGGCCCGGTGACGTCACCGAGGAGGGTGACGTCACGCCTCGAGGTTTCCCTGGTAGGGTTTCCCCGATCTGAGCCCCGGCCGCCGAGGGGAGCCGAGGCGGGCCAGCAGGGGGCGCGCGAAGGCCGGACTCCAGCTCTGAGTCAGTACGAGAGATTCGCCATCCGCAGTCCCGGGGCCAAAGGGTTTCAGGAGCTTGTGCGCACCAGGTCCCTGAAGAGGCGTCTCGGCGCGGTTGCTGTGCGGCGGGGAAAGGGTGGTACATCTCCTAGAGCCCCGCAGACAGCCACCTGACGCCCTGTACAGACGCCTGGCAGCCCCTGGCTGCCCAAAGCCCGGAACAACTGGCCCTGCACCGCGCCCTTCGGGTCTCCGCCGCTCGCGTAGGAGGGCTCAGGCGGGTGGCTCTCACTGGTAATGCGTGCCAGTACTGCGTGCCACCGGCCCTGCCTTTGTCTGAGCCTAGCGCGCCGCGCCGGGCGTGGGCCACTCTCTCTTCCTTTCCTCCAGGCGCCCTGCCTGCTCCAACTCCGCTTCCCCGCCTCCTGCCCTTGCACAGCCCCACTTGGCTCTGCCTCTAGCTTCAGGCCGCCGTCTCCCTTTCCCTCTCGCGGAAGGGAGGAAAACTAGATGAGGGTTGGAAGCTAGTCTTTCGTACCCACCTGGTCCTGCACTCACTCCAGATAGGCATCTCTAGTTCCGCTTCCTCCTCTCCACAGCCGCGGGTGAGAGGGGGAACCGTGCACCCTAAGAGGGAGGTAGGAGGGAGCCCTGACTCTGAGAGTGAAGGGTGGCAGGTGACTGCTCACCGCCCCCACAGAACAGAACTGAGCCTTTCCTGAATACCTTATACACACGGGTTTGAACGAAAGCCTTTGGGGTAACTGGAATGATTCCTATTTTACAGACGAGGAGTTGGGGGAACAACTGGCTGTGTAGATGGCAGGTGGTGGAACTATAATTTGAACCCAGGCCTGGCCACAAAACCCTAGCCTGAGTGGGGTGGGGGGTATGCTGCCTGGGCTACTTTGTGGGCCTCCTCCAGGAGCCCCACGGACCCTACCCTCAGCATGCCCAAGGCACACACACACTCTGCTTCGAGAGCCACAGGGAGCCTGAGCCCCAAGCTGGGGGAAGCCAGGCCATGGGCCACCCCACACTTCTCCCCAGATGGCTCCTGTCTGACTCCATGGCTGCCTTCAGCCACGTGCCACTTGGTGCCCGTGCCAGTCCCCTTCTCCTGGGCCTGCGTTCCAGAACAGACAATGGCAGGAACCATAGCTCTGCCCGCCCCCTCGACAACCCTGCCATGAGGCTGCCATGGTGACGCAGCCCAGATAAAAACACGATGCTGCCAGTCACTGGGAGTTAATTACATCTGTTATTCTTTTCCTGAGCCATCAGGAATGCTCTGAGGAAACTGGCACTAACTAGAGGTCCCCCTGGTCTGCCAGGCAGGAACAGCTCTGGGTCAGAAAAGGTAACTCTGGGCCTGGAGGTAATGGGGTTTAGCTGAATTAGAAATATCTTTCAAGGACCATGCAGAATCCTCTCTTCAACACCACCTTGTCCGTGGTGGTTGTGCCCATCTGGTAGACAGGGAGATAGGCTCAGAGAGGGAAATGACTTGCCCCAGGTCACACAGCTCAGAAGGGGAGGAGCTAGGATTTAGCCTGAGTCTGAATCCAAACTCTGTGACAAGCCAGATGTAAGTGGCAGCCGTGGGGGCACTGGGCAGACAAGCCAGCTAGCAGCCAAAATGCATTCCCATCCCTTCCCACCAGGGCCCTGGCATGCCTGATCACCAGCCCGACGCTGCTGTGGAATAGCAGCGTGAGAAAGAGCTACAGGGTGAAGGGGAGATGCAATGGCAGCTCCAGGTTAGCAAGAGACAAAAGACAGGGTCTGTGCCCTGAGGGCGCCCAGCTCAGCAGGTAGGGCATTAGGCCATACAGGGCAGGCCACGCCCAGGACCTGCTGGGTGCCATCATAGCTGCATTTTATAGACTAGGCAACTTTGGGCCAAAGAGAGGAAGGCTCTTGCTTAAGGTCACATAGCTAGCTCCCTGGCCCCAACCTGGCTCCGCTCACAGGTGGAGTGGGTGGGGATTCGATGCTGAACACTGTCCCCTCGGCAGTGTCACAGCAGGCCCACGGGACTGGAATCCTGTCTGAAGCCTCCCTCCCAGGTGCTCAGTAGACTCTCATGTAACCGACCATAGGTGCTCAATACACAAACATCAGAGGTGCATTCAGACCTTTCAAAATGCTCTACCTGACCAGGCCAGACTTGGCAAAGCCTCCCGAAAAAACCATGCCCCCTTACTGCTCCTTTACTATGCGAGCTCTTGCCCTTGTCTGGGAGCCTTTCAGGCTCAGAGCCCGCCTGCAGCCTGCTGCTCCAGCCACTCCCTCCACTGCCCGCACTGCTCCAGACTGGTAGTAGCAAATACCTGCCTCCTCCTACCTACTCAACGCGTTCAGGTGCTAGGAGCGATGCCCTGCACATGGACCGAAGTCTGCCATTTTATTACTCACGTTCTGTTTGTTTCCTGTTTCTCTTTTCTTACTTTCTTGAAGGCTATTTGAGCATGTTTTAGGGCTGCATCTTGATTTGTCTGTAGTGTTTTTGAACCAAATCGTTCTGCATGTTTTCTCGGGCCACACGCTCACTGGGAGCATGGCAGAGGGATCAAAGCGAGACCCTTGGTGAGTTTCTTAACCTCCAAGTTGCCTCGGTTTCCTCATCGGTGAAGATGAAGCTAATCCATGCAAAGGGTGTGGAGGTGCCAACAAACATTAGCTCTGATGATGGTGGTTTCTGAGCTGAGGATGCAGAGATGTGTGTGTCCCCAGGGTGCTCCCTGCTTGAGGGCTGGGCACCACAATCACTCTTAGAAGCAGGCTAGCATTCTTGTTATTTGGCGGATGAGAACACTTGGCTCAAGGAGAATAAATGACACCCAAGGGCACACAGAGCCAGGGCCTGGCTGCATTGCTGTGGGCACCTCCCACACTGCCCTATGCACCCTTCAGCCTTACACGCCAAAGCACCAAAGATCTGCTACTGGGTCCTTTATCTCAGCAAAGAGCCTACCATTCCTTCCGTCCACCGCATCCTCTGCAGGGTGGCATTTGTCCACTTCCTTTGGTCCTCCTGCCACTGCCTTGGCCAGGCCAACATCGTCTCTCCCCTGGCCCCCATCACCATGCTTGCCACTGTGCTGTGCCCCTGCCCAGCCTAGTCACTCTTCATAGCACTACGCTGCCTCAGGAGCCAATCTAGCATTTAACATGGCTTAGATCTGGGCCTCTCAAATTTAAGCAAGCATCAGAACCACGTGGAGGCTGTTAAAACAGTGCTGGGCTCCGTTCCCAGTGCTGGATTCAGTAGGTCTAGGATGGGGCCCGAGTTTGCACTTTAAACAAATTTCCAGCAGATGCAGGGCCAGGGAGCACACTTTGAGAACCACTGACCTAGGTGCTAGCCTCCCGGATGAGCTCCTGCCAAGGCCTCTTGGGCTCGCCTGAACCACCTCACCCCTCGGGGATGGGAAGCCCAGTGATGCCAGGATGTTCCAGGGTGGCCAGGGTCCAGCACCATCAGCCTTACCAGCTGGCACCCAGTAAGTAGCTCAAGAACCACCTATGGAAGGAGACGCTGAAGGGCTCGTTACCTGTTTGGTCTTTTAGCTGTGGGACCGGGAGTACCTCAAGGGCTGGGTCTGTGTCCAATTCATTCCTGGGAAATGTCAGCCATTCACCAAAACGTCACTGAGAGAAAAGCCATCATCCAGCCCTCGCCTGGCAGGGTGGTTTATAAGCAAGTGGAGAACCCATGTGTCTACGTGAATCAAAGGAAAAGGTTGTACGGAGGCACACACCAGGGCTCTGGGGGGTGGGGATGGAAAATCCCAGGCAGCAGGGGCACTGGGTCACACCTGGACTTGAGGCTAGAGCTGCTGGTCTTCAAGGGAAGGGCCAGGAACTCAGAGCAGGGGGTGAGGGCTGGGGGACAGGACAGACTGACAGCCTGTCCTGTGTGCCTTGCATACGCCGGGCCCACTACTGGTCTCTACGCTAGTTACCTAAGGAAAACTCAGGAGGTGGCTGCTGTTCTCTCTACAGACAAGGATGTGGGCTCAAGGAGTGGGTCCAGCTCAGGGCTCCATAGCCAGGTGGTGTGAAGCCCGGGTGGTGACAAAGTCCTCGGTCCCGGCAGGAAGGGCATTTCAGGGAGCCACTGGTAACACCCTTCCACCCTTCCCACATCAACACGGAGGAACTGAGGCCAGAGAGGGCTTGACAGGACTTGTCTCCACTCCCAGTCAGCCAGGCTTGGAGCTGGCCAGAACCGCCCTCCGCCTAGGCCAGGGTACTGAGTGGCACCCTTGCTTGCAGGCAGATGACCTAACCCTGACACCAAGCCAGGAACCCGGGGGCTTGGGAAACTACAAATAAGACCACAGAGACTGAGGCCTCGGTGGGCTTGTAGGTGGAGAGCCCTCCCTCGGGCCAGTGTCTGCTGCGCTCAGCTCCGGCCTCCTCAGGGCAGGGTTTTCAGAGACCAGGTTCCTCCACTGAAACCTCAGTCTGTGGCTCTCTGTGCCTTCATCCCCGCAGCTAGCATGGAAATAATGATCTGACCCTCCAGGGGAGGCGGCCCCATGGGCATGATGGTGATACCCTGGTGGGGGGGCAGCCTGGGTAACATGCAGAGTGCCGAGGGGTAGGCCTGAGCTCAAATTTGGCTTCTGCCCTCACTGAGCCATGTGATCCCATCCTGGCTACTCCCATACCTGAGCTGGAGTTTCTTCCGCAGTAGGACCAGGGTGCCGAGGGGACAACAGAACTGCCTCTGATGAGGGATCACCCTGCAGCCTCAAGAGGCTCAAATGCAGAAAGCAGCCCCTGGTGTCACAGTGGACACAGCCTGGAGGCGGCCCAGCAAAACCTGCTGTCCCTTTCCCATGGACCAGAGGTCTCAGACACAGGCCCCTCAGGTTGGACACAGTTCTCAGACATGTTTTAAAAACAATCCATGTTCACAATCCATTTTTAAAAACATTCTGATTAATTGCCAACATTTACAAATCCAGGAGATTTTATATAAAGGTCTGGATTTCTGGCTCATCTTGAAAATTGGACAGTCAGGTCATACCAAGTCCACATTTCACACAGTGACAAAGATTGGAGCTGAGCAGCTCCCTGGCCCGCCTCACTCATACCATTTCCCCCCTGATCCTTAGAAGCGTTTGGGTTTCCAATGCCTGGAGCTAGACTGAGTACCCACAGGCTGCAGCACTGCATGGACCCATCTTTGCTAAATTTTCTCTCCCACAGCCAAGACTGCAAGCTGAGCAGGCCACGGAGCCCATGAGCCGAGGACCAGGGCTTGGGGTTTTCCCAGGGGACTGAGGCAGCCCTTTGCTGCTTGGTCTCACCCAGAGGGAGAAAATGGGGGGAGGGAGGAAGTGAAGAAGGGAGAGAGAAAGCTAGCCCCGTCCTGTAATGCATCTGGGGGAGCAAGAATGTGGCTGATTTTGCTGGAAGAAGGAAAACTGTACCAACACCCAAAAGACGGGGAAAGTCCTCACTGGAGGAAAGTGAAGGAAGAAGGCTCTACAGTTCTTTTCTGCCTGGGTTACAAGAGAAGTTAGCTAGCAGGCAGAGGAGCTTTGCCCGCACAGAAGCCTGCACTGGAGCCTCAGCTCTGCCACTTACTGGTAGTGTGACCTTGGGCAAGTCACTCACCTCCCTGAGCCTCCCTTTAGAGTCTTCATCTCTAAAATGGGGATAATAAACTTACCTTGCGCAACTGTTGTAAAAAAAAATTAGGAGATAATGGATGCAGAGCACTCAACACAGGTCTCACAGAGCAGGAAGGGAATGAAAGGCACCCGTGAGTAATTCCCCAGGCGCCCCTGCCTGCAGGAGACTCAGGCCTGACCTCCAGGACACCACCCATCTAAGGGCATCTTATGCCGAGGCCTCCAATGCCCCAGATGCCAGTCACCTCTAGGATGCCTCCCCGGATGGGAAAGGAAACCCAAGGGCTGTTGTGGTCTCTGGGATCCTGGATCTGAAGCCTGCGGTCGGGGCTAGTATCTGCTGAGTCAGGCCTGGGAGAGCTGGCAGGAGGGCCGTTTCTCTCTCCATCATGATGCCCGCTGAGGGGAGGTTGGGAGGGGAGCCAGAGGTCATTTCCTCTGAGTCAGAGGCCATTCTCCTCCCAGAGGAGCTCCCCTGGAGGACCAGGCACCTCCATGTGGCGCGGGCCTCCCTGCCGGCCAACCTGCATGCCACTCAGTACAGTTGGGGCATTGTGCTCAGACAAGAAAGGGGCACTTGTGATCCGGACAATGGGCTGGGTCGCTCCCATTTGGCCTGGGCTTCAGCTTCCCTGGGTCAGCAATGTCCTTTCCTCTTCTCCTGCCCACTCTGCTTCCACCCCTCCCTGGAGAATGGTGGCTAGGAATACGGAGCAGAGACTCACCGCGGGCCCAGGCCCGGTTTGGCACGTGCCTCGGCCGTGAGGAGGAGGAGGGATGCGAGCTTCGCTCCTCTACCCTGGTAAGAAACGTCGCCCCTGGGGAACCCAGCTCGGCTCAGGCCATGTCCAGGGCCGGCACGATTAGGCGCGATTAGGTGGTGGCGGCGGTGGGTGGGGGGGTCTATGGGCAAAGACCCCAGCCCCAGCCTCCATGCCTCCTCCTCCCGTGACAAGCCCAGGGGCTGGGCCGCCCCCACGTTTGCAGCCACCCCAGGAGCCCTGCTGCGACGACTGCAGCCACGTGGGAGCCAGCTCGTGCCCACGGCCGTTCGCCCCCACCCCCCCCTCGACGGGCTGTGGAGGCAGGCACACCCAGCCGGGCCAGAGGGGCGACATGCCCTCGCCGCGCACCCCTCTCCCCCTGTGCCCCTGAGCTGTGGGACCGCGTGGGGGGAGGGGGGAGGGAGGGGGAGGGGGCGTCGCCGCCCCGCAGTCGTGTTGCCGGGGAGCGCAACCCCGTTGCTGTGGCAACCGTTTCCAAGCGAACTGGTGGCGGCTCGCGCCCCGTTCCGGCTCCCTCGCTCACTGGCGCTCTCCCTCCCTCCGGTGTGGACTGGGGGAGGGGCTGCCCGCGGCCTGGGCGGGGGACCCGGGCGGCGACCCGGGGCCAGGGCGCAGAGCTGCCCGCGGGGAAGGGCTCAGTCCTGGGACCATCTTCCGCCCGCGCTCCGTGCCCGCCCGGCCCGCAGCCGCCGCGGTACTCACGGGCCCAGGCATCCTCCTCGAGCTCGTTCTCCTGGCTCGGGGCGAGCAGCGCGGGCCCAGCGGACAGAGCCCCGGGCCTGCGGTGGGGGAGGCGGCGGCGGCGGCGGCGGCCCGGGGGAGCAGACAGTGGCAGCGAAAGCGGCTCCGAGCGCTGGGCTGGAGGCGCGGGGCGCGCGCACGGGCGCGTACACGGCGGGTGCTGAGCCCGGCGTGCGCGCGCGCGGCAGCCGGCAGAGGGCCCCCCACCCCCAGCCACACGCCGCAAGGAAGCTGCCCCCGGAGGGAAGGAGGGGGAGGACGGTCACCCACCTGCGGCGCCGAGACCCGGCTCTCCAGCCCGCCGGGCTCACACCCGCCAGGGCACCCTCACAGGGGAGGCACACGCCGGCCGACCCGGTCCACACTCCAGGCTGGAGCCCAGGCCACACCGGTCGTGCACGCTGGATACACAGCCAGGCAGCTGAGGTCGAGAACCCCGACGCGCACACAGCTCAGCTCGGAGAGCACACACATGTCCAGGTCCCCGTCACATCCTGACAGGCGCTGCGCACACGCAGTGCGCAGGGGCCCCCCCAGCAGGCAGGCACCACAATGTGGCTCCCTCCCAACTCACGACCCCTCCTGCTAGGTGCCCAGCAGGCGTACACTACCACATGCCTACTAGCAAGCCACGGGGAGGAGGACCTAGTGCCGAATCCACAGCCCTGGCCTCGGCGGACATGCCTCTCCTACACCCCACCAGGGAACAGATGACCCCTAGAGAGCGCCCCACTGTCTACCCCGAGGTCCAAGCTTGCAGAGGCCACTCTGAAGTTGGCTGTCCATCGGCCTCTTAACTGGGCTGTTTTTCGTCCAACTTCTCTACTGCACTTAAGGTGATTTTCCAAAAACCCCTCCACCACCATGTCAGCTGGAACATTTGGGGTTGAAGTGACAGAACCCCCAAACAAATAGGTTTGAGCTCTACCCCGTCTCTACCAAAAAAAAAAAAAAATCTGCACGCCTGTGGAGGAAAATTGCTTGAATTCGGGAGGCAGAGGTTGCGGTGAGCCGAGATGACGCCACCGCACTCCAGCCTAAGGGACGGAGTGAGACCCTGTCTCAAAAAAAAAAGGAGGAAGAAGAAAGAAAGAGAAAGGAAAGAAAGAAAGAAAAAGAAGGAAGAAAGGAGAAAGAAAGAAGAAAGAAGGAAAGAAGAAAGAAAGAAGGAAAGAAAGAAAGAGAAAGAAAGAAAGAAAGAAAGAAAGAAAGAAAGAAAGAAAGAAGAAAGAAGAAAGAAAGAAAGGAGAAAGAAAAGGAAAAGGTTTGAGCTCAAAGGGGACTGGCTCATGCAACTGGCAAGTCCCAGGGTAGATTCTAGCTTTGGTCACAGTTGCTTCCAGGTGTTCCCGCAGTGGTGTCAGGTACGTATCTGCTTCTATGTTTGCATCACTCTCAGGCAAGCTCACCCCAAGAGGTAGTGAGGACAACCCCAACAGCCCTAGGCTCATATCCTGCCATCTATCCCTGGAGGAAATGGAACCCCGATTCCTTCCCCATCATTTGAGCAAAATACAAGCAAACAACTCCATGAATGATTCTTTTTGGACTCATTTGGGCTGTCTCTATCAGTGAACCAATCTAAGTGCCTGTGTGTTAAGGGAGAGGATATGTGTTCCTTATGTGAAGGGAATGGCCTCCCAGTACCCGCTCCCTTTTCTTTGTATACAGGCACCGTGATTTCAACAGGGGAGTCACTGCGCCAGGGGTGCCATCCTGGTGAAACTGTGAACCCAAGTGCCCTGCTCCCTGACAGTGCACAGCAGGCAGGTATCCAGCCTGGCCACTCAGATTCCTTGAGTTTGCAACTGGGCTCAAAGAGGCAAAACCAAATGGCTCCATCATCTTGGTTCTGGTGGGTGTGCCCTGATGAGAATGGGGCCCACAACTAAGACCCCGAAGCTCCTCCATATCCTTTGAACACCTTCTAAGTTAGCGGGAGGACAGTTCTGTCACTTGCAACATTCCCACCTGGCTCTCTCACTCTCGGTATGTGTGTGGAGTATGTGTATGCATGGGGTGCGAGCCCAGCCCCACCTAAACCACGTGGACAGAGACTGGGGGTGCTTTTGTAGATGCTGGAGCAAACACTCCAACACAACCCGTCAAAATCCTTCAGGGAATCCCCTACCTTCAGATGAGGCCCCATCTGGGCCTGAACCCTGTGATCCTTAATCCAGCTTTCAAAGCTGGCTGTGTCTCACTGACCTCGGCTCCAGCCGTTCCTTGCTTCCACCTCGGCCTCCCATGCTCAGCCATCCTAAACCACTAAAGCCCTAGACCATCCACCTGGCTCCTCTACTTGGGTGCATCTGATCCTGTGTCCTGGAGGGCACCAACTCTGACACCTTCAGGGTCAAGGGGCCTCCCTGTTGGTGCCGCCCCACCCCCAACCCTGTCAGCTGTAGAATCCTCTTCCACAGTGCTGATCACACTGGGTCCCGCTGTTCCCAAGTCTGCCTCCCCACCAGACTGAGCTCCAAGCTGCCAGGGGCCTCGTCTCCATCTGGGTCCCAGTTCCCACCATAGAGCTGGGCATGGAGGACAGCTGAGGGAAGCTTCTTGGGAAATGAATTCTGGGAGTTCCCTCTGCCAAGGACCCACTGTGGTAAGAGCTTTAAGGTGAGTTTAACCCTAGCCAAGAAGTTCCCTGGATGCCTCCCTAGCCCAAGGGGGAGCCTGGCCAGGGCATCCTGATCCAGGTGCAGGCAGAGTGCCTCAGGGTCCTGCATGTCCACCTGGCACGCGCTCACTCTTGCATACCTGACCAGGGCTGGGCTTTGGTATGACATGCTAACACCTACCTAAAAATCCCCCACTCCCACCTCAAAACAGCCTAGGGCAGAAGGGCAAACCCACCCCAGGATCCTTTCTCATGACACGTGGGTAGGATCCGGCTTTCCCATTATTACCTGGTTTCCTCCTCACCCTGCAATGGCCATTTAACCAGTTGGAAGACCTTGAGCAGGTCCCCGCTCCCCTTATTTCCCTTAGGTTGATGGGAAGCAGCAGGCACGCCACATGTCATGAGTGGGGTCACAAAAGGCCCCTTCTGCCAGGCTGCTGGCTCGGCACCTTCTGGCTGTGCTTAAGCCAGGTGGTTAGTTTGGTACTCAGCACAACTCCCCAGCAGGTGAGAGTCCTGCGGTGGCTTGGGAACTCAAGGGGCTGGCTGGCTGCTTTGGTGGATTCTCACAGCTGCCCAGAAAGGTGATGGGTCTCACACCTACCTTTCCATACAAGGGAAGCGCCTGTGCAGGGCCAACTTGAAAAGTGGCCAGGCTGGGGCTTGAACCTGGAACTGTCAGCTACAAAGCTCATGTGGCTTCTGCAGCACTGGGTGCCCAGTCCAGAGGCCAGGAACAAGCTCGATGGGGGTTACGGGGCATTCTTAGGGAGCTGGGGACACTGGGAGTCTATAGAGCCACGATGGGGTTGCAAGATGTGGGACAGACTGGTAGGCAACAAGCTCTCAGCCCCAGAGCCCAGGCAGGAAGCGCCCCTTGAGTGCCTCCCAGTCCCCCTTCCTCCCAGGTGAATGTCCACTTCGAGGCCAGCTCAACCACCGTCTCCAGAGAACTCTCCCACACTGGCCACAGCCTATCTGCCAGCATCACCCACTGTCTAGGTCTTTGCCCATGATGTGTCAAGGGCAAAACGGAGGGGTGGATATGATACACGTGCATCAGCCCAGGGGCCCGTACATGGCTGGCGTCCAGGTAAAGCAGGCCTGGGGCAGACATTCCTTACACAGCTCCCACCCTACTCTTAAGTCCACATTTAGGCAGCCAGGCCACCTTAGCCTTGGAGGGGAGGACACCAACAGGGCCCGCCTTACCAGCAGTCAGAAACAGACCCACACCCCAGTGGGTACCCAAGGCTTCTTTCCTTAGGCCCCATCCCATTTAGGAAGTTGGGAAACCCACTGGGTGAGCCCAAAGGCTACCAAAGCCTGGCTGTCTGGAGAGGCCAGTTCAGAGTCAGCCCTAGGGGCTCCTGGGCCTCAGAAGGGCACACCCTGCTTCCCTCCAGGCCCACCTCCAATCCCTTCCCGCTTCCAGTTGGGCCAGGGGAGCAGGAAGACCCCTGGAGCACCGGAAGCAAGAAAGAGGCAGGGGCGGCCAGCCAGGTTTGTGCTCGGACTGTATTCACACAGAGACACGTGGCAGCTTACACTGGACAAAATGAGTAATAAAAATTGGCTTTAAATATGGAAAAAACAGGGCCCTGTAATCCCATGCTACCCTAACACTGGGACCAGGATGGCCATCACAGTCTGGGAAGGGCCAGGGCAGGGGCCTGGGGCACAGGCACAGCCTCGCCCTATCCCCTTCACCCACACAGGTACA
Source organism: Hylobates moloch (assembly GCF_009828535.3). Taxonomy (NCBI): domain Eukaryota; kingdom Metazoa; phylum Chordata; class Mammalia; order Primates; family Hylobatidae; genus Hylobates; species Hylobates moloch. The sequence continues at coordinate 153,389,000 of NW_026652281.1, forward strand.
CACGCGCGCGCACACACCCCACAGGCGCACACAGGAAGGGGCGGATTATTGCTGGGCACATGTGTCTATTGTTATGAGGGGAGTCCGGAATGTCTGAGGGTTGACCAGGGATGCCCCACCTCCTCTTAGGGGCTGGGCTTGGGCGCTTCTGAAAGAGGTGTCTTCAGGACAGAGCCCAGTGTCAGGGACCAGGCTGTGGGAGCTGGAAGGCAGAGGCAGACCTATCTGGACTGGCCGGGGCAGTGGGCTGATGGGTATCACAGGCAGCCCAATCTCTGGCCACTTTGGCACAGGCCTAGGGCATACAGAGGCCCCAGATCTAGCGCTGACAAGCACTGAGAAGGGACAGCTTTGGGCCCCAGAGGGTAGCAGCCTGAGCCCAGGGCAGCAGGGGCAGGCACGAATCTTACTCAGAGACCAGGGGTGGCCAACACAGTGCTGAAGGCTCGGGGGTGTGACCACCCTCAGCCGTCCAAGCTGGGCCAGAGGAGCCTTGAGTTTGGCAGTGGCTCCTCTGCCAGCTCCCGCTCTCCCAGCCAGGGCTGGCTGCCCCCAGGAGCCAAGGCGGGGGCACCAGGTCTGCGGCGGGAATTAAGAATGCTCTGGTCGCTATATACATTCGTACAAATACATAAATACAGAAAGCCCCGAGCTCCACGGAGAAGAGCTGAAGGGACGCACCTTTGTCCCAGGGACGGCCTAGGCCCTGCCAAACTCAGCCAGGCCAGGGGCTGAGGGACGGAGGACACTGGGGACAGCTCCGTCTGTGTTCCCCAGGCCACGACTTGAGTGGACAACGGGGAAGATCACTGTGCAAAACTGTAAACGGCGCTCGGAGTAGCTGCTACCGCCAACTGCTGGTGGGGGCCTCGGGCTGGGGGCTAGAGGCGGGTGGGGAGCTCTTCCTCGCTGTCGCTGCAGTTTCCACAGCAATCCTGGAGGGACGGGGAAGACACGGAGGGAGGGAGAGAGGCAGAGCAGGTGCTATTAACCACGAGGGACGTCACATGGGGCCGACCCTGCCAGGGCAGGCCAGGAGCTGCCTGGGGGGCGCACTCTGGGGAGGGGCCTCTCCACGAGGAGCCTGGAGCAGCAGCTCAGGCCACACGCGGGTGGGCGTCATTGCAGAGGCTGCTGGCAACAGACTGAAGTAAGGGGGCTGGGTAGATCCCACGGTCTGCCAGGGCAAGGCCTCTGCCCAGCCCTCTCCCCTGGGGCTGGCAGAGACGGCACAGGGAGACAAGCTAAGCAAAGCTGGCAGCTCGAAGGGGCCACGGTGCAGGGAATCAAAGCAGTGGGCAGGGGGAGTGGGGCGGGCACCAGACTTCTTTCTCCCACATCTTGCCTCTGCCATGGAAGGGCTGCCCGTGGCTCCCCGAGGCCAGGCAGCAAGGCCAACCCACGGGGAGCCCACACTGCTCACCTCTGGAAAGAGAAAAGAGGCCATGAGCCCAGCCAGGGGTGGGGGACAGGCGGGAATGAGGCCAGAGACCCTGGGCACCACAACAGGACTGGAGGATGCCCACTCCCAGCGCATGCGGGCACCGGCTCTGCCTCCCACCCACCGTCCCCTGGAGCCAGGCTGGGGGCCCAGGTAGGCTGCTGCTGGGGCTTACTTGGCGACTGAAGAGTCTCTGCAGCAGTCCCTTTTTAGGAGGTGCAGGTGGCTGGCCCTTCCAGTCCAGGTCCGGGGGAACTGAGCCATCCAGCCCAAAGACATTCAGCTCCTGGAAGCACTCGGTCTCCACCATCTGCTGAGGAGCAGGCAGCTGTGACAGCTGTCCCCAGGGCAGCCTCCTGGAGCCCACCCCACCAGCAGGGCAGGCCCCCACCTCGTTCTGCCAGGGGATGGGCACGCTGCCTGTGGCAAACTTCTGGTAGAAGTCCTGGTCGGTAGGCTCCAGCTCCACGCCCTTGACCGTAGAGAACTGTTCAATGTCCAGAACATCCTTGCAGTAAATGGCCTGGGGCTGGTGGGACAGATGCAGCGGTCAGATAGGAAACACACACATGCACACGTGAAGGCAGCTCAGCCCTGATTCTGACTCGGGTCTTGGCCTAGTGCTGCCTGACACCAGCAGCTCTCTGATTTGGAGTCAGAAACCAGGTGCCCCACACACTTCCTAAGCGGGGCAGGCCCTTCTCTCCGAAGCCTGGTTTTCCCCTCTGTGAACTGGGTACATTATTCCTCACTGCTTAATGACTGTGAGGCTGTGTAAAGGCCAATGCCAGGCACCTCCTTCACCTGCCCACAGCTTCCTGGGTATGCAGTTGGGGCGGGAAGTACAGGCTGAATCTCAGCCGGCCCCTCCGCTGGGCATCACCACGCAGAGCCTGGAGCTGGTGACTCCCTGGCTCCCTGCCCTGCGATGACCTGGGACTTGCTCCGTCTTCTCTCCCAGCCAATCAGAGGGCTGGCACAGTCTCCCACTGCTCCACCTCCCCAGACCCACACTGGGAGCCCACCTCAGCTCCAGGTGGCCACCTTCTTTTTTTATCTTAACATTGTTTTCTAAGTCCTTCAATTAAGATGTCAATTAAAGTATCATTGTCATGTAAAATGGTACAGCTGCTTTGGAAAACAGTCTGGCAGTTCCCCAAAAGGTTAAGCATCATTACCATATGACCTGGTAATTCTACTCCTAGGTATAGACCAAGAGAAATGGCAGCATCTGCACACACAAAAACTTGTACAGGAATGTTCACAGCAGCAATAACAGCCAAAAAGTGGGAACAATCTTAATGTCTACCAACTAACGAACAGGTAAGAAAAATGTGGTCTATCCATGCAATGGAATATTATTCAGCCTTAAAAAAGTATGAAGCACTGATCTATGCTACAACATGCATGAACCTTGAAGATACTATGCTAAGTGAAAGAAGCCAGGCACAGAGGATCACATACTATGTGATTCCATAGCTATGACATGTCCAGAATAGGCAAACAGAGAGAGACAGAGAGTAGACTGGTGATTGCCAGGAGCAGCGGGAGGGAAGAATGGAGAATGACTGCTAAGGGCATGGGTTTGTTTTTTTTTTGCAGAGTGGGGCAGGTAATGAACACACTCAAGAATTTATCATGGTGCTGACTGCATAACTAAAAAGCCAATGAATTGCACTTTTTTTTTTTTTTTTGAGATGGAGTTTTGCTCTTGTTGCCCAGCCTGGAGTGCAATGGTGTGATCTCAGCTCACTACAACCTCCACCTCCTAGGTTCAAGCAATTCTCCTGCCTCAGCCTCCCAAGTAGCTGAGATTACCGGCATGCACCACCACACCCAGCTAATTTTTGTATTTTTAGTAGAGACAGGGGTTTCACCTTGTTGGCCAGGCTGGTCTCAAACTCCTGACCTCAGGTGATCTACCCACCTTGGCCTCCCAAAGTGGTGGAATTACAGGCATGAGCCACCACGCCCAGCCGAATTGCACACTTTAAATAGGTGAATTGTATGGTATATAAATGATATAGATTAAACTCAATAAAGCTGTTAAAAAAATATCATCATCAAGCTTGCTTTTTCATCTACTGTTTCTACGAAGTTAAACTCCAGGGCACTGATTTTATCTCCGACTTTGAATGGAAGATCCAGAGGCAGTGTGGTTATTTCAAGGTTAAATGAGATGATGTACACAGGAAACAGAACAGACTGAGTGGCAGTGCCAGCCTCAGGGGCGAGCTGACGAAAGTCAGGATCTCAGTTCAAGTGCCTCTGACAGGGCCCACCTTTGCTTTTTTTCTTTTTTTTTCTTTTTTTTTTTTGACACGGAGTCTTTCTCTGTCCCCCAGGCTGGAGTGCAGTGGCGCGATCTCGGCTCACCGCAACCTCCACCTCCTGGGTTCACGCCATTCTCCTGCCTCAGCCTCCCGAGTAGCTGGGAATACAGGCGCCTGCCAACACGCCCGGCTAATTTTTTGTGTTTTTAGTAGAGACGGGGTTTCACCGTGTTAGCCAGGATGGTCTCGATCTCCTGACCTCGTGATCCGCCCGCCTCAGCCTCCCAAAGTGCTGGGATTACAGGCTTGAGCCGCCGCGCCCGGCTTCCACCTTTGCTTTGGAAAACAGTCTGGCAGTTCCCCAAAAGGTTAAACATAGTTACCATATGACATGGTAATTCTGCTTCTAGGTACAGACCAAGAGGAATGGAGGCCAAGGCGAGCAGATTACCTGAGGTCAGGAGTTCGAGACCAGCCTGGCCAGCGGTTCCAGTGAGGCCCATGTGAGGCAGTCACTCAGGGCAGTAGCCCCCTCACTGGCCTCCCCACTTCCACTCACACCAACTATGGCCCACTCCCCATACCTCACATTCCTGCCCAGGGTCCCCCAGTGGTCCTATCTTGCTGAGAACCTGCCGGCACTCCTCTTTGCCTGCATGGGCCCGCTCAGCCACACAGGTGTCCTCGCGGCTGCTCCACCTCACAGCGCTGGCCCCTGCCTCAGGACTACAATGCCTGGCTGTTTCTTCTGCCTGGAATGCTCACACCCCAAACCTTGGCATGGCTCTCCGCTTCACATATTTTACATTTCTGCACCGCCATCACATCCCCAGAGACCACCGTGTCTAAAAGCACTCCCCACACCATCATTCTCTGCCATCTTTGTAGTTTGCTTTAGTTTTCTTTTTTTTTGAGATGAAGTTTTGCTCTTGTTGCCCAGGCTGGAGTGCAATGGCGCGATCTCAGCTCACCGCAACCTCCTCCTCTTGGGTTCAAGCGATTCTCCTGCCTCAGTCTGCCGAGTAGCTGGGATTACAGGCATGCGCCACCACACCCAGCTAATTTTGTATTTTTAGTAGAGATGGGGTTTCTCCATGTTGGTCAGGCTGGTCTTCGAACTCCCAACCTCAGGTGATCTGCCTGCCTCGGCCTCCCAAAGTGCTGGGATTACAGGCGTGAGCCACCGCGCGCAGCCGCTTACTTTAGTTTTCTTTGTCTCACTTAACGTTACCTGGAATTCCTTCTGGCTTACCGGTTTGTTTGGGTGTGTCTCCCACTAGAAAGTAAGGGCAGGACTGGCCCCAGTGGGCCTCATTATCTCCAGGGTCTGGCATAAATGGGCACTCAGCATAAACATGTGTGTCGTTGACAGCTATCAACTTGGCCTGCCCTGCCCATCCTTCGGGCCTCTCCAGTGTTCCTGGTGAACCGTTAATTACAGGACCACTCCTCAAACACATGGGAAGGGGAAAGCACATGACCTCATCTTAGCCTATCAGAACCTTCCATATGACTGTCACACAGAGAAGCCTAATTCAGGGGGAGGGAAAGAGTCAACAGGTTGAAGGCCAGGCAACAGCTGGAGAATCGTGGCACACAGCAGGAAACCCTGAAGCTGGCCCTACTTTGGGACTTTCTGGCCAAATGAACCAATACACTCCACGTTGAGCTTAAGTGAGTTTAGGTTGGTTTTCTGCCACCCGGACTCTGACAACTAGAGGACACCCTTGCCTGCTGGGTGCCCGGCCCACTGAGATGCTCAGTTAACAGGTGAGACTCTATAAAAGTGACCACCCACAGAAGGATGGCCAGCCCAACAGCCCCTCCCACTGCTGGCAATTGCATTGTAGTTTTCCTCTGGGGAACTGAGCTTCCCCATTGGTGCAGGTTCGGGTGGGTGTATGATCTGGGTGTGGCCAGTGAGGGGCCTCTGAGCAATGAGAGGCAATGGGCATCAGCCTTGGGACTTCTTTTCCCCCATGAGGATTTCTTTTGAAATTATTGGGCAAGGCCAGGCGCGATGGCTCACGCCTGTAATCCCAGCGCTTTGGGAGGCCGAGGCGAGCGGATCACCTGAGGTCAGGATTTCAAGATTTCAAGACCAGCCTGGCCAATATGGTGAAACGTTGTCTCTACTAAAAGTACAAAAATTAGCTGGGCGTGGTGGTGGACGCCTGTAATCCCAGCTACTCAGGAGGCTGAGGCAGGAGAATTGCTTGAACCTGGGAGGCAGAGGTTGCAGGGAGCCAAGATCTCGCCACTGCACTCCAGCCTGGGGGACAGAGCAAGACCCTGTCTCAAAAAAGAAAAGAAAAGAAAGGAAAGAAAGGAAAAAAGAACGGAAGGAAGGAAGGATGGAGGGAGGGAGGGAAGGAGAGAAGAGAAGAGAAGAGAAGAGAAGAGAAGAGAAGAGAAGAGAAGCTCTCTGTCTACTGTGGTGGCTGAGCTGCTGGGGCCCACTGCTGCCGCACCCTGGGGAGAGCTACCCCAATATGAAGACTACACACTCAACAGTACAGTGAGGCGAGGGAGAGAGAGTTCCTAGGACATTGTCAGAGGCTCCAAGCCCCATCCAGGCATGCCACAAGCCAGACCTATCCTGGGGCTTTTCCTTTTTGTGAATTGTCTTTATTTCTGTGGCTAAGCCACTAGATTGTTTTTTCTGCCACTTGCACTGGAAGCATCCTGGCTGATACTACAAGAGCCCCTGAGCCCCAGCCCTGGCGGGGCCCCGCCCTCGGCAGGAGTGGGCTGCACTCACGTCAGGCTTGAAGGGCGGCTCCAGCATGCCAGCTCCCAGCCGCTTGAAGTTCAGCTTCTTAAAGAGGGGGTGCTCCTTCACCTCACGAGCACTGCCCCCACGACACCCCAGGCGTTCGGCAGGGTCCTTGCAGAGGAGCTGTGGCAGGGGTGAGTCGGCCAGGCAGGCGGGTGAGTGGGTGGGAGGGAGGGAAAGGTGCATCCACCCCAGCCCTGGCTGGCCAGGCTTCCACGAGCTGCCGTACCTGTGAGCAAAGTGAGCGGGCCTGCGGGGAAAAGCGCTCGGAATACTCCTCGGGGACCTCCTTCACCAGCCGCTCCACCTCCTCCCGCTTGATCTTCTTCTTCCTCTGCTGGAAGGGCGACTGGCCTGCGATCATCTCGTACAGAAGGCAGCCGAGCGCCCACCAGTCAGGGCTGAACGTGTACCGTTCATTCTTCACCACCTCCGGAGCTGGGTGGGCGGCATGGGAGTTAGGGCTGGGCAGGAGGCGGGCAGTGGACCCTCAGGCCCCAGGAACGCCAGCGAACGTTAGGTCTGGGATCCACTCAAACCCGCTAGCCAGGCAGGCGCCGTCCCAGCTTGGAGGGGACCTTGGCCAGTAGGAGAGCACAGGCCCCATCAAGCGGGGTGGATACAGCCCTGCAGGAGGCCATGCCCAGGGTCCCCAGGTCTTCAGATTTTACACAAGAAGTCAGAAATCTGTATTTTGTATGTGAAACCGTCTGACTTACTAAAAACAATTTGACTTAAACACAAATGTAGGCCAAATTGGGCCCATGTGGCTACCAGTTTGCAACTTCTGGATTTACTATCAGCGAGAAGAAGGAAACTCCTATTTTCTGAATACCTCCTACCTGCCAGGGCAGCCCTGTGGGGAGTTTTCCCTGAACTCTCTCTTTTCATCTTCCAGGCAGCCCTGGGAGGCAGGTATGATGAGCGTTTTCCAGTGGAGGAAAGTGAGGCCGGGAGCAGCGGAGTGTCTGGTTCAAGGCCACGCAGGCAAGAGGCGGAGCCTGCAAAGCCAGGACTCTGCCTCCTGTGTCTCTCGGTCTCCGAGTGGAATGTGGGGCCTCATGTTGGCCCCTCCACTGACCTCCCTCACAGATGGGCACAGGGAGGGCAGGGACCGGGGCCACGGAAACAGGTTTGGGTCTCTCTCCTCCATCTCCCGGTAGCCACCTGCAAGCTCAGCCATAGCAGGGTTTAATAAGTATTTAGCAAATGAACGACATGGCTTCACAACTGTGTGCGGCCCTGGCTGAGTCTTGGTCTCCTAACCTCTAGAAGAGGAGCATCGGTATGGGCCCTTTCTACTGAGGCCCCTTTTGAGAGAAGACTCCCAGACAGAAGTGGGTGTGGCTGGGTGGGTGGATAGTGAGGGAACCCAGGAGGCTCGTGGGCCGGGCAGAGCAGACTCACCCATGTAACCCACGGTGCCCACACGGCCTTTGATGGTCTGGCCCTCGGGCACGTGCACAGCTAGCCCCAGGTCAGAGATGCGGATGTGGCCTGAATGTGGGTGGAGAAACAGGTGGACCCGTTAACAGGCCGGGCCTCTGCATCTCACCCCACCCTGGCCCACCCCAGGCACCCTCACACACCGTGGTCATCCAGCAAGATGTTCTCTGGCTTCAAGTCCCTGTGCAGAGAGAAGAGCAGGGTCAGATGCTGCTCAGTTTGCCAGGGAGCCAGACGGGGCCAGCCCCTCCTAGCTCACTTGCCTCCTGGGACCAGGTGTGGAGCAAGGTGCAAGACTCATTTGCTGCCAGGGTGACAGACAGCCCTGCTCTCCCTGGCAACAGCCCAGACTCAAGGGAGCGGAGGAAGGATCTAGAGCCAGGACTCCCAGGACTCTCTAGACGAGTGGAAGGCAGCTCTACCCGGGAGGGGCCTCCCCAGTGGCCTTGCTCACCCCTTGGTGACTGACTCTGCCTTTCCTCTCTATCAAATGGGACTACTCATCCATTCCCTGATTAGGCTGTTGTGAGGCTCACAGGAAGTCGGCAACAATCAGAACCAGGGTTCTCTCTTACCCAGCCCCGCGTGCCAGGCACTCTGTACTTAGCTCACTGGGCCCCTCCAGTAGGAAGTTGGGCCTACTTCTAACAACCTGGGAAGTAGGAATTATAGTCTCTGCTTCCTAGAAAAGGAAGCGGTGTTGGGAGCAGGGAGCTGACTGGCCCGAGGTCACACGGTGGGGGATGGAGGGGTGACAAAGTCAGGATTCCCCCGTGGGTCTACCAGAGCCCAAAGCCTAGGTCTGGGCTACTCAGGTTGGCCTGGCGTGTGAGTTAAGCTGGTGCCACAGCCCCCAAACCAATGTCCTTCCATAGTCTGGCTTGATCGGCAGCCTTGGCCACCTCCGTCCAGGCCCAGCTGCAGTCGCTGGCAGGGAAGGACTAAGCCCCTGGGGTGGCCGAGCCCTCCCCACCTGTACACGATACGCTCCCGGTGCAGGTCCTCCAGGCCACAGCAGATCTCGGCGGCATAGAAGACAGCCCGCGCTTCAGGGAAGCCAGCCTGGCCCATGTGGTAGATGTGGAACTTGAGGTCGCCCCCGTTCATCAGTGTCAGCACCAGGCACAGCGCGTCCTTGGTCTCATAGGCGTAGGCCAAGCTCACCTGTGGCCGAGGGGACCCGAGCCCTCAGGCAGGAGCTGCGGGACGCTTGGCAGCAGGGCTGCCCAAAAAAGCCTTCTCGGTGCCACTTCTTGGGCTCGGCCTGCTCCCCAAGCCTGGCGTCAACACCCCAAACCCGCCCTTCCTGGGATCCCGTGTGGGAGGGTGGGGCCTGGCGGGTGGGGAGGGCCGGTGCGCCAGAGTGGCCAAGGGGAAGGGAGAGTCTCCTTCTGTACTTACTACAAACCTACTGTTCACTTTCTCCAGGATCTGCTTCTCGTTCAGCGCCATGGCCTCCCCTTTCCGCTTCTTGATCCGCTTTTTCTCTAGCTTCTTGCAGGCATACATCTTACCTGTGGCCCGCACCTGGCAGGCGCACACCTGTGGCCAGGCAGACAGGGGCGAATGGGGGCCAGCTGTGCCCTTGCTGGGCATCCAGGGGGTGGTCCAGGGCCCAACACACCCACCCTATTCACTCTCCCAGGGGCGCTGGCCTGGCCACTCACCTCCCCAAAGCCACCTTTGCCGAGGACTCGGTACTGCCTGAAGGTGTTTTTGGTCACTGGCTGCCTGTGGCAAGGGGTGGGGAAGCACATGCTGGCTGAGCAGGAGAGCCCAAGGCCTATGAAGAACCCTGGCGACCTGGCCTGTCCCAGCCCAGCCTTCAGGGAGCTCACCTTTCCAGCCACTTCCACTGCAGGAAACGGTTGAAGTAGATGCTGTCGAGGTAGTCGGCAAAAGGGGCCACGCTCAGATACTCGTGGGTCAGCCTGTTGAGGGAAGGCAGGCCCAGCTCACCCACCAGCCCCCGACACCTCAGGCTCTCGGCTTGCTGGGCCAGGCCTCCCGTTCTGCACAGGCTTAGCCCACAGGTATCATCGTTGGCCAGTCCTCCCGCTAACCCTCAAGCGGGGAGACACAGAGCCTGTGCTGAAGCTGTGGGTGCTACTGAGAGGGGAGGTAGCCTGCTCAGGTCACACAGCAGGGGCAAGGCCAGGGCTGGGCAGCTGAGCTCCCTCACCAGCCACCGAGCTGTTCACAGTCTTCCTGGCCCCCAGAAGCCCCCTCCTCTGGGCATAATTCCAGGCTTGTGGGCAGGGCCAGGCTTACCGGGTGAGTTCCTGGAAAAGGTCTTTGCAGGGCCCCTGCTCCAGCCGCTGGGTGCAGTTCGTTACCAGCTGCCGGGGGACCTCAGGGATGAGGTCAGGACCCTGGGAACAAGCTCCAGACAGGTCAGTGCAGGGGCTCCCTTAGATGGCTGCCCACTCCCAGGGGAGAGGGGTCAGGCAACTCAGGCTGGTGCCATGGGAGGCTGCAGGCCGGGGTGTGCCAGCCAGCCTGGTTGCTGAACTCCTTCCTGCTGCCCATCCATGAGGCAGAGCGCAGCAGAGCCACTGGGAGGCCGCCTGGCCCAAGCCCAGCCCATACCCTGGGCTGCATGCCCGCCGTGCTGCCTGGAGCAGCTCCAGGGCACTCTCTGCCCAGGCTGTGTGTTACTTGCGTCCGTGTGAAGAGACCACCCTCAGAGGCCTGACACTGTGGTCACTCCTCTCCCTGACACTGGGCTCTGGTGGCTCCCATCATCTCTCTATCGCTGCTCACTCACCGTGTGGCTCAGAAAATTCTGCATCAGCCGCCGCCCACATGCCTTCCGCTTCTCATCTGGGGTCACTTCATACTCAGCCTGCAGGGTGGAAAGCAAAGAAGCTGGAGGTCTGGGCAGAGCAAGCAGCAGGTGTGGGGAGGAGGGGCACATGGGGCTGGGACCTCGGCCACCCACAGGGCTGGGCAGGGCTGGGCTGCACTCACCACCCCATCCAGGAAGGCGATGCAGCGGCTCAGCTCCGGCCTCGTGGCACAGAACTCTCGGAACAGCAGGCGCCCGATGGGCTGCCGCTCGCACAGGCTGTGGTAGTCACGCTCTGTGGGCAGTGATGGAAGCTGCTGGGTCCACAGCCCCAGAGCACATGGCGGGGGCATTCCTGCCCACACCACCAGGCCCTGGGCCCCCACAACAGCTTCCAGCTCTGCAGTGTGGCAGCCACAATCTTCTTCAGAACCCTCACCACCACCCTCAGGTGGGCATAGCTGTTTTGGGACTATGAGGCGCAGAGAGGCTAACTGACTAGCTCAATGCCACGCAGCCAGGAGTCTGGCTCCAGAGCCCAGGCCTCCGTCCACCTCCCCGCATTGTCTCCTGATTTACACGACTTGCGTTATGTCACAGTACTGGGGTTGGGTGCGGTCCATGAGGTTCCGGCCCAGCCCAGCCGGGGCCAGGCCCACACCTGCTGCCTGCCTGGCGAAAGTGCGAGAGGAAGCTGTGGCTTCCGGCAGGCTCTCAGCTGGGCCTCCTTCCCAGGAGGTGGAAACAGCCCGGGTGTGCTCTGCCCACGTGCAGGCCACCGGGGGCCTCAGCAACCTTGGGTGCTGCTCAGACCTGGGGCCTTGGCGAAGATTGGCAGGAACTGGGGTCCTGGGCCCTTCTGTCCCCTCCCAGGAGTAACCCTGTCACACTGCCCAGGCTGAGGGCTTCTGGTCAAGGATTTGCTAGGCACCCCTCAGGGCTGGGCCTGGGAGGCTAAGCCCCAGCCTGGGGCTCCCAAGGCAGTCAGTCTGTGGGCTGGCCCAGCTGCTGCTCCCTCCGTCCTGTGGGCCCTGCTCACCCTAGCTGGCTCTCCTCTTCAAAGTGGAATCAACTGCCCCAATCTGCCCCTGCCCTATTCCCGACACCCGCTTTAACCACCCTCAGTGTGACCCTGTTTGCTGTCTGCTCTCCACCCATTCCAAGCCTGGGAACTGAAACTGGGCTGAATGGTGCAGTCCTCATCCTCCTGCTCACTGGAGCCCCCAAGTCTGCCCCTCTGCCCCAGGGCAAGGTCTCAGGGGAGGCTCCCCTGGCCCCAGCAGGGCCCCTCGCCTCAGCACCCCCAGTCTCTGCCCAGGCCTCACCGAGGCTGAGCCGCAGCTCTTCGCACTGGCTGATGTGAGGGAACTGGAGCATCTGCCGCCATTTCTTGCTTTTGCCCTTGCGATTTCCACCGCCACCTGTGGGAGCAATCGGACACTGGGTCTCGAGTCCCGCTGCCTCAGAACTGCCTCTGGGTCCTCAGTGCGGTCTAGGGCCTCTAGGGCCGAGCCAAGGCAGAGCCAAGGCAGGACGGCACCTCAGGCCTTCCCTCTGCACGCTCCAGCACGCCCTTGCTGCGTTCCAGGACACACGTGGTTCTCCTGCTTCAGGCTCCTGCACTGGGAGAGCCAAGACAGGCAGTGAGGCCGCTGGGGGAGGACAGTGTTCCAAGTAGCTGCAACAATGGGTCCAGCCCCAGCTGCTTCCCACCAGGCGGAGCTCCCCCGGTGAAGAACGGGGAGAAGGACATCACAGTGGTGAGAACCGCAGAAGGCCCAGGAGGGAGAGATTCTAGGCCAGTGGGGCAGGCCTGAGAGATGCACAGGGCAGCCTGGGGACAAGGAGGCTCCCAGGCCTCTATCGCCAGGCCCCACATCAGAGCTATCAGACGCTCAAACGAGGCAGGGGCAAGGGGGCTGGCACCCAGGACTCCCCGTCCCCTGCACACTGGGGCTTCCCGGGTCCCCTGCCTGCCTTGCTTGACCTCGCAGACACCCCATCTGCAGCAGCTGAGGTCACGGCAGCAGTTCAATTGCCTGCAGAGCCCAACAGGTGTGGGAAACGTGGGCCAGATGTGAGATGACCAGGAACAGCAAAGGCCTCTCTGACAGGGCCAGCTGCAGAACGCCAGCTGATTGCTTGATTGCTGCTAGGAGGGTTTCTGGCTCAGTGTGGCCAGCTCTTCTGATTTTTCAAAAGCAGCCGGAAATGCAGACTCTAACATAAAATATTGGCCCCCATTTTGTTTAGAAAACAAAAACTCACTGCAGCCAAATAAAATGTGTCAGGGAGCTAGCCAAATGTGTGTGGCCTGTGGGCCACCAGGTTGAGGAGGGTGGAAGGGGCCTGAGCCTCCCAGAGCTGGGTCTGAATCTCTGATTCACACCGTGGCCCATCACTCGCTATCTGTGAACCTCAGCTTCTCCATGTGTGTTATGTAGCGAATGGCAGACACTGTCCACATCAAGTAGGGCTGAGTCAAGAGGTGAACCCCAACTCCAACAGCTCCATGGCAACCTTAGACAACCACTTTCTCATGCTGGGCCTCAGTTTCCCCTCTGGCTTTCCAGTCCTGTATCCATCTGGCCTGGGTGAGGGCAGTGGTGCAAGGGCAGAAGTTGCCTTCTAGGGAGGGGGCAAGGCTAGGTCCCTAGATGACTCCCAGACCTAAGCTGCCTGGAGGAGGAAGTACTGCAGGGGCCCATTGAGAAACTTGCTAGAGGCCTCCTGCGAGGATGCCCTGCAGTCATTGCTTCACTGTGAGTGAGCAACAGACCCCCACCCCTCCAACCCAGGGCAAAGCCTTCCCAGAAGGGGAACTCCTCCCCCACACCCACAGGTCCCTCACCCAACCCTCCATCCGTCAGCCTCCCACCCTCAGTTACTTCCTCCTCCCCCCTCCCAGCCACATCAAGGCAGCAGCGAAGAGTCACACGCAAATATCCTGTCCTGGGCTGCCCAGTCAGTGGGGCTCTTCCTCGCCCTCCCCGTCCCCTTTCAGTGTCCCCGGGCCCCCTCCCCATGCCTCTGAGTGCCTGGGAAGAGAAGGGGTACTGGGGGAGGTCTCAAGCCCCAGCGTTGTCCCACTCCATCCTCACAGCAACTCTGCCTGAGCAGGCCCAATTTCTTTTCTTCTTTTTTTTTTTTTTTTGAGATGGAGTCTCGCTCTGTTGCCCAGGCTGGAGTGCAGTGGCACGATCTCTGCTCACTGCAAGCTCCGCCTCCCCGGTTCACGCCATTCTCCTGCCTCAGCCTCCCAAGTAGCTGGGACTACAGGCGCCCGCCACTGCACCCGGCAAATTTTTTGTATTTTTAGTAGAAACGGGGTTCCACCGTATTAGCCAGGATGGTCTCAATCTCCTGACCTCGTGATCCACCCGCCTCGGCCTCCCAAAGTGCTAGGATTACAGGCGTGAGCCACCGCGCCCGGCCGAGCAGGCCCAATTTCATATGAAAACTGAGGTTCTGAAGTGAGGAATCAATTCACCCAAGATGACAAAGCCCAGAGGTGACAGGAGTCGTACCCAGCTCCCTATGGCCATAACCCAAGCTCCTTTCCCACCCCAAACATGGCTGGCATCTATTAGGTGCCAACTGTATACACACAGCAAGGGTTCCCAAACCCCACCTGGGGCCTCAGATCACTTGAGAAGCCGTCAGGGGCCCCAGTCCCAAGCTCATGAAAAGCCAGTTCATGAGTTGGTTCTGATGCAGCCCGTCCAGGCGCCTGGGCTCAGGACTCAGTGACAATCAGGGTTTCCTTTAGTGTTTATGTCCCACTCCCAAGTGTTCCACAAAAAGGGGTACTGAAGTTGAGAAAGAAGAGACATATTTAAAGCCATGCGGGTCGGCCAGGCGCGGTGGCTCACGCCTACAATCCCAGCAATTTGGGAGGCCAGAGGCAGGCGGATCACTTGAGGTCAGGAGTTCAAGACCAGCCTGGCCAACATGGTGAAACCCATCTCTACTATAAACACAAAAATTAGCCGGGTGTGGTGGCGTGCACCTGTAGTCCCAGCTACTTGGGAGGTTGAGGGAGGAGAGTCACTTGAACCCAGGAGGCGGAGGTTGCAGTGAGCCCTGCACTCCAGCCTGGGCAACAGAGTGAGACTCTGTCTCAAAAAAAAAAAAGCCATGCAGGTGGGAGGGGCAGAGCCAGGTTGTCGTAAGGGTTCTCTAGTGGAGGTACCAGTCCCCAGTCTGGCCACACCACCCTGTGCCTTGCCCATGGCCTGACAAAGCTTGTCCAGAGGTACCCACACTCTCCGGCCAGGCAGTGCCATCGGCAGGCCTGAGGCCTTAACTGGTTACAGCCCTAGGGAAGAAGGCCTGTTTCGGCCCTCCCCACCCCTCCTCCCTGGCTGGTTGGATGACGAGGCAGAACAGAATCGGCAGATGCCCCCAGAGGCTGGGAGGAAGGCCTAGCCCATGGGCTTGATAAGGGACAGGGGATAAGACAGGCTCCCCAGGCAATGAGGACCCAGCCTGCCATGCCATTTCTGGGCTGCACCTCGCCAAAGCACTGGGTGGACACAGGGTGCCAGGTGTGGCACCCAGCTGGAGGTTCCTCTGGGCTTCCTATAGACAGTGCCGGTCATCCTGTGTCTTAGGCCTGAGTCAATCGCAATCTTGCCGTGTGACTGATGCTAATCCCTGGTTTGAGCCTCAGCTTCCCACATGTAAAATATGGTAGAAAGGTGAAGCAGATGACTTTTTAAGCCTGGAAGCCCAGCAAAGGGTGGAAAAACTGTCATAATCTCCCTCCTTGCCCTGGAGTTCCAAAAAGAAGGGTCTTGTTTACTGCTGCTTCCCCAGCACCCTGGAAAAGGTGGGGCAGAGTGGGTGGTCAGTGATCATGTTACTGAGGTGGGGTGTGGCAAGTGGGGGCAGACTGACCACAAGGCAGTGAGGACCCGATCTGGTCCTTCTGTGTCTCCCAGGACCTACACAGAGCAAGTGCCTGATAACATCTGGGGTGGGAGCCACGAGGAGCTACACACACACTCGGCCCACCAGACTGGTTTCCCCAGCCAGGCCTTTGAGCTTACAGTACTGACAGAGCAGCATGCTCTGCTCCCACTTCTTTCTGTGTCCGCTAGCCCCACTAGACCATGGGCTCCCTGAGGGGAAATATCCATTCACCTCTGCCCTCAGTGTCCTGAGGCACGGAGCAAGTGGCAGTCCTACAAGTAGCATTTGTGACCAGGAGTTTCCCCAAGTCAGGTGGGCTGTGCTACGCAGAGGGTCCGTTTATTCATTCTCCAGCCTTTACCTAACACCAACTTTGTGCGGGATTAGGCTAGGGTGCTGGGGTCTGGGCCCATGGCACGTGGGGCATCTTTACACCTCTCACCTGGAGGAGGCTTGTCTCAGACAGGCTCTCCTGGGGCTCCGGTCCCACCCTTCCCTCTTCGTCTCTCTTTCTTTCACTCCTTCACCCCCACCCGCCGCGAGGGCGGCGGCCTGACCCCCGCCCCTTCCTGGGCCCCGAATCCCGGGGGCAGGTGCGGAGGAGGAAGACGACGGGCCGGAAAGGCTCGTGTCTGGGCGGGGTGTAGGGCGCAGGGCCCGCGGGCCTAGGGGATCCGACGGCTGGGTAGCCCCGCGGAGCTCAGACGCCGCGCACTCGCGCTCCATGCACCCGGGCCCGGTCGCCCGCCCGGCCGCCTCACCTTCCCGGGCCTTGAGTAGCACCGTGTTCGCTACGATGTTCTCGAGCTCCATGGGATGTGGCGCCTCCTGGCCCGCCGGGCCGCGCCGCCGGCCGGGATCGCGCGCGAGGGCCGAGGCCGGATGGCGATCGGCGCGGCTCGGCGCGGCTCGGCTCGGCTCGCAGTGACCGCGCCGCGGCCTCCCCGGCCTCCCCGGCCGCCGCAGCCAGCCGCGCACTCTCCGCCCCTTCTCGGGGGCCACCTCGGCGCTGGCCCGCCCCGCCCCGCCCTCTGTTTACCTTATTTGACCAATCACCGGGCAGAAGCTCCCCGCGCCGTCTTCCCATTAGTCTTCCTCTTCATCTTTCCCCCGCCCCCCGAGCTGGGGACTCGCTCAAAGAAGTGCGGGGGCGGGACCAATCACGTCACCTCTTCCTGGTTGGTCTGAGGGCGGGGTTCAGCCCCTAGGTTCGAATTTCTAGGCTTTCGTAGGATACCAAACTGCCAATTAGGGCCGAGCCCTCAGCCGGGACAATGGAGGTGGGTACTCTGGGGCACGCCCAGGAGGCCGACTATGTGATTGGGTGAAGGAGACGTCCGTCATCTTAAGTACTGCATTTTGATTGGGCCGTCGCCTGAAGGTGTGGCCCGGCAGCCTTTGGCTCGCAGATGGCTTTTCTAGGGTTTTGTTGGGGACGCGCTCCGTATCCTGGGCCTCCTGCGAGCCGGCAGCGAGTTTGTTTGGTCCACTTGTGTGGCCGTATTCCCTTGGGTCGGCCCCAACTAGGAGGGCGCACATCGAAAGAGGGAGAGACAGGGAGGAGGCTGCGGCATCGCAGCAGTTCCCCGACCTCTTGCCCGGTCGCCGCAGGCGCCCCGCCCAGCCCCCGCAGCCGGATGTTGTGATTTCTCTCCACCTACTCGGCCTCGCCTTCCCTCGGCCTCTGCTGCCTTATAAGGCAGCACTACCACCCCTAGACGTTGGGATGAGTTCACACCCATTATACAGGTGGGGAGCTGAGGCGCTGGACGTCAAGTGGCTGGCTCCAGCCCGAAAACTACGGAGAAAACAAGGCTGAAATCTTACGGCTAATCAACACCTTGTAGCTTAACACCCCACTTCCTCCACCCCCTACTTCACGCAGCAGGAAACAAACTCCGCGAGTAAGGCAGAGCCGGATCCATCTAGGCTTCTCTAGTTCCTATTCATTCATTCATCCGAAAATACAGAGCAGCACCTCTGTGCCAGGCACTAAGCCTGGAGAATACAGTGATGGCAGCAAGATAGCCAGGCTCCCTGCTTACTTGCTAGAAGTGGAGGGAGCAAGTGAGGGCAGGGTGAGATAAAGGTAATTATTCTGTAAATAAACAAATAGATGGTTTCAGAGAGTGACAACTGCTCTTCGGACGTTAAGACAAGAGAGTGTGTGACACTCTCAGGGTGTGACATTTGAGCGGATCCAGTAGAAGCAACAGCAAACGCAGAGGCTCTAAGCCAGACTTAAGTGGTGTGTTCAGGGAATAGGAGAAGGCGTCTGCAGCTTCTGGGCCCAGTGGTCTCAGATGAGACAGAAGGAGCAAAGGCACTAGCTAGGTCATGGAGGACTGTGAACACGTCCAGGAGGTTGAAGTGTTTTTGCTAAGTGAAATGTGAAACATTTGAAAGAATGATTTATATTTTAAAAATATCACTCTGGTGGATTCCTAGGGGGCCAAGAGTGGAAGCAGAGCAGTCAGGAGGTTACAGAATTCCAGGAAAGAGATGGCGGTGGCCTGGACTAACAAGGTGGCAATAGAGGTGGAGAAAAGTGGATGGATCTAGGATCTAGGGAGTTAAGATAAGTACCTTAAAAGAGGGAAACCCTGGCCGGGCGCGGTGGCTCACGCTTGTAATCCCAGCACTTTGGGAGGCCGAGGCGGGCGGATCACGAGGTCAGGAGATCTAGACCACGGTGAAACCCCGTCTCTATTAAAAATACAAAAAATTAGCCGGGCGTGGTGGCGGGCGCCTGTAGTCCCAGCTACTCGGAGAGGCTGAGGCAGGAGAATGGCGTGAACCCGGGAGGCGGAGCTTGCAGTGAGCCGAGATCGCGCCACTGCACTCCAGCCTGGGCGACAGAGCGAGACTCCATCTCAAAAAAAAAAAAAAAAAAAAAAGAGGGAAACCCTCCTGGCTAATGCAGTGAAACCCCGTGTCTACTAAAAATACAAAAAAATTAGCTGGGCGTGGTGGCGGGCGCCTGTAGTCACAGCTACTTGGGAGGCTGAGGCAGGAGAATGGTGTGAACCTGGGAGGCGGAGCTTGCAGTGAGCCAAGATCGGGCCACTACACTCCAGCCTGGGTGACAGAGCAAGACTCCGTCTCAAAAAAAAAGAGGGAAACCCAGGGGCCAGTGGAACACAGGGCAGGTACCTCACTTAGTGAAGGCTGTTGTGTCCAAGTGAAATCTGAAGATTCAGTGACAATGCAGGTTACTGGAGTAGGGAGGGAAAGAGCCTTCTGGACAGAGGGGTAGCACATGTTCAAAGTTCCCTAGAGGAAGTCAGGAAGGGCTCCTGTGTTCATCACCTAAGGGCAGAGCATCCAACTAGGGTTTAAAGGTACACAATGGGGTGGACATGGGGGGCAAGAAATGAGGCTGAAGTCTTAGGAGGGGCCTGGATCAGGGAGGGCCTTGAGAGCCAACTAAGGAATTTTGGAGTTCGTCTTGAAGGTGGTAGGGAGCTGTCACGGAGGTTATGAGTAGGGTGATCAGATTTGCTTTCATAGAGAGCTCTGGGCTGCACTGTGAAGGATAAGCTGAGGGGAGGGGGCTAGCTTGTTGTTTTAGTTCCCAACATCTGAAGCCCTTCCCATTTGAGAAGAATCCTATGAGATGTGGAGGCAGACCCTGCCTTCAACTAAGGAAATCAAAGAAGGGAGGTAGAATTTTTTCTCCCAGGTCTCTGGTAGCTGGAGCACAATTCCACTGTTTCCAACCAGGTCTTTGAATCTAGAGCAAGTGACCAGCACAAGACATCGGGGGATCATTTAGAATTCATTGTGGAGGCCGTGGAGGTTGGAGGAGGCAAGGAAGGCAGTTAAGCTAGGCCCTTCCTGGAGGAGCCGGATTCAGCAAGCCCCCCAGGCTGTCCCGTCCATTCCTCATCTGCTTAGTTACCTAGAATTGGCTTCCTTGTCTGCAGGCCAAGTATCCTAAGACAGGTGAGAGACCTTTTAGAAGGAACCTTTAGAGAGAGGAATGATGGTGCCCTGTGCTGGGGCAGTGGCCAGGACATGCAGACAGGTGGACAGATGGAGACCTGGCATGTAGCTGGCATGAACAGGACATGGCAATAAGAGGTGAAGAGAAGACGTCACTCAGGAAATTTGGTTCCAGCTCTTTAAGCCATTTTCCACCTACAGCCAAAGTGATATTTTTAAAAGGGAAAATTGGCTAAGCATGGTGGCTCATGCCTGTAATCCCAGAACTTTGGGAGACCAAGGCAGGCTGATCACCTGAGCTCAGGAGTTCGAGACCATCCTGGCCAACATGGTGAAACCCCATCTCTACTAAAATATAAAAAATTAGCCGGGCATGGTGGTGCGCGCCTGTAGTCCCAGCTACTCAGGAGGCTGAGGCATGAGAATCGCTTAAGCCCTGGAGGTGGAGGTTGCAGTGAGCCAAGATCACGCCAGTGTTTTAGAGCTTGGGCAACAGAGCGAGACTCCATCTCAAAAATAACTAACTAACTAACTAAATAAATAAGTAAAAGGGAAAATCTGCCACCAACCATCTGAGATGTGCAGATCTAGGAATCTATCTTACAAATATCATTGCACTTAGTTGGGTGCTGTGGCTCACACCTGTAATCCTAGCACTTTGGGAGGTCAAGGCGGGTGGATCACGAGGGCAGGAGTTTGAGACCAGCCTGGCCAACATGACAAAACCTCATCTCTACTAAAATTTAAAAAATTCGCCAGGTGTGGTGGCGGGTGCCTGTAATCCCAGCTACTTGAGAGGCTGAGGCAGGAGACTTGCTTGAACCTGGGAGACGGAGGTTGCAGTGAACTGAGATCGTGCCATTGTACTCCAGCCTGGGCGACAGAGTAAGTCTCTGTCTCCAAAGAAACAAATATCGTTGCACTCAAGCAAAATAAATGCTTAAGGCTGGTGGGGCCTGGTGGCTCACACCTGTAATCCCAGCACTTTGGGAGGCAGAGGCAGGAGGATCACTTGAGACCAGGAGTTCAAGACCAGCCTGGCCAACATGGCAAAACCCCATGTCTACCAAAAATCCAAAACTCAGCCAGGTGCAGAGGTTGCAGTGAGCCGAGATTGTACCACTGCACTCCAGCGTGGATGACAGAGTGAGACTCTGTCTCAAAAAAAAAAAAAAAAAAAAAAGAAATGTTTAAGGTTATTCATTGCAGCATTGTCCAAAAAGATGGATCATACTAATTGTCCTTAATAGAGATTGATTAAGTAAAATGTGGTCCTTTCCTACTCGGGAATACGATGTAGCTGTTAAAAAAAAAAAGTGCAGGAGTGCTCGTATACTGATATAAACAATCTCCAAGATATATTGTTAAGTGGAAAAAATCAGGGTGCGGAACAGTGTGTAAGGCTTGCATTAACAAGTGTCTGGGCTGGGCATGGTGGCTCACGCCTGTAATCCTAGCACTTTGGGAGGCTGAGCCGGGCGGATCACCTGAGGTCAAGAGTTTGAGACCAGCCTGGCCAACATGGTGAAAGACCATCTCTACTAAAAAACATAAAAATTAGCTGGGAATGGTGGCGTAAGTCTGTAATCCTAGCTACTCGGGAGGCTGAGGCAGGAGAATCGGTTGAATCCAGGAGGTAGAGGTTGCAGTGAGCCGAGATCGTGCATTCCAGCCTGGGTGACAAAGTGAGACTCTGTCTCAAAAAAAAAGAAGGGTCTGGATAGATTAGGTTCTGCTGTAGTAACAAACAATCCCAAGTTTAAGTGACCTAAAGCAACAAAAGTTCATTTCCCACATACACCACATATCCAACACAGCTTGATAGGTGGTGGGCTGGCACTACACATAGTAGTCACTCAGGGCCCCAGCATAGTAGGGGCTTCATTGCAATTTGTGCTTCTACAATGGCAGGTAGTAAAAGGAAACGGGAAATTTGGTAAATCATAACAATGGTCCTTAAAACTCGCACCCAAAAGTGACACAAGGCACTTCTGCTCACATTTCATTGGTCAAAGCAAACCACATGGCCACAAGTAGCTTTCAAGGGGTGGGGAGAAGTGCGGCGCGGTGGCTCATGCCTGTAATCCCCGCACTTTGGGAGGCCAAGGCTGGTGAATCACCTGAGGTCAGGAGTTTGAGACCAGCCCGGCCAACATGGTGAAACCCCGTCTCTACTAAAAATACAAAAATTAGCCAGGCGTGGTGTTGCGCACCTGTAGTCCCAGCTGCTTGGGAGGCTGGGGTGGGAGAATCGCTGGAACTCAGGAGGCAGAGACTGCAGTGAGCTGAGATCGTTCCACTGCACTCCAGCCTGGGAGATTGAGTGAGACTCTGTCTCAATAAATAAATAAATAACTAAAGGAGTGGGGAGACACAACATTACTATGGCAGATTATATTTTCTAAAGATGAGTGTGACAATGCATTCCCATCCCACGGGCACTTCTGCAATGGAATCTTGCCACCCCCGCAGCAAGAGATAGAGTTTAATTTCCCTCCCCTTGAATTTGGTCTGACCTTAATGACTCTCTTGTCATTGGTAGAATATGGTGGAAATGACGCAGAGTGAAGTCTGAGGCCAGGTCAGGAAAGGCCGTATGGCCTGGCTGCCGTAAAATGCCGGCTCTCCAGAACTGTCCTCTTGGGCTGTTTCCTCACAGTCAGCTGCTGCTGTGAGAAGCCCTAGCCAAATGGAGAGGCCACACGTGTGTGCTCTACTGTGGTTGACAATCCCAGCTGAGCCCAGGATGCTGGGATGATCCAGTCATCCCACCCCAAGCACCAGACATGTGAGTGAAGAAGCCTCCATATGATCATTCTAGCTCCTGGCAATTTGAGTCACCCCCAACCATGCAAGTATCCAGCTGAGGCCCCTGGCATCTTCCCTGCTGAGTCCCGCCTGAATTCCCGACCCACAGAATCCATGAGCAGGATAAAACAGGCCACTGTTTAAGTTTGGGGTAGTTTGTACTGCAGAAACAGGTACCTGGCATCACTACTACAGGCCTGGAAGGAGAAAAGAATTGGAAATATTTGGTGAACAACGCTAACAACCACCACAGACAGTTTTGCTTATATACATGTTGGCCACCTTGGGAAGGCCACGTGAGGCAGCGGAAATGCTGCTCGCATCTGGGAAGGGGTAGTTAAATGGCTGGGGACAGGAGTGGAAGGGAGGTTTTTCACCCTATTCCCTTTTGCACCTTTAATCTTGTGTTGTGTGACTGGATGGCCTGTCTTAAAAACAGTCAGCCAGATCCTGTCACTCTCTTACTCAGAACTCTCCAGTGGCTGCCTGTGGTAGGCAACCTCTAAGGTACCCCTGCCGCCACGGAGCTCTGCTTCTTCCTGGGCCATGGATCTCTGCTTTTTCCTTGTATTCACACCCTTGAGATCCCCTTAAGTATCAGGTGGACCTCCTGACTCACTTTTTTTTTTTTTTTTTTTTGAGATGGAGTTTTGCTCTCCTTACCCAGGCTGGGGTGCAATGGCACGATCTCAGCTCACTGCAACCTCCACCTCCTGAGTTCATGCAATTCTCCTGCCTCAGCCTCCCAGATAGCTGGAATTAAAGGCGCTCACCACCACGCCTGGCTAATTTTTTGTATTTTTAGTAGAGACGGGGTTTCACCATGTGGCCAGGCTGGTCTCGAACTCCTAACCTCGTGATCCGCCCGCCTTGGTCTCCCAAATTGCTGGGATTACAGGTGTGAGCCACCACACCCGGCATTTTTTCTTTTTCTTTTTCTTTTTTTTGAGACGGAGTCTCGCTCTGTGGGAGTCTTGCTCTGTTGCCAGGCTGGAGTACAGTGGCTTGATCTCCACTCACTGCAACCTCCGCCTCCCAGGTTCAAGCAATTCTCCTGCCTCAGCCTCCCGAGTAGCTGGGACTATAGGCGCGTGCCACTACGCCCAGTTAATTTTTGTAGAGATGGGGTTTCACCATGTTGGCCAGGCTGGTTTTGAACTCCTGACCTGAAGTGATCTGCCCATCTCTGCCTCCCAAAGTGCTGGGATTACAGGCGTGAGCCACCAGGCCCGGCCTGCCCCCGGCCTTTTCTTTTTTTTAGACAGAGTCTCGCTCTGTCACCCAGGCTGGAGTGCAGTGGCACAATCTCGGCTCACTGCAACCTCCGCCTCCTGGGTTTAAGCAATTCTCCTGCCTCAGCCTCCCGAGTAGCTGGGATTACAGGCACCGCCCACCACGCCTGGTTAATTTTTGTATTTTTAGTAGAGATGAGGTTTCGCCATGTTGGCCAGGCTGGTTTCAAACTCCTGACCTTGGGTGATCCACCTGCTTCGGCTTCCCAAAGTGCTGGGATTACAGGCGTGAGTCACTGTGCCGGGCCACATTTTTTTCCCTAAGAGACAGGGTCTTGCTCTGTCACTCAGGCTGGAGTGCAGTGGCGCGATCAGAGCTTGCTGCAGCCTCCACCTACTGGGCCCAATAGATCCTCCTACATCAGCCTCCCGAGTACCTGGGACTACACGTGCATGCCACCATACCCAGCTAATTAATTTTTTTGTAGAGATAGGGTCTTCCTCTGTTGCCCAGGCTGGTGTCAAACTCCTGGCTCAAGCAATCCTCCCTCCCTGGCCTCCTAAAGTCTTGGGATTACAGGTGTGAGCCACGGCATCCAGCCTGACTCACTTCCAATGGAAGGAATGCAGCCAAAGTGATGGAATGTCATTTCCAACATGAGATTACTAAGATTGTGGCTACCATCTTAGGTAACTCCTCTTGCTCCCTCACTGGCTCAGTCTGAGAGAAGCCAGCTGCTAGGTTGTGAGATGGAGAGACCTATGTGGCAGGCAACTGATGTCTCTAGCCAACTGCTTTGTAAGTGAACTTGAAAGTGGATCCTTCCCCCAGCAGCCTCAGCTGACCCTCCGATGCAGCCTTGTGAGAGATGCTGATCCAGTGGCACTCAGTTAAACAGTGCCGGGTTCCTGACCCATAGAAACTGTGACCCATAAATATCTTTTTTAAAAAGAGTTTATGGCCGGGAGTGGTGGCTCACGCCTGTAATCCCAGCACTTTGGGAGGCCAAGGTGGGTGGATCACCTGAGGTCAGGAGTTCAAGACCAGCCTGACCAATATAGAGAAACCCCATCTCTACTAAAAATACAAAATTAGCCAGGCGTGGTGGCACATGCCTGTAATCCCAGCGACTCAGGAAGCTGAGGCAGGAGAATCGCTTGAACCCGGGAGGCAGAGGTTGCGGTGAGCCGAGATCCTGCCATTGCACTCCAGCCTGGGCAACAAGAGAGAAACTCTGTCTCAAAAAAATAAAATAAAATAAAAGTTTAATTGGCCAGGAGCAGTGGCTCATGCCTGTAATCCCAGAACTTTGGAAGGCCAAGGCAGGCCAATCGTGAGGTCAGGAGTTCGAGACCAGCCTAGCCAACATAGTGAAACACCATCTCTACTAAAAGTATAAAAACTAGCCAGGTGTTGTGGTGGGCACCTGTAGTCCTAGCTACTCGGGAGGCTGAGGCAGGAGAATCCCTTGAACCCAGGAGGCAGAGGTTGCAGGGAGCCAAAATCGTGTCACTGTACACTCCAGCCTAGGCAACAGAGTGAGACTCTGTCTCAAAAAAAAAAAAGAGTGAGAGAACTGGAGTTATCATTGAAATCAGTCTCCATAAATGTCATTTTAGCTGCTAAATTCTGGGACAATTTGTTATGCAGCCATAGATAAATACACTTCTCATTACACTTAAAAAATAAAACCTCCTTGAGGCTGCAGTGAGCCATGATCATACCATTGCACTCCAGCCTGGGCAACAGAGCAAGAACTGTCGCAAAAAAATAAATAAATCATAATTTAAAAAACCTCCTGTAGTCCCAGCTACTTGGGAAGCTGAGGTGGGAGGATCACTTGATCCTAGGAGTTCAAGGCCAGCCTGGGCAACAACATAGTGAGACCTATCTCTACAAAAAATGAACAATTAAAATGTTAAAAACCCTATATTCTTCCCCGTGGCCCACAATGGCTCAACTTGATCCGCACCCTGTTTCCCTCTGTAGCATTAATTCATGCCCTCTCCTTCTCATTCGGTGTGCACCAGCAGCCACACACTGAGCTTCTTCCTGCATCCGTCAGGAGCTGCACTGTCCAATATGGTAGTACCTAGTCACATGTGGCTACTTAAATTAATTAAATTTGGCCGGGTGTGGTGGCTCACGCCTGTAATCCCAGCATTTTGGGAGGGCGAGGCAGGTGGATCACCTGAAGTCAGGAGTTCAAGACCAGTCTGGTCAACACGGTGAAACCGGTTTCTACTAAAAATACAAAAATTAGCCGGGTGTGGTGGCAAGCACCTGTAATCCCAGCTACTTGGGATGCCGAGGCAGGAGAATCACTTGAACCCGGGAGGTAGAGGTTTCAGTAAGCTGAGATCACTCCATTGTACTCCAGCCTGGACAACGAGAGTGAAACTCCATCTCAAAATATATATATATATTAAATCAAGGCCAGGCGCAGTGTCTCATGCCTCTAATCCCAGGACTTTGGAAGGCAGGAGGAGGATCACTTGAGCCCAGGAGTTCAAGACCAGCCTAGGCAACACGGCAAAACTCTGTCTCTACAAAAACTACAAAAAATAGCCAAGCATGATGGTCCCAGCTGCTCAGGAGGCTGAGGTGGGAAGATGGCTTGAGCCTAGTAGGTTGAGGCTGCAGTGAGCTATGATGGCACCACTGCACTCCAGCCTGGGCAACAGATTGAGACCCTGTCTCAAAACTAACAACAAAAAAATCAAACTTTAGTTCCTCAGTGACACTGGCCACATTTCAAGTGCTCAATAGCCCTGCGTGATCAGTGGCTACTGTATTAGACAACACAGAGAAAACATACACGATCACGGAAAAGTTCTCTCAGATGGCACTGGTCTGGAAGAAAGACGGGCTTTTATTTGTGTAAAGACTCTATCTTGGCCGGGCGCGGTGGCTCACGCCTGTAATCCCAACACTTTGGGAGGCCGAGGCAGGCGGATCACCTGAGGTCAGGAGTTCAAGACCAGCCTGGCCAACATGGTGAAACCCCCGTCTTCTACTAAAAATGCAAAAAAATTAGCTGGGTGTGGTGGCACACACCTGTAATCTCAGCTACCTGGGAGGCTGAGGCAGGAGAATTGCTTGAACCCGGGAGGTGGAGGTTGAAGTGAGCCAAGATCGTGCCATTACACTCCATCCTGGGCGACAAGAGCGAGACTCCATCTCAAAAAAAAAAAAAAGAAAGAAAGGCTGTATCTCAACAGTCTGACTGGGGAAGCAACAGTGCCACCAGCCAAGGTGTGAAGGATGGCAGGCTGGGTACCTTCTGATCCCCCCAACGTCTCCTGGAATGGGCAGTTATTCAACCACATGAAATCTATGTCCCAAGTCCCTGCTAAAGAGGAAGGGGGGGCCGGGCATGGTGGCCCACACCTGTAATCCCAGCACTTTGGGAGGCCGAGGTGGGCAGATCACAAGGTCAGGAGTTTGAGACCATCCTGACCAACATGGTGAAACCCTGTCTCCACTAAAAATACAAAAATTAGCCCGGTGTGGTGGCCGGTGTGTGTAATCCTAGCTACTCAGGAGGCTGAGGGGGAATCGCTTGAACCTAGGAGGCGGAGGTTGCAGTGAGCCGAGATCGTGCCA
This sequence comes from Hylobates moloch, assembly GCF_009828535.3. Lineage (NCBI taxonomy): Eukaryota > Metazoa > Chordata > Mammalia > Primates > Hylobatidae > Hylobates > Hylobates moloch. The sequence goes on from NW_026652281.1 coordinate 153,416,230, forward strand.
TTGCACTCCAGCCTGGGGGACAGAGCGAGACTGTCTCAAAAAAATAAAAATAAAGAGGAAGGAGGTTTGTGTGTGTCTGTGCGTATCCAGAAACCTGTGAGCAGGAACTCGATGGTTTCTCATCCCATGGACCCACAGCCCAGCTGTAGAAAGACAAAAGCCAGGGCAAGGGGACAGTGCCTTTCTGCTCTGGTCTAAAGCAGTTGGTGGAAGACAGCCAGATGTGCAAGAAGATCTGGGGACAAGTGTGCAGAAATTACAGAGAAAAATGTATCCACATTGGAAAGTTTCTTTGTACACTTCTATGGATTGAGCTCCAGCCGCACTCCAGCTCTGCCTTTTCACATGCAATCCCATTCAAACACCTCAACAAGTCTACCAGACAGCATGAGTGCCCATCCCTCCCTACAGAGGTGTGGCAATGCAGGTTGAGAGAGGCCAAGCTCCTTAGCCGTCGTCACACTGCGGGGCGGTGGCCAAGGTGGGAGTGGAAGGCTTCCTGACTCAAGTCCAGTGCTTCCCTACCCTGCTTCTATGGTCAGTATTTTCCTGTCCTTTAAACTACTGCCTTACCCATCATGATCACATGAAGGGGTTTATTTTGTTTTGTTTTGTTTTGGGAACTTCCTGGTAACAGTGTATGAACTCTGGCAGCATAAGTTAGGACTTTTGGTTGAAACTAAAATTAGCTCAGGCAAAAAAAGGAATTTTGGGGTTCAAGTAACAGAAAAGCATAGGCGGTGGTTCTGACTTCAAGCGTCTCTGGATGCTGGGTCTCAAATGGTGTTATAGTCATTCAAAATCTGTCTTTTTCTTTTCTTTTCTTTCTTTGAGATGGAGTCTCACTCTGTCACCAGGCCGGAGTGCAGTGGCGCCATCTCAGCTCACTGCAACCTCCGCCTCCTTGGTTCAAGCAATTCTCCTGCCTCAGCGCCCTGAGTAGCTGGGATTACAGTTGCGTGCCACCACTCCAGGCTAATTGCTGTTTTTTTTTTTAAGCAGAGACGGGGTTTCACCATGTTGGCCAGGATGGTCTCGATCTCTTGACCTCGTGATCCACCCGCCTTGGCCTCCCAAAGTGCTGGGATTACGGGCGTAAGCCATTGCGCCTGGCCCAAAATCTGTCTTTTTCATACCCTGGCTCTGCTCTTTTTTTTTTTTTTTTTTAGATGGAGTCTTACTCTTTTGCCAGGCTGGAGTGCGGTGATGCAATCTCAGCTCACTGCAGCCTCTGCCTCCCAGGTTTAAACAATTCTCCTGCCTCAGCCTCCCAGGTAGCTGGGGTTATAGGCGCGCCACTACACCTGGCTAATTTTTTTGTATTTTTAGTACAGACAGGGTTTCACAATGTTGGCCAGGCTGGTTTCGAACTCCTGACCTCAGATGATCCATCCACCTCAGCCTCCCAAAGTGCTGGGATTACAGCCACCGCACCCAGCGCCCACACCCTGGCTCTGCTTTTAATCTTTATTATCTTTATTCTCAGGCAGGTTCTCCTTCTGAGATGTTAAAGATGGCTGCCAGCAGCTCTAGGCTCATTTGTTAGGAATGTGGCAACCTCCGTGGAAAGAGAAAGCCTCTAGCTTTATAATTCCAGCAAAAATCCTGGGGCTGCCTCTCACTGGTTTGATGTGGGTTAGGTGTTCTTTTTTTTTTTTCTTTCTTTTGAGATAGGGTCTGGCTCTGTTGTCCAGGCTAGAGTGCAGTGGTGCGATCTTGGCTCACTGCAACCTCTGCCTTCTAGGCTCAAGCCATCATCCCACCTCAGCCTCCTAGGTAGCTGGGACCACAGGCATGCACCACCACGCCCAGCTAATTCAGGTGTTCATTTTGAACCAATTGCTGAAGACAGAGGTAGTGTTCTGATTGGCCAGGTCTAGATCAAATGCCCACTCCACCCTCAGCCAAGGGATAGGGTAGGCTTTATTTTATGTATATTGACGCAGGGTGGGGAGGAGCGATTCCCCAAAGAAACACTGAGGGCCATTTCTAGAAGCAGGGAGAATGAATGGTAAACAGGAAATGATAGACGTCCATCACAGGCTCTCAAATTATGTTTCACAGCTGTAGCTACCTTGAATTTTCTGGAAGTCAAAGAAGGGGCAGTAGAAATTGAGAGACATGGAGAGATTTAAGAAATATTTATGTAGCCTGGTGCGGTGGCTCATACCTGTAATCTCAGTACTTTGGGAAGGTCAGGTTGAGGAGACAGCTTGAGCCCAGGAGTTTGAGACCAACCTCGGGAACATAGCGACACCTCACCTCTACAAAAAATTAAAAAATTAGCTGGGTGTGGTGCTGCACATCTGTATCCCAGCTACTTGGGAGGCTGAGGTGGGAGGATTGCTTAGAGCTTGGGACGTTAAGGCTGCAGTGAGCCATGATCACGCCACTGCACTCTAGCCTGAGCAACAGAGTGACACCCTGCCTCAAAAACGAAAAAGAAGAAAAATATTTAAGTAGTGGAATGAACAGAATTAGGTGGCTAAATAGGCTGGGAGCATGAGGAAGAGAGAGCTTTTGGTTGCAAGCAACAGAAAATGACTCTAGCTGCTTCAACAAAAGGGAATTTACTTTGTGAGAAGGCCTTCGGGAGTTCACGGCATCAACTAGAAGGAATAGGCTTGGAAATGTGCAGGAATTAAGAGCCACTGGAAGACTAGGAAGCAGGAAGTCAGTGATTTCCCTTGAGAAGACACCAAAGTTGTCCACCTAATATCCATGCCACCCCTCTTCCCTGTTTGCAGAGTCCCATTTCTGTTCCAGTGGCCACTTTACCTGACATGCCTCTGACCCAGATCCAGGGTTAATAGGTTTAGGCCAGTGATGGGGATCCCCTTATCCTTGCCAAACATGGCTTAGGGGTGTCATGTGAGCCCATTCTAGCTAAGAAAACATGAGGGGAGGTCTGCTTGAGATTTGAGGGAGGGTTCCTCATTTCTAAGAAGGAGCTAGTGGAAGGGAAGGTGCCTCTTCTTTACTTGAACATAATTGAGTTTAAGTGTGATTCCTGGAGCTGTGACAGCCATCTTGTGACCATGAGGGCAGGCAGCCTGAAGGTCTGCACACTGAAGACAAACAAAAATAGAAAGAACTTGGGTTCTTGATGACATTGTTGAACCACTGAAAGCATTGTTCCTGGACTCCCGCTGCTCCAGACATCTGGTGACATGGGATGATGAATTTGAATTGCCCTACTGCATACGCTTGGTTTCTGGAAGGCATCCTGACTTAACGTCTTGTAGCCAGGATGATTTGGTCAGGGCACAGGTGGTGCAATGCCAGACCTCCAGCTTTTCCTGCCATCCTTGTGTGGCTTGATCAGGATTCAGAGCCCTGGGAGAAAACACTATTGGCTGAGTTTAGGTCCCTCTGGCTATACTACGGTAGGGAGAGGTTGGTCTGGTCCACTAGGCTTCCGTAGTGGAGATTGTCTCTAGAAAGTACCCTTTCAGCCGGGTGTGGTGGCTCACGCCTGTAATTCCAGCACTTTGGGAGGCTGAGGTGGGCAGATCATGAGGTCAGGAGTTAGAGACCAGCCTGGCCAACATGATGAAGCCCTGGTCTCTACTAAAGATACAAAAAATTAGCCGCACATGGTGGCGCACGCCTGTAATGGCAGCTACTCGGGAGGCTGAGGCAGGAGAATCACTTGAACCTGGGAGGCGGAGGTTGTAGTGAGCCGAGATCGCACCATTGCAGTCCAGCTTGGGCGACAGCACGAAACTCCATCTCAAATAAATAAATAAATAAATAAAATAATAATAAAGTGCCCTTTCACCACCACAACTGGGGAGGGGTGATCACAAAATGAAACTGGGAGAGGAAGAGGAAGGGAGATGGATGTTGAACATCGAAATGCCCATTAATGTCCACCTCACGCCTCATCTCACACTCCCTACAAGGCACTCTATGCTCACCACGTTCCCCATTTGACACGTTGCCGTTGCATTCAGGATTCTGTGCAGTTGTATTACTCACTCTGCCTGCAAACCCCTACTTGTGGCGAAGACCTGTTCAAAAGGCCCCTTCCATTTAGAGGAACAGCTGCCTTCTCCCCAAGAGGAAGGAGCCAGTGTGGGAGTGGCCTTAGGGCCAGGGTCTATACTCAGGTGCAATCAAAAACTGACAGAGCCAGGCATAGTGGCATGCACCTGTAATCCCAGCTACTCAGGAGGATGAGGCGAGAGGATCACTTGTGCCCAGGAGTTCCAGGCTAGCCTGGGCAATTTAGTGAGACCGTGTCTCTCTAAAACAACAAAAAAAGGTGACAAAGGTGCTTTCGCTTTAATGACTCGTCAATATATCTAACAGTTTCACTTTCATCATGGAGTTAACAGCTGTCACATCAATGACTTTGAAACCAGTTACCTTTGAAACCAGTGGTTGGAAAGGTGCCCCTCCTCTCCTGCCCTCTCTTTCTGCGTTTCTGTTCCAGGAAGTCTTCCACAGCCTGCCTCTCTTCCAGCAGAATTAATAAATTGCTACATTCAGTCTTCATTTCCCCATAAGTTACTTTGTATAACTTAGGACTCTAACTGAAAGTGACAGAAGTCCACTCAAATTGGTTTTATTGGCTCATATAACTGAGAAGTCTTTTTTTTTTTTTTTTTTTTTTGAGACGGTATCTCGCTCTTTTGCCCAGGCCGGACTGCAGTGGCGCTATCTTGGCTCACTGCAAGCTCCGCCTCCCGGGTTCACGCCATTCTCCTGCCTCAGCCTCCCCAGTAGCTGGGACTACAGGCACTCGCCACCATGCCCGGCTAATTTTTTTTTTGTATTTTTAGTAGAGACGGGGTTTCACCGTGTTAGCCAGGATGGTCTCGATCTCCTGACCTCGTGATCCGCCTGCCTCGGCCTCCCAAAGTGCTGGAATTACAGGAGTCAGCCACCGCGCTCGGCCGTCTTTTTTTTTTTTTTTTTTGAGATATAGTCTCAGTCTGCTTCCCAGGCTGGAGTGCAGTGGCACAATCACGGCTCACAGCATTCTGGACCTCTGGGCTCAAGCAATCCTCCTGCCTCAGCCTCACAAGTAGCCGGAACTACAGGCACGCACCACCATGCCTGACTAATGTTAAATTGTTTTGGAGAGATGGGATCTCACTATGTTGCCTACATCAGTCTTGAACTCCTGGGCTCAAGCGATCTTCAAGTCATCCCCAGCCTCCCAGAGTGTTGGGATTACAGGCATGAGCCACTGTGCCTGGCCATAACTGACCAAGTCTTAAGGATACTTCTAGTTTTAGGATCTAGGCTCTCAGAGTCATGAGAAATCAATCCATCAGTACTAGTTCTCAAATGTCGTGTAACAAATCACCCTAACATGTGGCTTAAAGCAACAACATTTAATGATGATTTATCACAGTTTCTGATGGTCAGTTTTGCCTTGAGGTCTTTCATAAGATTGCAAGCCAAATGTCAGTCAGGGCTGCAGTATCCACTTCCAAGGCAGCTCATTCATGTGGCTGTCCAATTGGCACTGGCTGTCAGCAGGACGCTTTCCTTTCTCCCTACGTGGGCTTCTCTGCAGGGCTGCATGTGTGTCCTCACAACATAGTGGCTGGCTTCCTCCAGAGTGAGCAACCTAAGAGACTGAGGCAGAAACTGCAATGTCTTTTATGACCTGGGCTTGGAAGTCCAACACCCTCACTTCTGCCATATACATACATATATATTTTTTGACACAGTCTCTGTCGCCCAGGCTGAAGTGCAATGGCACAATCTCTGCTCACTACAACCTCCAGTTCCTGGGTTCAAGCGATTCTCCTGCCTCAGCCTCACGGGTAGCTGGGATTACAGGCACACGCCACTAGGCCCGGCTAATTTTTGTATTTTTCATAGAGACGGTGTTTGGCCAACACGTTGGCCAGGCTGGTCTTGAACTCCTGACCTCAAGTGATCCGCCTGCCTTGGCATCCCAAAGTGCTGGGATTACAGGCGAGAGCCACTGCACCCAGCCACTTCTGTCATATTCTGATGGACACACAGAAGAGCCCTAACTCAATGTGGGAAGACACTATACAAGGGCATGAATCCTAGGTGGTGAGGATCAATGGGGGCTGTCTTTGAGGCTGTCTACCACAGCATCTCTCCATCCTTCCTGCCCTGTTTGCTTTGCTTTTCCTACGTGTAGGCTTCATTCTCAAACAGGCCCTCCCTAGACAGTGACAAAGGTGATCATCAACGTGTTCAGACCCACATGCTCTGTGCTTAGTCACCCCACTGCAACTTTTTTGCTGTCCCAAAAGTTCTGGCAAAAGTCCCAAGCTAGCACTTTAATTGGTCTAAATTGTGTATATGCTTATCTCTGAACCAATCACTGTGGATTAGAGATGTCATGCTCTGATTGGCCAGACCTAGGCCACACCCCTAGCCCTAGTTCTGAGGGTAGAGTTGGCAGCACCAGAGCCCATGGAAGAAGTAAGAGAGGAGTCGTTGCTAAAGGAAAAATCAAAGTGTCATTACTGAACCAGGACAGATGCTGGGCAGCACACGTGCACCGCACCTTCTTCTCATGTTCCAGCTGCACATCTTAGTGCCCCTTGGTTTAGCACTTTTCTCATGAAATCATTTGCTTTCTTGCCCCATTTCCTGTGGTTGGTAGAATGCTAAGATGGCCCCAAGATCTCTATCCCTGGTGTTTGCACACCTCCCAGTTATTGTCATGAATGTAGATGCTTCTGTGAAAGAATTTTGCACATGTAATTTAAGTCCCAAATTGTTTGACCTTAAAATAAGGAGAATGGCAGGGCCGGGCGCGGTGGCTCACACCTGTAATCCCAGCACTTTGGGAGGCCAAGGTGGGCGGATCACGAGGTCAGGAGATCCAGACCATCCTGGCTAACATGGTGAAACCCCATCTCTACTAAAAATACAAAAAATTAGCTGGGCGCGGTGGCGGGTGCCTGTATTCCCAGCTACTCGGGAGGCTGAGGCAGGAGAATGGCGTGAACCCAGGAGGCATAGCTTGCAGTGAGCCGAGAACGTGCCACTGCACTCTAGCCTGGGTGACAGAGCCAGACTGTGTCTCAAAAAAAAAAAAAAAAAAAAGAAAAAAGAAAAAGAGAATGGCTTTGGTGGGCCTGACCTAATCAGGTGAGTTCTTAAAAGGAGACACATGGCCCGGCGCGGTGGGTCAGGCCTGTAATCCCAGCACTTTGGGAGGCCAAGGTGGGTGGATAACGGTCAGGAGATCCAGACCATCCTGGCTAACACGGTGAAGCTCCGTCTCTACTAAAAATACAAAAAATTAGCTGGGCGTGGTGGCATGTGCCTGTAGTCCCAGCTACCCAGGAGGCTGAGGGGCTGAGGCAGGAGAATCATTTGAACCCAGGAGGCGGAGGTTGCAGTGAGCTGAGATCGCGCCACTGCAGTCCAGCCTGGGTGACAGAGAGAAACTCCATCTCAAAAAAAAAAAAAAAAAAGGAGACACATGACCAGAAATACAGGTGGCCTCTAAGAGCCGAGGATAGCCCCTGGCTGACAGCCTGCAAGGAAGTAAGGACTCCAGTCCTACAACCATAAGGAACTGAATTCTGCAGACAACCTGAATGAGCTTGGAAGTGAATCTTCCCCCTGAGCCTCCAGAGAACTCAGCCTTGATCTCAGCTTTGTGATATCTGGAGCAGAACATCCAGTCATGCAGCATGGGATTTTTTTAACTACAGAGCTGTGAACTAATAAGTGGGTATTGACCGAGCGCAGTGGCTCACGCCGGTAATCCCAGCACTTTGGGAGGTCGAGGTGAGTGGATCACCTGAGGACAAGAGTTTGAGACCAGCCTGGACAACATGATGACACCCTGTCTCTACTAAAAATACAAAAATTAGCTGGGCATGGTGGTGGTTGCCTATAATTCCAGCTACTTGGGAGACTGAGGCAGGAGAATCTCTTGAACCTGGGAGGCAGAAGTTGCAGTGAGCTGAGATCATGCCATTTCACTCCAGCTGAGCAGCAAGAGCAAAACTCTGTCTCAAAAAAAGAAAATTAAGGCCGGGCGCGGTGGCTCACGCCTGTAATCCTAGCACTTTGGGAAGCCGAGGCGGGTGGATAACGAAGTCAGGAGATCGAGACCATCCTTGCTAACATGGTGAAACCCCGTCTCTACTAAAAATACAAAAAATTAGCTGGGTGCAGTGGCGGGGCCTGTAATCCCAGCTACTCGGGAGGCTGAGACAGGAGAATGGTGTGAACCCGGGAGGCAGAGCTTGCAGTGAGCGGAGATGGAGCCACTGCACTCCAGCCTGGGCGACAGAGCGAGACTCCGTCTCAAAAAAAAGAAAAGAAAAAAGAAAATTAAAAGTGGGTATTGTTGTAAGCTGCTGAGTTTATGGTAATTTGTTACATGACAATAGAAAATGAACACACTTCACAGTGGACTCCAAGATCCCCACGAAAGGGAGCTTCTCTTTGATCTCCTTAACCTCCTGATCTCCACAGGACCCAGAGCACAAGAACGTCCCTTCTTCTGCTTCTAGTTCCACTATCTAGAAAAGAGAGGGGGAGCCCAGCTCTTCATTCCACTCCCACCCACAAACTCCCAACTTTCTGGCCCTCAAGGGGTGACCAAGGAAGTCGCTCCACTTGGCTTTTCACAAACAGCCTGTGCCCCACCAGGCTCAGGAGGGCAGCTTGACCAATCTCTATTTCCAAGACCTTTGGCCAGTCCTATTGATCTGGACTCCTGGGCAGGCAGTTGGACCAACGGACAGACGCCATGAGGGCTCTGCTGCTCCTGGGGTTCCTGCTGATGAGCCTAGAGTCAACACTTTTGGTGAGTGCTGTGGGAACCAGGATTGTCCCAGGATGGTTCTGGGGTGTCGCTACCACAGCCATGAGCCACGGCCTGTGCTCATGACCTGTGGGTCCAGGTGACTAGGAGGCCTATGTGGAAAGGTGAGGCCAGCCCTGAAGGCCCAGGCAGAGGAGACAGACAACCAGACTGGGTGGATACAAGGGCACAGCCTGCATTTCTGGGGGAGATGGGCCTTAAGAAGACAATGGGGGCCAGGCGTGGTGGCTCACGCTTGTAATCCCAGCACTTTGGGAGACCAAGGCGGGTGGATCATGAGGTCAGGAGATCAAGACCACGGTGAAACCCCATCTTTACTAAAAATACAAAAAAAAATTAGCCGGGCGTGGTGGCAGGTGCCTGTAGTCCCAGCTACTCGGAGAGGCTGAGGCAGGAGAATGGCGTGAACCCGGGAGGCGGAGCTTGCAGTGAGCCGAGATTGCGCCGCTGCACTCCAGCCTGGGCGACAGAGCGAGACTCCATCTCAAGAAAAAAAAAAAAAAGAAGACAATGGGAGGAGGTAGAAAGGATTTGGGTCTTGGGAAGAAATCCCTGCATTTCTGGGCTGTGAGAGGAAGCTGCAGACTAGCAACAGATCGGTGGCAGGCTATGACTTCTAGTCAGTTCCCTGCCTTCTTCTCTCCCTTGTAGATTCCCCCTTGGAAAGCCCCCAAGGAGCATAAGTACAAAGCTGAAGAGCATACAGTCGGTAAGCGGCCTGGCTCCTCCTCCCGAGAACCCTTGGGTGGGGATGTGTATGGTGCAGTGTGTGCAGTCTCAGGGCAGTCTAGCCTAGTCCCTACCTGGTGCTAGGTCTCATATCCATGGGCACCAGAGTGATCATGAGCTGTGTGATCCTTGAGGGCAGGGCATGGGCTGTGTCTAAGTGCCCACGAGCCTGGCTCGGAGCAGGTGCTTGAGATATGTGCTGCTGGCGCCATCACACCTGGGATCCTGCCGGCCTTCCTCAGTTTCCCCAGCTTCTCCCCTTCTTTTCCTTTCCCCAGTACATTTCGTGGGCATCATTCATGCCATACAGAGGCCAGGGCCTTCAATGGGCAAGGAAGGATCAAGAGCTGGTCTCTGGCATTTGAATGCCTCTGAATCCCGGCTTTATCACTTACGAGCTGGGTGACTTTGGGCGAGTGATTTGAGTTCTCCAAGCTTCAATTTCCCCTTCTGCGAAACAAGGTTGATAATAGTAAATCTCTTAGGGTTGTTGAGAAGGGAAACCCATGTGAGGTATTCAGCCCAACACCTGGTGCATGGAAATGCTTTACAAATATTAGTTTTTATTATTAAACTACCTTTTAGATGAGGGGTACCTGCCATTTCCCCCTTCCTCAAGCTCTGCCATAGCTCCCCATTGCTTTCATTCTTCCAGACACTAAATTACCTAGATACCAGGCACGGTGGCTCATGCCTGTAATCCCAGCACTTTGGGAGGCCAAGGCCAGTGGATCATGAGGTCAGGAATTCGAGACCAGCCTGGCCAACTTGGTGAAACGCTATCTCTACTAAAAGTACAAAAATTAGCCAGGCATGGTGGCATGCGCCTGTAGTCCCAGCTACTCGGGAGGCTGAGGCAGAAGAATTGCTTGAACCTGGGAAGTGAAGGTTGCAGTGAACGAAGATCACACCATTGCACTCCAGCTTGGGCAACAGAGCAAGACTCCGTCTCAAAAAAAAAAAAAAATTCACCTAGAGCGTGGCACATAGCAGGGCCTGTGAACCAGATGGACCCTCCTCTGGTGGGCCTGACTTGGTGGGGTTGAGTCCCTAAGCATGGCGTTGAGGCCTACACATTCCAACCCTGGACTCCCTCAGCCTCCTCTCTTCACCCCACACCCAAAAGTTTCTCCTCTTTCTTGCCTTACCCAACCTTGGTGCCCTATCCTTGACTAATCCCCTGCCTAAGGTCCCCCTCCTCTCCGTCCGTCCATCCCATTTGCATCTTTTTTTTTTTTTTTTTTTTTTTTTGAGATGGAGTCTCACTCTGTCCCCTAGGCTGGAGTGCAATGGCGCGATCTTGGCTCATTGCAACCTCTGCCTCCTGGGTTCAAGCGATTCTCAGCCTCAGCCTCCCGAGTTGCTGGGATTACAGGCACGCACCTTCATGCTCGGCTAATTTTTGTATTTTTTAGTAGAGACGGGGTTTCACCATGTTGGCCAGGCTGGTCTTGAACTCCTGCCCTCAGGTGATCCGCCCACCTTAGCCTCCCAAAGTGCTAGGATTACAGGCGTGAGCCACCGCCCCTGGCCCCCATTTGCATCTTAAAGGTCCATCTCAGATCCATTTCCATTTACAGTCCTGGTTCTGGTTTGGTCCTTGGCAAGTGCACTTTGCCTTTAACAAAATAGCGGCAAAAGCTTATTGAGCAGGTACTTTGTGCCAGACACTGCTCAGCATTTCACGGCATTATCTCATGAAGCCCCACGACAATTCCTCTGAAGAAGACACAGGCAATTCTCATTATTCGCGGTGGTTATGTTCTATAAAATCACAGTGAACATTGAACTAGCAAACAGTATTAGGTTCCTGTGAGCCTCTGTTCACAACATTTTCATCAACCAACAGTATATAATCTTGTTTTATGTGATTCTGTTTAAAGACGTTTTATTTAATATATGTGTTGCTGATTCATCAGTGCTAAGCTGATGGCACTATAGCTCACACCTGAATCAAGTCTATTTAACACACGCTTTCTCCCTAAGGTAGCCTTCTTGTGCTTAGGAACTACACAGCTCTTCAGCAGTAGGCTCAGAGGCCATTTCCAAAAGCAAAATCCCCAGCAAAAGCACAAAGTGTGAAAAGCGTTGCACGAAGTAGACTGAAAAGGACACTGGTTCAATAGGAGAGCTGACGCCTTGTTGAACCTTAATTGGGAATGTGCAAATTTTTCACTGCTCTGTGCATGCCCACAAATGGCCATGAAAGCATTTCAAGTATTGACTTGGGAGTTACAAATAAAATTTAGCAAGTAGGCACATTCTCAAATACAGAACCAGAGAATAATGAGGATCAACTGTACTATTATTACTGCCATTTTACAGATAAGAAAACCAAGGCTCAGATCAGAGTGGTTAACAGTGACTTCAACATTCAACAAGTATTATTAAGTGCCTACTTTGTGGCAAGTGCTCTTCCTGGCCTTGGGACTGCAGACTTACCCAAGGTCACACAGCTAGCAGGTGGTGGAGTCAGGAGTCTACTCCAGCTATCTGATTCCTGAACTCAACTTTTTTTTTTCTTTAAGATGGAGTCTCGCTCTGTCGCCCAGGCTGGAGTGCAGTGGCGTGATCTCGGCTCACTGCAAGCTCTGCCGCCCGGGTTCACGCCATTCTCCTGCCTCGGCCTCCCGAGTAGCTGGGACTACAGGCACCTGCCACCACACCCAGCTAATTTTTTGTATTTTTAGTAGAGACAAGGTTTCACCATATTAGCCAGGATGGTCTCGATCTCCTGACCTCGTGATCCGCCCGCCTCAGCCTCCCAAAGTGCTGGGATTACAGGCTTGAGCCACCGCGCCCAGCCCTGAACCCAACTTTTAAAGCAGAAAGTTTTCGATGCACAGCGACCTTTTTGAGGGTCTGTCCTTTTCCTGACCAGACCCTGAGGGACAGTGCCTGCGCAGTTGAGTACAGGGGAAGTCCTCAGAGAGTGTGTTGTCCCTGCAGTTCTCACTGTCACCGGGGAGCCCTGCCACTTCCCCTTCCAGTATCACCGGCAGCTGTACCACAAATGTACCCACAAGGGCCGGCCAGGCCCTCAGCCCTGGTAAGACTACGCAGGGGAGTTGGAGCAGGGGCCTGGGAGACATGGACCCTGCCTGTCCTTCTGTCCAAGGAACTCTGCTTGGACAGAGAGTGGACTGTGATAGAGGAGGGTGGGCCAGGCCCCTGGGTAGAGCAGGGAAGCCTTGTCTCTTTCTACAGGTGTGCTACCACCCCCAACTTTGATCAGGACCAGCGATGGGGATACTGTCTGGAGCCCAAGAAAGTGAAAGGTGCTACACACAGCCTCTGGGGTGGCCCTGGCCTCTCTCCTCCCGCCTCATTACTCTCCTGGTATCACCAGCCCCCCCACACCTGGGATTCTGGGCCCAGCCCCTTCTCTCCCTCCACAATACCCTTTGGAAGTCCAGAGGGAGAGTTCTGGGAAGGAGTGGTCCCATTTTGCAGGTGGGTAAACTAAGCCTTGGAAACTTGGAGTAGCAAGGTCACAAGGCAAGTAGATTCAAGTAGGGCCTTGATCCCCAGCTGTCCGACTCAGCTCCCTGCTCTTCCTTCCACCATGTCCATCTCTCAGACCACTGCAGCAAACACAGCCCCTGCCAGAAAGGAGGGACCTGTGTGAACACGCCGAGCGGCCCCCACTGTCTCTGTCCACAACACCTCACTGGAAAGCACTGCCAGAGAGGTGAGGAGATGCCAAGGACCTGGGCGGGTTGCTGGGGGACAGGGGCAACCCTGGGCCTACAGAAGAGGTCGCTGGATACGTGGAGACTTGGCATGGTCCTAGACTCTCCTGAGACTACTGTCCCTCTTTGTCCCCAGAGAAGTGCTTTGAGCCTCAGCTTCTCCGGTTTTTCCACGAGAATGAGATATGGTATAGATCTGAGCAAGCAGCTGTGGCCAGATGCCAGTGCAAGGGTCCTGATGCCCACTGCCAGCGGCTGGCCAGCCAGGGTGAGCAGATGGTTGGGAACGGGCCAGGGAGGAGCGTCAGGAAGACAGGCTGGCAGGAGGCCGGGTGGTGTGCAGGGAAGGAGAGCTCTCTCGGGGGGGTCTTTAGGCCCGGGGGTGGCTCACTGCGTTCCCTCCCCAAGCCTGCCGCACCAACCCGTGCCTCCATGGGGGTCGCTGCCTAGAGGTGGAGGGCCACCGCCTGTGCCACTGCCCGGTGGGCTACACCGGACCTTTCTGCGACGTGGGTGAGTGAGGGTTTGGGGAAAGCAGAAGGCCAGCCCCTAGGTGGGACGGGCTTGCCAGGAAGGAGGTGGGAGAGTGCGGAAAGCGGCTGAGAGGGAGGCAGCAGAGCCCAGTCCTGGCTGCCCAGGGAGCCCCCTTTCTCCTCAGACACCAAGGCGAGCTGCTATGATGGCCGCGGGCTCAGCTACCGCGGCCTGGCCAAGACCACGCTCTCGGGTGCGCCCTGTCAGCCGTGGGCCTCGGAGGCCACCTACCGGAACGTGACTGCCGAGCAAGCGCGGAACTGGGGACTGGGCGGCCACGCCTTCTGCCGGTGCGCCGCGTGGGGCTGGGTGACCCCTCCGCCCCAGGGCTCTGGGCTCCCGGCGCTCTAACGGCGCCTCCTCCTGTGGATACAGGAACCCGGACAACGACATCCGCCCTTGGTGCTTCGTGCTGAACCGCGACCGGCTGAGCTGGGAGTACTGCGACCTGGCACAGTGCCAGACCCCAACCCAGGCGGCGCCTCCGACCCCGGTGTCCCCTAGGCTTCATGTCCCACTCATGCCCCCGCAGCCGGAACCGCCGAAGCCTCAGCCCACGACCCGGACCCCGCCTCAGTCCCAGACCCCGGGAGGTTAGGGAGTGGCGGGGGAAGGAGGAGCCGAGAGGGCGCCGGGCGAGCTAGATTCCCGCCAGCCGGCCGTGGGCTCGTCGTCCTCAGCCCTGGCTCCTCCACAGCCTTGCCGGCGAAGCGGGAGCAGCCGCCTTCTCTGACCAGGAACGGCCCACTGAGCTGCGGGCAGCGGCTCCGCAAGAGTCTGTCTTCGATGACCCGCGTCGTTGGCGGGCTGGTGGCGCTGCGCGGGGCGCACCCCTACATCGCCGCGCTGTACTGGGGCCACAGTTTCTGCGCCGGCAGCCTCATCGCCCCCTGCTGGGTGCTGACGGCCGCTCACTGCCTGCAGGACCGGCGAGTACCCGCCCGCCCAGCGCCGCCCCAGGGGCCGCGGCTCCTCCGTCTCCCAGCGCGACTTCCACGCTGCACCCGAACCCGTGCCCTACCTTCTCCCGCCCCACCCTTCTTTCCACGCCCCTCTGGAGCTCCCGGGGAGGAAGCTGGAACACGGGATGGGGTTCGGGAGCAGGGGGCTTCCCCAGAACGCTTGTGGCCAGGTCTGAGCGCGCTGCCTCTCCCCTACCACCCCCGCAGGCCGGCACCCGAGGATCTGACGGTGGTGCTCGGCCAGGAACGCCATAACCACAGCTGTGAGCAGTGCCAGACGTTGGCCGTGCGCTCCTACCGCTTGCACGAGGCCTTCTCGCCCGTCAGCTACCAGCACGACCTGGGTGCGTGGGGGCGCCCCGCAGGAACGGGAAGAGAGCTTGGGGCCCCGGCATCCCCGCCTCACTCTCCTCTCCGCCCGGGTTAGCTCTGTTGCGCCTTCAGGAGGATGCGGACGGCAGCTGCGCACTCCTGTCGCCTTACGTTCAGCCGGTGTGCCTGCCAAGCGGCGCCGCGCGACCCTCCGAGACCGCACTCTGCCAGGTGGCCGGCTGGGGCCACCAGTTCGAGGGTAGGCACAACTGCTAGGGGCAGGGGTAGGGGAGAAGCCCTTTGATCACTGGGTTAGGCGGGAGAAGCCCGCGACTTTGGTATCGTTCCGGGTGCCTACAGAATGGGTGGCGCTGACCTGATGGGTTGTGAGAATGTGTAGGTGAATCCCAGGTAGAATCCCAGGGCCTGGCATTCACTGCTGGGATCCCCAAATCTCCTGGGGATACAGGGAGAATCGAACTTGCTCTTGGTTCCCTCAGGGCGCCGGGCTGCAAAGGCCAACTAGGACGCTGGCCCCGCGCTCCGGGCTAGTGTGGGAGCCAGGTTCTGCGACTCTGGATGAGTGGTGGGGGTGGGGTTTCTGTTTCCGCTCCGCCCATTCAAATCCTGGCTCTTGTCTGGACCTCAGCTTCCTTGCCTATGAAATTGAATTAATGGCACCTCCTCCCCCTCGGGCTTGCTGCGAGAGAAGAAGGGCATGAGTGGGTTTACAAGCGCCTGGCGCAGCTTTGTCCACCGTCCGGGCGGCGAGCGTTGTCAGATGGGGTGTGAAGAAGGCGCTCTGTGTTCGCAGGGGCGGAGGAATATGCCAGCTTCCTGCAGGAGGCGCAGGTACCCTTCCTCTCTCTGGAGCGCTGCTCAGCCCCGGACGTGCACGGAGCCTCCATCCTCCCCGGCATGCTCTGCGCAGGGTTCCTCGAGGGCGGCACCGATGCGTGCCAGGTGAGCTCTTGGCCCGGTTGGCGCCCTTCCCCGAGGCCGTCAGGCACAAATCCCAGGTCCAGAGCGCTGAGCTGCGTGTTTCCGACCCAGGGTGATTCCGGAGGCCCGCTGGTGTGTGAGGACCAAGCCGCGGAGCGCCGGCTCACCCTGCAAGGCGTCATCAGCTGGGGATCGGGCTGTGGTGACCGCAACAAGCCAGGCGTCTACACCGATGTGGCCTACTACCTGGCCTGGATCCAGGAGCACACCGTTTTCTGATTGCTCAGGGACTCATCTTTCCCTCCTTGGTGATTCCGCAGTGGGAGAGTGGCTGGGGCATGGAAGGCAAGATTGTGTCCCATTCCCCCAGTGCGGCCGGCTCCGCGCCGGGATGGCGCAGGAACTCAATAAAGTGCTTTGAAAATGCTGAGAAGGAAAGCTCTTTTCTTCATGGGGCCCGCCGGGAAATGCCAAGACAGAAAAGCGATTCACAGCTTCTCCACAGCTCTCAGAGAACAAGGTCTATGAGATCTTAACGTGCAAAATCTAGATGCCGGTCCAGCTAATGTTTACTGAGCCTAGGATGCTGTATACCAAGCCCTGTGCAAGGAGAAGCTGCTTGTTATTCCTTATGAGAAACTCACTAACATTTTGTTTACAGAGCAATAGTTCTCAGACCATACATTAAGATCACTTGGGAAGCTTTTTGAGCCAATCTATGCCCAAGTTCCACCTCAGACCAATTAAATCAGTATGTCTAGGGATGGGGCATGGGTAGTGGTATATTTTTAAAACTCCCCAGATAATTCCATGTATAGCCAAGGTTGAGAATCATGGTTAGAAATACTTAGCATTGGCCGGGCGTGGTGGCTCACGCCTGTAATCCTAGCACTTTAAGAGGCCAGGGCAGGTGGATTGCTCAGGAGTTCGAGACCAGCCTGGGCAACACGATGAAACTCAGTCTGTACTAAAATACAAAAAATTAGCCGGGCACGGCAGCGTGCGCCTGTAGTCCCGGCTACTCAGGAGGCTGAGGCAGGAGAATCACTTGAACCGGAAGGAAGGAAGGAAGGGACGGAGGGAGGGAAAGAGAGACAGAAAGAAAAGAAAAAAGAAAATAAAAGAGAACAAAAGAGCATTGACTGTGGCATGGACCCTAAGGGCTGGGTGACATATCGTTGTCCCCACCCCAACACGCACTAGTGTAGTGGGTCTCAGAGTCCCTTGGCTAGCAGTGCCATCACCAGGGAACTTGTTACACATAACAAATTCTCGGGCTACACTTCATACTGCTGAACAGAAAGTCTGCGGTGGGGCCCAGCAATCTGTTTAACAGCCTTGCGGGGGATTCTGATGTTCTCTCATGCTTGAGAACCACAATCTGGGGGTTGAATGGTTGGTTCCCTTACAAGTGGAGGTCTGGCTGTCCAGACACAGCATCCTTCTGTTCACAAAACCAGCTTTTTAAAATTAAAAAAAGACTGGCCAGATGCGGTGGTTCATGCCTGTAATCTCATCACTTTGAGAGGCTGAGGCAGGAGGATTGTTTGGGCTCAAGACTTCCTGACCCGCCTGGGCAACATAGTGAGACCTCATCTCAAAAAAAATTTTTTTTAATTAAAATTTGTTTTTTCTTTTTTAGAGACGGGGCCTCGCTCTGTGGCCCAGGCTGGAGTGCAGCGACACGATCCTATAATAGTTTACTATAATCTCGCTACTGAGTTCAAGCGATCCGCCCGCCTCGGCCTCCCAAAGCGCTGGGATTACAGGAGTGAGCCACTGGGCTCTACCAAATCTATCCTACAGGATAACCTTAGAACTGCCCCGGAACTAAACGCCCACGCCCCACGTGCCCCAGCCTGGGTGGTAGCTCCGGGACGGCGCCTTGTGTGACGTCACAGCCCTGCCCAGCATGCGTCACAGCGCCGCAGGCCTTCCCCGCGTGGCGCCTCTACGTTGCCCCGAGAGGCGCGAGGCGGCGGGGCGCACTCGGAGCGCGATGGGCGACTGGAAGGTCTACATCAGTGCGGTGCTGCGGGACCAGCGCATCGACGACGTGGCCATCGTGGGCCATGCGGACAACAGCTGCGTGTGGGCTTCGCGGCCCGGGGGCCTGCTGGCGGCCATCTCGCCGCAGGAGGTGGGCGTGCTCACGGGGCCGGACAGGCGCATCTTCCTGCAGGCGGGCCTGAGCGTGGGGGGCCGCCGCTGCTGCGTCATCCGCGACCACCTGCTGGCCGAGGGCGACGGCGTGCTGGACGCACGCACCAAGGGGCTGGACGCGCGCGCCGTGTGCGTGGGCCATGCGCCCCGCGCGCTCCTGGTGCTCATGGGCCGACGCGGCGTCCATGGGGGCATCCTCAACAAGAAGGTGCACGAACTCATACGCGGGCTGCGCATGCAGGGCGCCTAGCCGGGCAGCCAGGCCGCCCACTGGTAGCGCGAGCCAAATAAACTGTGACCTGGGCGCGGCTGGCTCCTCCTCCACTTGCGCGGTGGGGGGAGTTGTAAATAAGGACACTGGTTACCTGGTGGAGCCGGGATTTTGAGTCTAGAGGCTGCCAGGCTCCTGTGCCCTCCACCCTGCTCTCCCATGGACGCCTCGCAGAGGCTCCTGGCCTGACTGCTGCTCCTTGGCGCCTTCCCAGAGTCCTAGGGACTCCGCAGCTGAGGAAGAGTCCAAGGGTGGGGGCTTCTCAAAGTCTGTTTCAGCCTTAGCGTCCTTTCTCACAGATATTCCCACACATTAGGCAGGACAAGTAAAGGGAGCCCCCTCCCCATCCCGCGAACGCCTCTCCCCATCAGGGTGTCAGGCTGGAGGCCGATTTGCTCCTCCCCCCTCCACTCATACCTCAAGCACTAGCAAGGTGTGAGTGGGTGACAGGATGGGCTTGGTGGCTTGTAAAGCAGTTCTGGGGCTCACAGGCCTCTGCATCTCTGCCCACATTCCTCCAAGGGGGGCCCACTGAGAGGGCACATGTCCAAGACCATCACAACTGGGTCTGAGACCTTACATCCTGCCTTCCCCAGGCCTTCGCAAAGGCCCCGCAGGAGTCCCTGGACTAGAGGGAGGAACTCTGGCATCCCTACCCGGGAGTCTCACTCTGCAGGCCTCAGTTTCAGGGTGACCTATGGAGGAGGGGGAATTGAAAAGCTTGGGTGAGTTTGAGGCCTGGTTTATTGCCCAAAGATAGTGGACAAAAGTGGGAGGGAGGGTGTCTGGTCCCTGCCCTCCATGTGCTGGGGCCCAGGGCGTGGTCTCTTTTGCCCACCACCCCCCCCTTCCCGCCCCCTCCCCCAGCGGCCCTGATGGCAGACCCTACCTGTCACTTATTCTGGAGCCCTGATCTTATCCCAGCAAGAAGGAGTGATGTGTGGCTGAGGTGGGTGAATTTAGAGGGCAGAGGGAGACCAGAGGAAGTTCAGCCAGGTGGGGGTCAGGGGTTGGGGGTGCAGAATCCTCCTTACACTTGCCTTGGGGGTGTCCCCAGGCCTAGGAGGGGCTTCCAGGGAGTTTGAATTGTGGTTTGGACTCACTAAGGTAGGGCCAGGCAGATGGTTGGGGTGAGCCTGCAGGGCTGGCTTCTCTGGAACTGCACCTGGCCTGGGCAGGGCAGGCTGCTTTTGCAGCCAGTCTTTGAGGGGAGATGGTGCTGCTGAACCCCATGGCTTGGTCTTCCCTTTCGCCATTGATGGAGAGCAGAAAGACTTCCGAATGCCTAAGGAGAGTTTTAATTCCTTTTTTTTTTTTTTTCCATCAGGCAAGTGTTGGGAAGGGAATTAATTGTGGTGGTGCTGAAGACCTGGGTGAGGATGAGGAGATGGTATCTTGGAGGAAGGAAGGTGGCAAGGAGGTGTGCAAATTCAGTGAGGCAGGCACAAACATCTGTGCACAAACAGCTGCACAGTCATATACTCAGACCCATCCTCACTCCTGCCTATCCTAGTCATGTGTACGTGTGCAGAGGACCTGAAATCATACCCAGATATCCTGCAACCTGCACACAGCCTCCCACAGGTGTGTCTGTGTACACGTGCATGGGTTGGCACACCTGTACACAAATACAAGCTTCTACACATGACAGGTGCACATGCAGGCTCACCCCCACACATGCACGCACACCGACACGGTCACACAAGCCCAGAGCTTTGCGGAGGTACAGAAGGAGAGACTGGCACCCAGGGTGACACAGGCACATGCACATACCTACACACACCCTCCCTCCCCTGCCTTTCCACCCCAGGCCTTCCCCATTCCAGGCTGTAGTCTGGGCCCACAGCCTAGAGGCGGGTGGCACTGTGGTGAGCAGGCAGTGCAAGACAGGGGGAGGGAGTGGCAGGGGGTAGCTCCTCCAGGAAGACCCTGGGGGGCAGCGGGGGTGAGCGGGGCTCAGGCCTGGCACAGCATAGGGTGGCGCGGGTGATGAGGTGGTCCAGGGGCTTCAGGGAGTGCATCCAGCGAGGCAGGAAGTCCCATGTCTGTAACCACTTGGGCAGGTGCCCGGGACTCCGACTCTGCAGGACATTGATGAGCACCACGAAGGCCAGCAGGGCCCCGAAGGGCGTGCCCACACCTACCATGACCTGCCAGCCTGCCATGGAGATGCCAA
Organism: Hylobates moloch; assembly: GCF_009828535.3. NCBI lineage: Eukaryota > Metazoa > Chordata > Mammalia > Primates > Hylobatidae > Hylobates > Hylobates moloch. The sequence goes on from NW_026652281.1 coordinate 153,436,802, forward strand.
ACACCAGTGAGGGCAGCAGCAGGAAGCAGACGAGGAGATAGAGGACGGCGAACCAGCGGTACTTGGCGGTGCGCTTCCCCAGCGCCTTGGCCATGCGGATGGGCAGGCGTGTGCAGGGCACCGGGTACCACAGAAGGATGCCCGAGATGTTGAAGAAGAAGTGACAGAGGGCAATCTGCAGGGGATGAGGCAGAGGGGCTGAGGTGGGCACTGGCTCCCAGGTCCTGGGTCAGGCCAGCAGGGGGAGATGATAGGAACCCCGAGCTGGTCTGGGCAGCAGGAAAGCTTCCCGTTAGGGGTGATATGCCCCCCGCTCCCAGACCACCCGGGTGGCTATGCTGGCTATGCACATACTGAAATACTTCTAGACCAGCTGGTAAATAACCACTGCCCTGAGCTCCCCACATTTTCCCCACTGACCCCTCGCACAGGAATCCCCCAGCAGATACTGCCAAAATCCAGCAGCTAAAGGATTGATGTCAGTTTCTGGACCCTCATTCAGTCAGTGCCTTGGCTTGTCAGTTACTCCTTTGCTCCTAGAATAATTCCCCTTTGCCATTTGCAGCCCTGACCCCCCCACAATGGATTCCCCAAACTGCTCCAGGCCCTCTCTTACAGTGCCTCTTCCTCTTCCTTATGGTGCAAATCCGACTCACTGCTATTTATTGGTGTAATTATGAGCAGTGTCTCCCTCTTAGATGCTAAGGTCTCGAGGGTGGTATTGGGTCTACTTTGCCCATAATAGTTTCATTGAGCATATCAGGTGGCCCTTAGTAGGCAGTCAAAATATGTGTTGCATGTTGTCACACCTTTGTCAGGCCCCACACCCCAGAGGCAGCTTCATCCTGCCCCAGGCGAGGCTACGCTCCCAGCGCACCTGGAAAGCACTGGACAGCTTCTCCCTGGGGCTGGCCAGGGCAGCCAGGATGGCCGTGGTGGTGGTGCCGATGTTGGAACCCAGTGTGAGCGGGTAGGCCCTCTCAATGCTGATCACACCAAGGCCTGGGGGCAGAGGGAGAGGAAGTGGGATCCCCAGCGTCTCCTTCAGCCCTTTCCCTGCCAGTCCTGGCCCACCCCACTCCACCTCTACGTGGGCACTCACCGATGAGTGGGGTGATGGCTGAGGTGAACACAGAACTGCTCTGGACCACGAAGGTCATGCTGGCGCCCACCACCATGGCAAAGTAGCCTGTGACCCAGGTGAAGGGGGCAGGGAAGTCTGCAAGGAAACCACACCCCAGCAGGCTGGGGTCAGAGCAGGACATTGGGAGAGCGGACCTCCGTGGGGGCACTGGGGGAGAGGACCTCCGCGGGGGCACTGGGAGAGAGGACCTCCATGGGAGTTTGCTCCCACTGCAGTTGCTTCCACTTGGCCTCTTTGCTCCTGGATTAAAGGCCTTTCTCAGCCTGGTTTCATCAGGCGACTGTGCCTTTGCTGGGGCTGTTCCCTCTGCCGGGAATATCCTACTCAGCATCTGATTCATCCTCAGGCTGAGCGTGGGTGTCCCTCCCTCTGGAAAGCCCTCCCTCACCCCTGCTCTGGAGTAGCCTTTTTCTCCCTTCTCTGAGCTCCCACAGCCCCTTGATACCCCTTATTCTAGTACTTGGCATGCGGCCCCTCCCGGTGCATGAAGTTTAAAATAAAAACCAAGGCTGGGCAAGGTGGCTCACACCTGTAATCCCAGCATTTTGGGATGCTGAGTTGGGTGGATCACTTGAGGCTGGGAGTTCGCGACTAGCCTGACCAACGTAGTGAGAGCCCATCTCTATAAAAAAAAATGATGGTTAATAGGAAGAGGCTGGGCATGGTGGCTCACACTTGCAATCCCAGCACTTTGGGAGGCCAAGGCGGGAGGCTCACTTGAGGCCAGGTATTCAAGACCAGCCTAGCCAACATGGCAAAATCCTGTCTCTACTAAAAATACAAAAATTAGCTGAGTGTGGCGGTGCACACCTGTAATCCCAGTTTACTCAGGAGGCTGAAGTGGGAGGATCACTTGAACCCGGGAGGCAGAGGTTGCAGTGAGCTGAGATTGCACCACTGCACTCCAGCCTGGGTGACAAAGCAAGACTCTGTCTCAAAAAACAAAAAAGGGAAAATGAAAATCAAATGGTGTTGCTCCCTTGCCCCAAGTCTTCTGAGTGCTCATGTTACCCTCAATAAAGTCCAGGCTCTGAGCAGAGCCTGGAGACCCAATGCTCTGGCCCCTTCCCTGCCACCTCACTGACCCCACTCAGCCAATCCCCTTGCTCAGCCTGCTCCTGCCAGCTACTGGCCACCCTTCTGTGCCACGGACCTGCCATGCTGGTTCCTGCCTCTGAGTCTTTGCACATACTGTTCCTCCACCCAGAGTGCTCTTCATCCGCATCGTGGCTACTTGTGTCTGTTCAAATGCCAGCTGCACTGAGCGGCCTCAAACTGCGCATTGGAAGCCGTCTCTTCCACACCCTACTGCATTGCCATTTTTGCTATGTCCTTGGCAGGTACCTCTCTCTGAATTTATCCCCCTAATTCATTTTCCTTCCTTATTTTTCTTTTTCTATTTTTATTTATTTATTTATTTTTGAACTCTGTTGCACAGGCTGGGGTGCAGTGGTGCCATCATAGCTCACTGCGGTCTCCACCTGCTAGGCTCAAGCGATTCTCCCACTCAGCCTCCTGGGACTATAAGAGCACACCTGGGACTATAAGAGCACACCACTATGCCCAGCTAATTTTAAATTTTTCTGTAAAGACAAAGTCTCGGCCAGGCACGGTGGCTCATGCCTGTAATCCTAGCACTTTGAGAGGCTGAGGCGGGTGGATCATCTGAGGTCAGGAGTTCGAGACCAGCCTGGCCAACATGGTGAAACCCTGTCTCGACTAAAAATACAAAAAATTAGCCGGGCGTTGTGGCGGGCGCCTGTAATCCCAGCTACTCAAGAGGCTGAGGCAGGAGAATCGCTTGAACCCTGGAGGTGGAGGTTGCAGTGAGCCAAGATCATGCCATTGCACTCCAGCCTGGGTAATAAGAGTGAAACTGTCTCAAAAAAAAAAAAAAAAAAAAAAGACAAAGTCTCACTGTGTTGCCCAAGCTGGTCTTGGACTCCTGGGCTCAAGTGATCCTGCTGCTTCAGCCTCCCAAAGTGCTGGATTTACAGGTGTGAGCCACTTGCCAATCTCACATATTTTTCATTGCTTTCATCCCCCTGCTGGGCTGTGAGCCCCTCAGGGCAGGACCCATCTCTGTTTGTCTCACCTCTGTATACCTGGCACTACACCTCCCTTGTCACACAATGGGGGCTTAAGGACTCTTTGTTGATTGAATCAAATGGTCCTTGAGCATCTCCACCTGCTAAAATGGAACCACAGCCAGAGGCAGCCACAGTGCTCCAGCTGTCAGCACCTCAGTGGCCTCAGAAACCACCTTCTTTGTTCACTTTGGGAAACTGAGTCTCGGAGATGGTAGGGTTTACCCAGATCAAGGCAGTCACAGGACTTAGCAGGATCTATCTGGAAAGGCCCATTCTGCGGCCCTGCCCAGTCAGCTGCTCGCAGCTCACCGGTATTGATGACCTTCTGGATGACCTTAGCCACTTGGCCCTTGAGCAGGGAGTTGAGCATCTTGACGAGGAGGATGAGGCAGGTGCACAGCAGCACCAGGGATCCTGCCAGCAGGATGAGCCCCACAGCCAGGTCCGGTAGGCCCGTGTCCACGAAGATGTGGTTGCCTGCAGGGGGTGGAGCTCCTGACAGCTGACCCCACACCTGGCTCCCAGGTCCCCACCTTTGCCACCCAGTTGGGCTCTGAGCCTGAGGCCCCACTTCAGGCTCCTTGAGCCTCAACACCGGAGCTTGACCCAGGCTCAGGAGCTGGGCTGGTTCACAGCCGTCCTTCCTGGGGCTGGGCACAATAGTGGCTGGGTGTGGGATTGCCCTGCCACTGTTAGGCTCTGCCTCTGCCATGCAGGACACCTCCCATGTTGCAGGCACTTACATTTCTCTATGGTGGCATTTCCAAGGGTCTTGCTGGAGTTGGCCTCTGTTCTGGACATGGAGGTGGGAGCCTAGATTAAGAGGAGGTTGACTTAGTGAATTAGGAAAACACATCCTGAGGTTGAGGGCGAGATGGGAGTTAGGGAGGGATGGGGAAGATAGAGATGGGCCTCCTGCTCTGTGACCATGGATGGGTCTCTCACCCTCTCTCAGCCTGTCTCTTTCACTGAGGACATGTGGATGAAGGTACCTGCCACACAAGAATCTGGCGCTCTGTGTGTTCTGCCCTGTCACTCCACTGGCCCAGCTCTCCCTGGGGCCACATCCAGTGGCTTCCTGTCTTTCTTTTCCTCCCTCTCTCAGTGGCATTGGGTGCTGCTGAGCATGTTCCTCTTTGAAAACTCCCCCTTCCTCATCTTTTATTACCCATCCCTTTCTCGGTGCCCCTTCCCCAGCATCCTGGCTCCTTCCTTTCCTCCAAGACACCCTTAGCCCAAGCTTCATTCTCCTCTAGATTAATTCCTTATCCTCAGGGGGTGTAGGGTGTAGGGGACAGAGGGCACAGCCCACACATCTCTTCTGTCCACCTACTGTCAGTGAGACAAAGGGGTTCCCCAGGGAGGCCTTACAATTCAGAGGGCCACAGGGCTGGGCAGGTAACCTAAGTGAGCAGCTCGGGCTGTGTGTGGAAGAGGTGGGGAGAGTTTCTGCTGGGCCTGTAGAGTCAGCAGCTACTCAGCTCCTGATCACTGTCACCATCCAGGGACGCAGCCTAGCATGGCTGAATTGCCCAATTTCTATGAGAGAAGCCACAACTCTGAAGTTCTAGATGAAATCTCCCAATCCGGGCCAGGTGCAGTGTGGCTCATGGCTATAATCCCAGCACTTTGGGGGGCTGAGGTGAGAGGATAACTCGAGGCCAGGAGTGGGAGGCCATCTTGGGCAACATAGCAAGACCTTGTCTCCACAAAGAAAATTAGGGCGTGGTGGTGTACACCTGTAGTCCTAGCTACTCAGGAGGTTGGAGCAGGAGGATCTCTTGAGCCCAGGTGGTCGAGGCTGGAGTGAGCTATGATCACACCCCTGCACTCCAGCTTGAGTGACAGAGCAAGACCTTATCTCAAAAAACGAAAAAAACCCCAAAAGCAACAAACTCCCAATCTGTAAATATTGGGGACCACTTTGAGTTATCTTTTACAATTCAACGAAGGTCAGCAGAAGCAGGCCAGTCTGGCCTGTGGACAACTAATTTGTAGCCTTGTTGGGTTAAGTTATTTATTTATTTCGAGACAGAGTTTTTGTTCTGCTGCCCAATCTGGAGTGCAGTGGCACAGTCTCGGCTCACTGCAACCTCCTGGGTTCAAGCGATTCTCTCACCTCCACCTCCCGAGTAGCTAGGGTTACAGGCGCCTGCCACCACGCCCGGCTAATTTTTTGTATTTTTAATAGAGATGGGGTTTCATCATGTTGGCCACGCTGATCTTGAACTCCTGACCTCAGATGATTCACCCACCTCGGCCTCCCAAAGTGCTGGGATTACAGGTATGAGCCACCGCGCCGGCCAAGGTAAGAACTTATATGGCGTCTGGTGTAACATCCGGGTTTATTTGAGTGGGATGTGCTCCCTTGAATGGGGCAATGTGCTCTTCTGTGCTCCCAGTTCGCCACATCAGGGCCTTGGGGACCCATCAAGACTGGGCCTGAATGGCAGGCCTAAAAGCCTGGAAAAAATAGGCTGTGATGGGCTAGATGGGAAAAGCAGGCTGGGAAAGCGATGGTAACTGCTGTGAGGGTAAGGGAGAGAGAGAGCCAGGTGTTTGCTGTTAGGCAGATCTAAGTTCAAATCCTGCTTCTTATACCAACTACCCTGCGTAAGCCATGCCACCTCTCAGAGCCTGTTTTCTCTAAAGCCGGGTAATAGAAGAGCTGCCGTAAAGGTTACAGGGGAAATGTGTTTAAAGCGCTCATCACAGGGCTTGGCTCATGATGAGCCTTGGGTAAACTGTCTTCTGATATGGAGTGACCCTCTCCCTCCCTGGGCCCGTTCAGGATCACATGGTTGGGAGGCTGTGTGTGTGGCTGACTTCCTAGGTCAGGACCAGTGGTCCCTGCAGACGAACCTGAGAACCCTGACCCTGTTGGGGAGGAGCCTGCTGGACCTTCCTGGGAGTACCCAGCCTGGATGCTGAGGGAGCAGACAACCCCTTGAATGAGTGGGTGCCTGGTCAATGTGTGCCTCACTGACCTAACCTGGGCTGGGCCCAGTGGTCTCTGTGGGGAGGACTGTGGGGCCCTGGGGAGGCTGGAGGAGAATGGGGAACTTCCCTGGGGTCCCAACTTAGGGCTGGCAGGGGCAGCAGCAGGACCAAGCCCTCTGGGTTTTTAGAACCTTGACCTTCTTGCCTGGGGCCATGTGACCCTGGCTGGGAGCCCAGAGACCCTAAAGTACAAGAGAGGAAGGTAAAGGTGGCAGGAGGGACAAAGCCAGGCGGAGAGGGGACTGCGGGAGGGAGCAGGCCCTGGGGCTTCGCTGTGGGGCAGAGGGAGAAGATGGAAACTCCAGCTTAGATAAAAGATCTGGGAGGCCCAGGATCTGGGGGCATCTTCCCAAGATGTGCCCATCCCTGCCTGGGCCTGGGGTCGGGTAGGAGAGGCTGGAGGGGCCTGAAGCGGGTGGTGGGCTCTGCGGGAAGAACAGAATGGGCCTGTGGACAGCCCTGGGCCCATACCCTGGCTGAGCCGTTCCCAGCTGTGTGTCACCAGAGCAAACACTTAGCCTCTCTGGGCCTCAGTTTCCTCCTCTGCAGCATGAGGTCCATAATGCTGCCCACCTTTTCCCAGGGGCTAGTTGGAAGCATTTTGGAAGAGGGAGTTGGGATTTAAGTGCCTATAGGGACACCCTAAATTAAAGAGCCCTTTCTGGGGACTGAAGGTGATTAAGCTCACAGGAGACTGTCAGGATGTGGGCCTGCGCAGTAGCTTCCTCCTCAGAGGAAGGGGAAGGGGAGCTCTGGGGCCTTTGTTCTTCTGGAAGACGAGGGAGAGCACCGTGCCAGCAGCACCATCTGGTGGCGAAAAGGAGAACTCCTCAGAGCAACACCCGCTCGCTACCTCTAGAGTGGTCTCCACGGTGGCTGTGGTCACCTGGTGGCCTTCAGGCCTGATGGGCAGCATGGGAAGCAGACATACACAGTAGAATGTCAGACCGGTGAGTGAGAGAGGCAACGAGATAGAGAGTCAGGATTCTACCAGGATTTGTATCCTACCTCAACTACATGGACTTGGGCAAGCCACTGCACTTCTCTGGGGCTCAGTTTTCCTCATCTGTAAAATGGGGGATGTGATAATCCCTGCCCCCCAGGTTGCAAGTCCTCAAAAGATGCTGGTTTAATCCAGGCAGGTATAGTTGACAATCCAAGGTGTGGCCACGTAAGAAGGTGATTCCCAGGACAGTGTCAGGGTCCCGAGAGACTCAAGTGTCTGAACACTCAACTGCCGCTGCTGCTTCTTTCCCCATCTGGAAGGCCTTGGACTTGCCTCCTCTCCCTGGTGCATAGCTTCCCTGGAGACTGTTTCGGGCTAGGTCGGGTCCAGCGTGGTGAAAGTTGGAGTCAATGGGAACAGGTTGGAAGGGAGCACAGCGAGACTCTGCGGCCAAAGGACAAACCCAAGTCTTTGGGCAGGAGGAGCCAGGACTCACTTCACACTTTGCACATCCATTGCTGTGTGAGTCACACTCCTTCGAGGCACGGTCCCAGAAAGAGGATGAAAGTGAGAGCTTGGGTCCCACCCACCAGCTACTCTTCAAGCTGAGGAAATCAGACCCTGCCCTGCAGAAAGCGTTTAAGGAAAGCATTTCCTGGTAGAGTGAGGAAGAGAAACCAGCCGGACAAGTGGCAGCTGCAGCCATAGAGAAAGGCCCAAGGGCAGCCTCCACAGAATGAACCTGGGTGAGGATGACTACAAGTGAGGACGTGGAGGCCGCAGGTTGAGATCTGCCCAAAGCTGCAGTAGCCGGCAGGGAGCTCAGAGGCAGCGAGGAACAGAGCTGTCTTCCATGGCTTGCTTTTTGCGAAGATCAAAGTGTGTGATTTCTCTCCCTTCCAGATGTTGCTATGAAGTAGAGAGTGAATGTGGTGATTCAGAGAGCACTGAGTGCTCAGAGAGCTCGTGAGAAAGTGGTTGATGTATTAAAGAGGTCACAAAGTCAGCGTAAAAGCTGCCCGCTGGGTTTTTTTTTATGTAAGGCTGCTTTGAACACTCAGAGGCTGAGCTGGAGCAACTTCAGACGCAAAGGAGCATCGCAGGGTGAGTCAGATGAGTGTTTTCTGTTCGCACCAGGGTAAAGGTCCAGTCACAAGAAGCGGCAAGTGGACGGGGAAGGGGAAGGGCTTGTGCTGTGCTGTGGCTTTGGATTTCCTCATATCTCATTGTAAATGGAGTTATGTCTCACATGCAAGCATCAAGGAGAAGCAAATATGGTGCATTGTGGTTTGGATGAAGCTTTTTCCTTTTTACAGCTCAGTAAGGAAGTGTGCTCATTGCCTGCTTCCTCATCAGCCTGGCATAATGGGTGGTCCATGAGCGTCCACTTGATTCGAACAGATCTTCCCAGCATTAGAAGCAGCAGAAACAGTGCAGAAGGACAAGGGACTCCCGCCTGTGGCAGTCTCCAGGAGAAGGAACCCCCAATGCCAGCACAAGTGGCTGTTATATCTCCAAGGAGTTCTCCACGCAGCTCCCCTTCCTGTTCACCCTACTTTCCTTGGTGTCCTTACAGCACTCTGCCTCCTCCCCGTGTTACCTGGGTCCCAAAACATGGCCCAGGTGAGTCACTAACCCCTCTAGGGTGCTCAGGCCCTGACATGGTAGAACAAGCTCTGGCACGTTTCTTAGCCTCTCTGAACCTGTGTCTCCACCTGTGAAACCCAAGGGTTGCACTAGATCAGCAGTTCTCAAACTTGAGCACGGAGCACACCTAGAGGAACTGCTGAAGCATAGGCCACTGGCCCCGCTACCAGGGGTTTCCAGATTCAGTAGGTCTAGGGAAGGGCAGGGTGATTTGCATCTCTAATAGGTTCCCACACGGTACACAAGATGCTGGCCTGGAACCACACTTGAAGAATCAATGAGCTAGATTAATTACATAACAACTCTAATTGATTGGTGATGTCTGCCTAAGGCAGTGTGGGAAGTTGGGAGGAATTAGCAATGTTTACTGTAAGCACAGTAGAAGGACCACATACTTGCCCTCTCCTGGCTAAATGATCTTCAAGGTCTATCTGGAGCATTTTGAACAGACAATGAAACCAACAGTCTGAAGAGGGAATCCTCTTACCTGGGGCTAGGCCTGGGACTCACCTCTAAGGAGTCTGGGTGGCACCAGATCCTGATGAGACTGTGGTTCCTCAGGGACTCATCACCAGTGGCAATGCTGGTTATCACGGACTTGTCCAGCTGTGGGCAAGATGTGGGCAGGGGGAGTGAAGGAGGCTGGGTCCCTTGCTACCCCCACCCTCACCCCATGCCAGGACCTGCTGTCACCTGGATGATGAGCTTCGTGAAGGGCTCTGTGATGATCTTGAGCAAGTCAGGAGCGTCACGGCCACCATGGATATTGAAGGAGGCCACCACGAGTCGAGTGACGTGGTGCAGGTAGCCGGTGGCAGCCTCCAGGGGCAGCAGGACCAGCACTGACAGCCAGTTAAAGCAGTCATGCACCGTGGCCCCCGCGAAGGCCCTGGGCAGGGAGGCCACATTGCAAGGCAGGCTGGAGCCAGAGCGCAGTCACGCCCGGGGTTCCTGGCATCTGGGGCTGTCCTCCCCCAGGCACGAGCCCCCAACCCCCAGCCCCCCTCACCGCCGGAAGTCAGTCCTGTCCCCTGCCTGCATCAGGGCCACGATGGTGTTGGTGACAGAGGTGCCGATGTTGGAGCCCATGATGATGGGGATGGCAGAGCTCACCTCCAGCACTGGTAGAAGAGAAGACGTCCTAACGAATTTGATGGTCACCCAGCTCCTGCCCCACCACAACTCTTGTCAAGCCCCCTACCCATGTCCCAGTCCCCAGTGGCCGCTCCTGCCATGCTGCTGAGTCTGCCTAATGTTGGTGTCACAGGTGCATGTGGGCATGGGCTGTGCGTTTACAGGTGTGTGCATTCATCCATGCGAGTAGATGTACACGCGCTGCACATGGTGTATGGATGTGAATGTGTGTGCATGTGAGGCCTTCATTATGAGGGCTCATGGGCTCATGTCCTACGTGCAAATAGAGGTTTGTGCTTGTGTGTGCACACATGTCCCGGAGCGTGATGGTTAGGTTTGTTTTGTTTTGTTTTGTTTTGAGACGGAGTCTCGCTCTGTCGCCCAGGCTGGAGTGCAGTGGCACGATCTCGGCTCACTGCAAGCTCTGCCTCCTGGGTTCGTGCCGTTCTCCTGCCTCAGCCTCCCGAGTAGCTGGGACTACAGGCGCCTACCACCATGCCCGGCTAATGTTTTGTTATTTTGTTTTTGTTTTTGTTTTGTATTTTTAGTAGAGATGGGGTTTCACCGTGTTAGCCAGGATGGTCTCGATCTCCTGACCTCGTGATCCGCCCGCCTCGGCCTCCCAAAGTGCTGGGATTGCAGGCGTGAGCCACCGCGCCCAGCCAGTGATGGTTGGTTTTATGTGTCAACTTAGCTAGGCTATGGTACCCAGTTATTCAACCCAACACTAGCCTGGGTGTTTGTAAGGTGTTTTGTAGATGCAATTCACGTCTACAGTCAGTTGACTTTAAGAAAAGGAGATTATCCTTGGTAACCTGGGTCAGCCTCATCCAATAGAATGGAAGGCCTGGAGCAGAACTGAGGCTTCCCTGAGAAAAGAGAAACCCTACCCTGTCTGGAGTGCAGCGTTGGCGCCCACCTGAGAGTTCCCGCCTGCCCTTCCAATGCCCTGGCCTATGGATTCCTGACTTGCCCAGACAAACCACCATCGGGGAAGCCAGTTCCTTGCCATAAATCATCTGGGTCGCATACAGCTACAGTTTGGGCTCCTCTCATGTCCCTGGCTGATACAGGAGTCAGGCTGAATGGAGGCCAGCCTTACGGGGGTCACGCTCCCCATTTGCCACTCTTCCCAGCTCCTGGGGTGCCCCTCTAAGCTCTTCCCCACCCTGGTGGGCCAACTCACAGCCAGAGGAGACCATGCTGACGATGATGGACGTGGAGGTGCTGGAGCTCTGCACCAGCACGGTCACCAGGATCCCCACCACCAGCCCGGCCACCGGGTTGGACAGGATGGCGTTATCCTTGAAGATGTCACCAGCCACCTTCCCTGGGGAGCATGAGCCGGCGTTGTCCAAAGCCCTTCAGGAACCCCTCCCGGATCTTCTCCACCCGGGTCCTACCTCCAGCCAGCTGGAAGGCCGAGCTGAGCACGTCCAGGGAGCAGATGAAGAGGTAGAGGAAGGTGAGCATCAGCGGCACCTTGAGCAGCATGGCACCGGCCTGGCACAGCTTGGGGACCAGCCTGGGCTCTGGACGGGGGAAGCCATGAGCATAGTGGGCAGAGGCCAGGGCAGGGACTGCTGCTGCCCCTGCCACCCCCAGCCCAGGCCCACCTGGCTTCTGCTCCTCCTCCAGGGCCAGCTTGGCAGGCAGTGGTTCATGGCGCTCCAGGACCTCCCCACAGGAGCAGGTGTGCTCAGCAAGGGCCACAGGGCCCAGGCTGGGGAAGGCATAGGCAGAGGTCCCCGGGATCCTGTGTAGGACTAGGGAGGGAGCCTGGTGAGGAGCTCCCAGGGGCCCCAAAGTGGGGAGGCGGGGAGGGACAGGTGGGGTAAGTGGCCTCACTCGGGATGTGGGCAACCGTGGGCAAGCAGGGTCCAGGGTGTGGGAGCAGCACTCACCCTGAGGGCTGGGCACGTAAGCAAAGGCCGTCCCTCGCATCACATGCCCCCCACGGACTGGGAGTGGGGAGACAGCAGGGGACCCCAGCCTCTCTCCGTAGGACAGCATCCTGGGCACCCACTGTGAGGTCTGCAGGTCAGTGGGTCTCAGCAACACTGAATGACAATGGCTGTGTCCAGGACACTCATGCCCACACACCCTCACCTGCACAAACCCCCATGGCACGTGATTCCAAACACACACCTAGCAAAGCACACCCTCCATCCTCACCACACACACACACCCCTCCGAGACTCACACGCACACGCACAAACACACACCCAGCAAACCACACCCTCCATCCTCACCACCACCAGAGCCCTCCGAGACTCACACACAGACTCACATGTGCACATCTGTGCTGGGCACCTGCATGTGAGTCTCGGAGGGATGTGTGTGGTGGTGAGGATGGAGGGTGTGGTTTGCTGGGTGTGTGTTCGTGCGTGTGAGTCTCGGAGGGGTGTGGTGGTGGTGGTGAGGTGTTCATTCATTCACCCATTCACTCAATCAATAAGTAGTATTGAGCTCTAGCCCAGGCTCTGAACCAGAGGCTTGGATATAGCGTTGATGAAAGACACTGAGAACTGAGGACGCCCAGCCTGTTTGGGGCTGGAGGAGGCCAGGGAATACGTGGTGTTGGCAGTGGCCGCAGGTGTGGGCTGAGGCTGGGCCGGGCTTCAGTTTTGCCCACGTGGAGAGCAGGGAGGAGCTGCAGACACCTGCCTCTCATGGGGTCAGCTGGGCACACACGGAGGTCCCCTGGTCTGGATCCCGAGTTCCTGGGTTCCCCTCACAATGAACTCCTTTCCCCATCCACCCCCTCAAGGGGCAATGAACAAACACTGACAGGCTTGCTTCAGCCCCCGCCTTGTCCCCGCACTGCCCCAGGAGTCTCGGCTATCGGGGTGGAGGCGCCCTGATCTGCCTCAGCATTCTCTGCATTGTCCCAGCATCCTTGGCTATTGTGGTGGGGCTGTGAAGAGTTGAATTCAAGTCCTGAAGGAGCAGGAGTCTTTTTTTTTTTTTTTTTTTTTTTTTTTAAGATGGAGTTTCACTCTTATTGCCCAGGCTGGAGTGCAATGGCACAATCTTGGCTCACTGCAACCTCTGCCTCGTGGGTTCAAGCGATTCTCCTGCCTCAGCCTCCCAAGTAGCTGGGATTACAGGTGCCTGCCACCACACCTGGCTAATTTTTTGTATTTTTAGTGCAAACTCGACCTCAGGTGATCTGCCCACTCGGCTTCCCAAAGTGCTGGGATTACAGGTGGGAGCCACCGCGCTTGGCTGGACTGACATGTTATATGGGGCACGGTGGGGGTGGGCGCAGATAGGACACAGATGAAGGGGCTGGGGTGCTGGGCTGTTTCCTACTCAGAGCTGGGGGTGGGGATGGGATGTGAGGGTCCTGGGCTCACCTTAGATTTCTGTGTTTCAGCTTCTGCTCAGCAGCTCAATGAAGCCTCCAGGGCCCTGAGGAGAACTGAGACCCTCCTCTTTATACCCTTGGGTCAAGGGCAAAGTCCCTGGAACCCTAGCTGCCCTCCCTCTGTTCCCCAATTAACCTCACCCCTGAGATTCCTCCCAGTTAATTGCTAATCGTCAGCTCTGCATGGGGAATCTGTGATCAGGCTCTCCCTGTCAACCACGACCCAGACACATCCCCTGCCTGCAGGCAGAGACCCTGATGCCACTCAGCACCTTGTTCCTAGGGTTCCCTCATTCCTGGCCTGACAGGACTCCCCAAGGAATGACCCAAACATCCTATGGCCTTCGGAGTTTGCAGTGAGCCAAGATTGTGCCACTGCACTCCAGCCTGGGTGACAGAGTGACACTGCCTCAGAAAAACCAAACCAAACCAAACAAAAACATCCTATGGCCTTGCCAAGCGTCGGGGTGTCTGTAAGTTTCCCAGGGGGAGCTCAGAGGAGAGGGAGTGTGAGATGAGGAGCTAAGCTGGAGAGGTCGCGGAATGTTGAATCGTGGCAGGTCTCTAATGCCCGACCATGGGTCCAGGATGTGAGTCTGAGTGAATGTGGAGCCGCTGGCCAGACTGGGAAGGGCCTGATCTGCCTTTTAGAATGGCCCCTGTGGGGTGGAGCCCGGACATGTGGAAGGGAGCCTGGAAGCGGAGAGGCTAGTTAAGAGGCTGACAAAATGGTCCAGGCGAGAGATGAAGAGGCCTGAACTAAGATGGGAACGGAGGGGCTGGGGAGGACAGGTGCATCCCAGGGACATCTGACCAGTAGAACTGGTGACGGGGAGGGAGAGAGGGAAAGGAAATAGATGGGAGTCGGGTCTCTGGATCTTTGGCTAGGGCTGGGTTCATGCCCAGGTAGAAGGTTGTCACTGAGTCACGGAAATGCAATCATTTCTCAGTTCTTGTGTCAGAATCTCTGGGTCCTTGGGCTTGAAGGTGCTGTTAATGTCACATCGAGTGTCTCCACCTATGAGCAAACTGACACCCCCACAGCGGGCCCAGAGACCCCAGCCCACGTGACCTGTTTCTCTCCCCTCCCCCGCGCAGTTCAGACCCTTGGCAGGAGCAGCTGAATCCAAGGTGCTGCTGGTGAACTGGGGGTGTTTCTCCTTTTTAATAAGGTTCTGCTTTTTGATATTTTTGAAGTTTGCCTTCTCTGCTGTCATGGAGCTCTGGGTTTAGTGGGGGAGGCAGTTAGCTATCGATCAAATCCATCAAGAGATATAATTCCAAAATGCTGAGGATTTACACAGCCACGACTTCTAAAAATTTATTTTGGGGCTACAGCCCTAGTGAGAGTGAGAAGACGCTAGATCTGACCAGAACTGCTGTTGGGACTCATAAAAGCAGCAGAGAAGGCAGCTCCATTCCAGCACCAAAGTATCTCTTCCCAGCCTCTCTGCCATTTCAGCACCTCCTTGCCTACTGCCTGCCTCCTCCCTGGCCAGTAACAGAGTCTGTGTGTCCCCCTGGGTGGTGACTCCCACCTTGTCTGTGCACCTGGGCTCTGGCCATGGCCTCCCCAGACCTTTTCTGGGCTGACAGCCTGCCTGGTTGGGGGTGTCTCGCGTTGAGAAAAGGTACCCAGCAGGAGGAGCTGTTTTGGAGGGAAGGTGCCAAGCTCCGTCTGCTCAGGCTTTCTGAGCGGCCTCTGGCACGAGCAGTTGGCTCTGCAAGCCAGAAGCACACACTGTGCTTCTCACCGCAAACCTGGGCTCCTCCTTCTTCCTGATCTTGGTGAGCAGCGCGCCGTCCATCCGTCTGGGTCGGGCACCAAGCAGACATCCTTGCTGTTTCCTTCCCCTCCACTTCCTCGTTTCCAACCCATTCCTCAATTCTCCCAATTTTATTGCTCCAGGAGCTCCCTGATCCTTCTGCTGTTAGCCATCTCTGTGGCCACCTCCCTGGACTGGGCCTGTCATCTCCGCTGGGTCATTGCGGTCACCTCCCAAGTGCTCTGTCCATTTCTGCCCTTGCTGCCCCTGATCCATGCTCCAAAACAGCAGACAGCAAAATGCCAAACTAGGCCAGGCGTGATGGCTCATGCCTGTAATCCCAGCACTTCGGGAGGCTAAGGCAGGTGGATCACCTGAGGTCAGGAGTTTGAGACCAGCCTGGCCAATATGGTGAAACCCCATGTCTACTAAAGATACAAAAAAATTAGCTGGGCATGGTGGCAGGCGCCTGTAATCCCAGTTACTCGGGAGGGTGAGGCAGGAGAATCACTTGAACTCGGGAGGCAGGGGTTGCAGTGAGCCGAGATCGCACCATTGCACTCCAGCCTGGGCAACAAGAGCAAAACTCTGTCTCAAAAAGAAAAAAAAAAAAAGGCCAAGTTAATCATGTCGCCTCCTCTTCCTTTTGAAACCTGCCCCTGCTAACCACTTAGCATAAAGCCCAGGATCCTACAGTAGCCTGGAAGGACCAGGATGACTTGGCTTCCTACCTGCTTTGCCAGCCTCAGCCCGTGCCTGAGAAACTGTACCCCAGGGAGGGCATGTACAGGAGGAGAGAAGGGGCCAGGGCCAAGCCCAGAGGAGCACCCACATTTCTTTTTTGAGACGGAGTCTCGCTCTGTCGTCCAGGCTGGAGTGCAGTGGTGCGATCTTGGCTTACTGAAACCTCTGTCCCCGAGTTCAAGCGATTCTCCTGCCTCAGCCTCCCCAGTAGCTGGGACTACAGGCGCCCACCACCACGCCCAGCTAATTTTTGTATTTTTAGTAGAGACAGGGTTTCACCATGTTGGCCAGGATGCTCTCGATCTCCTGACCTTGTGATCCACCTGCCTCAGCCTCCCAACATGCTGGGATTACAGGCGTGAGCCACGGCACCCGGCCAGCACCCACATTTAAGGGAGACGGAGAGGAGCAGCCACGGACCAGGAAGAAGCCGCCTCAGAAGCCAGGCTGGACCACATTTTGAGAGAGACACTCTGGTTGGCTGGGTCAAGTGCCGCTGAGATGTCAAGTAATCTGAGAACAGAGAGGCTTTAACAACCAAGGGCTGTCAGCCACCTGGGAGGGCATGTTGGGGGAGGAGTCAGCTTATGGTGTGGGAAGGAGCGGGAGGCGGGGGAGCAGAGACAGCATCGCCAGCGTGAATATGAGAAGCTGACATATATTAAATTTCATCACACCAATGAAAACCATTTCTCCAGGAGAGGCATAACTGCTGAACGGAGAGAGAGAACGATCCCAGGAACAAATGTGCACATCCAGGAACTGAGCAAGCTGTGGGGGCTGGCACAACCAGCCGTTTCTGCAATTCTTCAGAGCCATGTGCTCCTTAAATGCACAGTTTGCTGCATGTGGGTTTTCTGCGGACCTAAAGTTGAAGACGGTCGAGGGAAGAAAAACCCTCGAGCGTCTCATGCCGGCATTCAGAGCAGCACAGCTGCCATGCACACAGGCACAGTGTGCGCTGCACACATCAGGGCGCATCCCCTCTAAATCTCAGGCCTGTAATCCCAGCACTTGGAGGCTGAGGTGGGAGGATCACTTGAGCCCAGGAGTCCAAGACCACCCTGGGCAACATAGCAAGACCCTGCCTCTAAAGAAATTAATAAATAATTAGCCAGGTGTGGTGGCACGCATCTGTAGCTGGGGAGGCTGAGGTGGGAGGATTGCTGAAATCTGGGAAGTCAAGGCTACAGTGAGCTGTGATTGCACCATTGCCCTCTGGCCTGGGTGACAGAGCGAGACCCTGTGTCAAAAAAATAAATAATAAAAGAGGCTGGGTGCGGTGGCTCACACCTGTAATCCCAGCACTTTAGGAGGCTGAGGCAGGCAGATCACCTGAGGTTAGGAGTTAGAGACCAACCTGGCCAACATGGTGAAACCCCGTCTCTACTAAAATACAAACATTAGCCGGGCGTGGTGCCGCGCACCTGTAATCTCAGCTACTTGGGAGACTGAGGCAAGAGAATTGCTTGAACTCAGGAAGTGAAGGTTGCCGTGAGCCAAGATCATGCCACTGCACTCCAGCCTGGGTGACAAGAGTGAAACTCCATCAAAAAAAAAAAAGAAAGAGAGAGAGAGAAAGAAAGAAAGAAAGAAAGAATGAAAAAGAGCATTCTGTCCATGACCTGGATTTTCGTTTGCGGGGATGGGAAACTGACTAATAACCAGCATAACCTCATAACAGCATAGCAGGCTTTCCCATCAGCGTAGTTTGAGAGCTCCTACCTCTTCTCACAAGCATGTTATGTATTCAACAAACATCTAAGCTCCACGATGAGTCAGCACAGTGCTGTACGTTGGGTGTATGGCAGTGAACGTCTCATCCCGGCATTCAGACCAGCACAATTGCCATGCACACAGTCACGAGTGTGCGCTGCACACATCAGGGGCACATCCCCTCTATATCTCTTGTCAAAAAAGTGGTTCTCACCAGTGGGTTCCCTTTGGGGAACAAAGCAATGCCTTTCCTGGCCTCCTTGACTTTGTCCTCTCTTGGAGAACCTGGACTTCAATCAGAGCTGCCTGGCCCCAGCACAGAGCAGCCAAGGCCCTGAAACTTTGTCTCTTTCAAGTTCTATTTTCCAGATAGGGGCCCAAGGCTAAAATAAATGCTATGGGTCCAGGGCAGGGTTGGCTGACCTGAGAATGCCTCGTGCCTGTTTAGGGGATAAGTGCCCTGCGTGAATTATTAATCTTGGTGGCCAAGGCACGGGTCACTCATTTACTAATAAGGCCAAAGTCTGGGGCCAAAGGAGCTGAGGCTGCGTTGGGCTTTTCTCAGAAGTCACCTCTTCCTGCAGCTTGCTTCCTCATATGGCTCTAGCCTGTCACACTGGCCTCAGGACCAGGCCGGAGAGGGAGGCTGACAGCGTGCTACCAAGGCGCGCCCCAGCTCTGGTGTCCGGGTCTGGGCCTGAAGCTCTGAGGTCTGGCTTTAGACTTCAGGTCTTAGGCTCTGTATTTCAGGCCTGGAGCTTATCTCCAGGTTCTGGGATCTTCTCCTGGCTGGAACTCCAGGCCCTGCACTCTAAATTCTCAGGTTCAAGCTCTGGGTTCCGGGCTCTGGGCTCTGAGACCCAGTCCCCTGGCCCTAGTTTCTGGGTTCGGATGTCAAGCTTGGGGCTCTGGTTCTAGACGCTGGGCTCCAAATTCTGGGCTCCAGGCTCCGATTCCATATTCCGCACTGCAGGTTCTGGGCTTCAGGCTCTTGGCTCCAGCTCCTGGGTTCTGGGCTCCAAGTTCCAGTTCCACACTCCTGGCTCCAGGTTGTGGTCTGGGTTCCAGGTTCCTTCAGCTCCCCAGCACTGGATCAGGAACACAGTGACCTCTCTGGCTCGTGGGGTTATCCCCACCTGCCCTTCTTAGCTAGCTAGGACTTCATGCTGGCAGCCAGCGCCCTAGGCCAGCCTGAGGGGTGATGCTGGTTCTATGACAGTCCTCCCTTTGCTTTCTGTCACTGGTCTAACCCCAAGCCAGTTCTCTGGAGACAGGTGCTGAGATGGTTACTGAGCACCCCTTGCCCAGGCCCTGCAGTTTTCACAGTCCACATGGACACATTCATGTTCCCAGCTCTTCCTGGGCCCACCAGGACCATCAAGGATGTGAATGGTGCCCCCTGGAGTTGGGCAGTTCATGGTCCTGTGCTCAGCCTGAGCTGCATCTGATTCAATGTATCGAACCAAGTGTGTTCCCCGCAACCTGGGCCTTTGTTTCCCCATGGTAGCTGACTTCCAGCTTCTTCTACACCCCCTCAGAAGCCTGGGTCACCTGACTACCAGGCTAGACACCCTGCGGGGTGCATCTTGTGATCACCCCCCTGGGGGTTGGGACGGTTGCCTCAGCACTTCCAGCAGGGGCTCCAGATGAGCAGCCAGCGCCTATTCCTGACCCCTAGAACCGTGGCCCAGAACCCAGGACACTGTGCCCTGTGCTTGCCCTATGCCCATTTTGTGCCATCCTGTTCCCCAGCCCCAAGACTTGGTGAAGGTGGGGGGAACCAGAGACAAGTAGCAAGATTGTCTCTTGAGGACTTGGAGCCACATGGGCTTGGGTCCCCTGCGTGTCCTCAAGAAGGTCATGCCTGTGCTATTAGCCAGTGCCCTCTGCTAAATGGGGTGTTGCAAAGATGCAGAGAGATCAACAAACAACAGTGTGTGGTCCAGGTGGGGTGGCTCATGCCTGTAATCCTAGCACTTTGGGAGGGCAAGGCGGGTGGATCACCTGAGGTCAGGAGTTCGAGACCAGCCTGGCCAACATGGTGAAACCCCGTCTCTAAAAATAGAAAAATTAGCCGAGCATGGTAAAAATTAGCTGGACATGGTAAAAATTAGTGGGCACCTGTAATCCTAGCTACTTGGGAGGCTGAGGTGGGAGAATTGCTTGAACCTGTGAGGCAGAGGTTGCAGTGAGCCGAGATCGCACCACTGCACTTCAGCCTGGGTGACAGAGCAAGATTCTGTCTCAAAAAAACAAAAAACAATACAAACAAAAACAGCAACTCTGTGTGTTCTCCCTTCCTTCACGCTGCACACTGGGTGGACTGGCCCCTCCTGGCTTCCCACCTGGTGGGGTTGGGGAGTGGCTCCACCATCTTTTCTGACCACCTAGAAGTCAGCTCAGAGCAGTGGCTGTGCAACAGGCCCATGGGCTGACCAGCTGGTGCCCCTTACCCCTGCGCCAGGTCTGAATGTGGAGGCCATGGGCCTGGGACTCTCTCCCAGCAGATGGGGCCCGGCTGGGCAAGGAGGTGAGGATTCTGGGAGCACAGAAACTGGGAGGAAGGAAGCAGGTCCCCCTCAGCCCAGGGCTGCTTCAGGGGGTGTGTTGGGAAAAGAGTCTCAGAGGAAATCATGGCAGAGGGGCACACTCCACCAACTAAAATGGGCCGAGAGGGGTGGTGGGCTCTAGCCCCCGAAGGAAGGACTGGGCTCTACCAAAGAATGGTGGCCCATCAGGGACAAAGAGGGGATCTTGGGGAGTCTTTCGCATTATTGTAATGATTAAAAATTGTATCCTTAAAAAAATTAAAGCTAAGATGAAAGTCTCTTTTGACCACTACCCCCGGTCCTGGTCCCCTTCCCGTCTCCTTGTTAGTTTGGCGATTCTCCTGCCTCAGCCTCCCAGGTAGCTGGGATTATAGGTGTCCGCTTATTTTTTATCATGCCTGGCTAATTTTTACCATACCCTGCTAATTTTTACCATGCCCAGCTCATTTTTCCATTTTTAGTAGAGATGGGGTTGGCCAGGCTGGTCTCGAACTCCTGACCTCAGGTGATCCACCCGCCTCGCCCTCCCAAAGTGCTGGGATTACAGGCATGACCCACGGCGCCCAGCCCACACACTGTTGTTTGTTGACTTCTCTGCATCCTTGGAGAACATTCTCTCTCCTTTCCCTACACTTGTAAGTGCCTGTGCGCTTGTGGTTTATATAAAGTTATGCCATGTGTATTGCTGTGCTTTATTTCACAGAACAACAGCACATCTTGGAGGATTTTCCACATTAGAACACGCTGTACCCAGTTCTTTGTCTGCTGTGTGGTACTGCAGAGCATGGACATGCTACAGTGTATTTTATTATGCCCACCCCCAGCCACATAGAGTTGTTTGTTTTCGGGTCACAGATAACCCTGCAGGGATAGGCCTCTTCGTGCCTGGGAGTGAGTGATTCTCCAGTGGCATCACTGGGGTCACACACTGTTTTTAATTTTTGGCAGGAACTCCCAAACCGTCCCCCTGGAGTAGCCATATCAAAGTACTCTCCTGGGGCCAGGCGCGGTGGCTCACGCCTGTAATCCCAGCACTTTGGAAGGCTGAGGCAGGTGGATCATGAGGTCAGGAGTTCGAGACCAGCATGGCCAACATGGTGAAACCGCATCTCTACTAAAGATACAAAAAAAAAAAAAAAATTAGCTGGGTGTGGTGGCATGCGCCTGTAATCCCAGCTACTCGGGAGGCTGAGGCAGGAGAATTGCTTGAATCCAGGAGGTGGAGGTTGCAGTGAGCCGAGGTTGCACCATTGCACTCCAGCCTGGGCAACAGGGCGAGACTCCATCTCAAAAAACAAAACAAAACAAAACAAAACACACACACAAAACAAACAAACAAAAAAACCACAAAGTGCTCTCCTGGGAGAGGACCTGGCTCCCCATCGGGGATATCTGCAGCATCTAGGCCCCCCTGGGGTGTGTCCCCATCAGACAGCCTGGGTGCTGGTGAAGCTCCCGTGACAACTCCTTCCAGGATCCTGGGTCAGTCACTTACCCTCTTGCAGCCTGAGTTCATCTTCACCAGGTTGTTTTGTTGTGAAGGCGAAAAATGAGATAAAAGATGGAGCAAGTCTAACTTGGGGACCTCAGTAAATGTGAATTCCTGCACCTGCAGGGCTGACCTCTGTGCATGCTCTTCTCCCCGGCCCCAACCCTTTATCATGGGACAATCCCATTGGTCCCTAACAGTAGCTGGCATCATTGCCGGGCCCACAGAAGTACAGGACTGGGTGAAGGGTGGGCTCGGCCTGCAGGATCTGTTAACTTTGGAGAGACAGCCCATCTCTCACCTCTCTATCCTGGAGAACATGGAAGGGTGTCTCCTCCCACAAGGGAGAAAGTTCTGTGGCTGGTCGGAGAAGGGACACGGGTTTGTCTCCCTACCCCCACCTCTGGCCCCACACTGTGATGGTCTATGCAGTCCCCTGCCAGGACCACCGATGCCCTGCTGTCAATGCATGCTTTGCTAAGGCTATGTGAGACTGTAGGGTCATTTATCAGCCCACTAGGCCAAGGGGATAGAGTGGTGATTAAGATGGACAAGGTCGGCCAGGCGCAGTGGCTCACACTTGTAATCCCAGCACTTTGGGAGGCCGAGGCGGGTGGATCACTAGAGGTCAGGAGTTTGAGACCAGCCTGGCCAACATGATGAAACCCCGACTCTACTAAAAATACAAAAATTAGCTGGGCATGGTGGTGCATGCCTGTGATCCCAGCTACTCAGGAGGCTGAGGCAGGAGAATCGCTTGAACCCGGGAGGTGGAGATTGCAGTGAGCCGAGATCGAGCCACTGCACTCCAGTCTAGGCAACAGAGTGAGACTCCATCTCAAAAAAAAAAAAAAAAAAAAAAAAGATGGACAAGGTTTCTACCATCGGAGCATGAGTATCATCATATTGTCAGCACATGAGTATCAATCAGTAAACAAGGTAATTGCCCAGTGAGATAACTACTGCGAATTTAGAAAACTGGCTAGAATGATAGAGAACAGAGTCAGGTAGCCCTTCCCTGGTTATACTGGGTGACTAAGAAGGATCTTCTGAGGTGTTTAAACAGAGATCTTCAATGACGCAGGACTTTTGTGGTTGCAGGTCTTAAAAACCTCTCACAGTAGCAAGCACACACACGAAAAGGATTTACTGGCTTGCACAAGGAGAAAAGCAAGGAGTGTTTTATTTCAGGTATAGCTGGATTTTGTCAGGAACCTTCTTCCATCTTTTAGTCTTGCTCTCCAGTGTTGGCTGCATTCACTGCAGGTTCGTTCCCTAAGGGTCCTTTCTACAAACCCCAGGAGATGGTAGAAAATGACCAGGATTGGGACTCTGATTGGAACACCTGAGGTCAGAGGACTATGTTTGAACCAAATTCTGGCCAGGGAAATGTACTACTCTGATTGGCTATTGGAATGGAGTACTCTGATTGGCCAGTGGAATGGAGTACTCTGATTGGCCAGGCTTGCCAGGGATCCGGTTATGCCAGCCAAACAAAATGGGCTGAGGGGGCAGAGGTGTGAAGCTCCCATAGTGGGACAGGGTGGCTGGCAAACCCCACAGATTTCAAGAAGGAGGAGGAGCCAGTTGACTGAGCATGGGGCAGGTAAGGGGAGTTCCTGGCAGAGGAGACAGTGAGTGCAAAGATTCCAATGGGGAAGGCAATGTGACCTGTTTGAGGCAGTCAGGAGATCCCCCTCACTCTCTCAGGTGCCTTCTCCTGGCCCCTACGCCCCCTAGCTTCCTGTTGCAGCACTTACCTCTCTGGGCTGGAACCCAGTCTGGCTTCTCTCCCTGCAGTCTGGGGCCCTCCTTCTGGGAGGTCCTCCTTGCCTCCCACAGTGAGGGGTTTGGACTTCCAGCTGGACCACCCAGCTAAAGCAGATAAAAGTGAGAACCTGCCCCTGCTACAACAATCAGTGTCCCCCTTATAGACCTTTGGTGCCCTCAAAGGATTCCCCAGTTATGTGTGCAGAGACACTCAGGCCCCAACAGAAGCAGAGAACAGTGACCAGAATGACGTACTCAGATCCACAGAGACCACAGTACAACAGCAACATGATGGAGAGGCACAGCCCCCCACAGGGTTCTTCACCCCCACACCTCTCCCCGCCCTTTCTCTCACCTCCACACCATGACAGGTCTTACTCTGTCATCCAGGCTGGAGTGCGGTGGCACGATCTCGGCTCACTGCAACCTCCGCCTCCCGGGCTCAAGCGATCCTCTCCCACCTGTCTCCTGAGCATGCCTGGGACCACAGGCATGCACCATCACACCCAGGTAATTTTTTTGTATTTTTGGTAGAGACAGAGTTTTGACATGTTGCCCAGGCTGGTCTCAAACTCCTGAGCTCAAGCGATCCACCCCCACCCCCCCTTGGTCTCCCAAAGTGCTGGGATTACAGGCGTGAGCCACCTCACCCAGCTCCCATATTCTTAAAAAACTACTATAAGATATTCACACGCCACCCCATATACTGTGCAGTCAGGAAGAGAGGTTCTGAAAACAGGAAGTCAGGAGGCACATCCTGAGGTCCCCAAGAGTTTCCTGGCACTGACCTTGGTGACAAAAGCAGTGTGTTTTGAGGGTGGGGGAAGCCACAGGACAGTCTGGCACACAAGACAACTCATGGCAGAATAATAATAATTATTATAATAACAGTATCATACATCAAGGACAAACCCAGCTGCCCCAAGCCTACTGCAAAATCTGTATGTACAGTATAGTCTATGTGGGTGGGGTACAGGACTGCCCGCCTGCACCCTCAGGCCTTACTCATACCAGCTCCCTGAGGAGGGGCCGGCCCCTCCTCTTGCCCCTGTTGAAGCTTGGCACAGGCTGGGGAGGCTGGCACTGCCAACGCCATCCCTCCGTGTTGGGCAAGCCTGTTCCAAGGGGCTGGACTCACCTCCCCCACTGTGGCCTGGCTGCAAGGGATTGGGGGTGAGCTTGTTGAGGGACAAGGCGGTGGCAGCTGTGGGGTGTGTCTCATCTGAGTCCCCTTTCCACCCCTATCGGCTCTTCCTGCGGGCCTGCCCATGGCAGGAAGGGGCCAGGGACACTCATGGCACAGACAGGGCATGCAGAGCGGACCCATGGCATGCTCGGCCCGCCGGGTGCCATGCAGCTGTCCTGGACTGTTGGGTAGCTGTCAGAGGGCTGAGTCGGTGGTGGAGTTCAAGGATCCCCCGATGGGCTGGGCTGCTGATTCAGTCTGTGGGGGGGTCTCCTGGGAGCTGGGCCGTTGGGTAGGCAGCTGCAGAAATTCTGGAAGTACCAGGTCCTCTTTCCTCAGAAGGCCCCTCTGGTCGTGGGCCCCGCTGCTCTGCACCCGGTTCAGCAGCTCCACCAGGCCTGGAGGCAAGCCACAGCATGAGGGTCCCCCCCAGCAGACCTGCCTATATGCTAGCCCACAATAGTCCCACTGCCTTACTGTGGCCACAGCCTCCCTGGCCCCAGCACCAATGGCCTGTGGCCCCCTGTTCCAGCCCCTTTGACCTCCCAACCCCTGTCCTTCCTGTTACACGCCCAATGGCACCCAGCCCCCTGCCTTAGCTCAAGGCTGTCTGATGCCACCCTGAATGGCCCCCAACCCCACTGCCCTAGTCTCTCTGATCCCCAGCTCATCCACCATGTACCTTCGATGTCACAGGTCTGCCGCTTTCCAGTGGCACTACTGGGCACCTTCACCAGAGAACTGGGGGACGCTGGAGGGGGATGGGTGGCCTTGTCCTGAGTTCTAGGTGGGCAGCCCTGTGAGAATGTGGGGTCAGAGCCAAAATCGGGAGGGGAGAAGCAGAGGGTGGAAGAGGCCACTCGCCTTTCGCTCACCTGGCTGTGGCAGGGAGATTTGTCACGGGCTTTGGAGATCTTCACACCTGCAGCAGACAGCGCCACAGTTAGTGTTTGCCTCCCACCTGGACCCCCTTCCTCCTGGGCCACAGCTGTTCCAGATCAAGCCCCGAGGCCAATGTCTCCTACCTGGAAGAGTGTCCAAAACCAGTTTCTGGGCCGCCACCGAGCTCACTAGCTTCCCCAGATCCAGAGGCTCCTTCTCGCCTGGCTGCGGGGAGAGGTCAGCAGCCCGAGGTACAGGCCTCCGCCCGGCCCCGGCCCCGGGCCCGCCCCACCTCGCCTCGCCCCGCCCCGCGGCCCGGCAGCTCACCCGGTGCAGCGACACCTGTAGCGGGCTCAAGCCGTGCTTCTCCAGAATGGGCTGCAGCGCCTCCTGCAGCCGCTTGGTGGGCTTGGCTGAGATTCGTACCACGCGCTCCAGCGCCGTCAGCTCGAGCCTGCGCGGAACCCTCGGGCAGCAGAGGGCCGGAGGGCCGGCCCCCAGCCAAACCCTTCCCAGGACAAACACGAGGGGGTGGAGCTTGAACTGCAGAAGGTGGGACTGGCTTGTAGGGGGCGGAGTTTGTCCCAGGGGCTGGGCTAGCACGAGGGGCGGAGCCTGGGGAGCCAGGTAGCTAGAACAGGGCCTGAAGGGAGCGTCAGGACCGGGGACCCAGACTTGGGGGCAGGACACTCACTCGAAGGTGATCCTGTTTTCCAGCCGCACTTCCTGATCCGCCAGCACGGTGCAGTCCTGATCCAGGACCAGGGCCTTCTGTGGATGCCAGGCAGGGTCTAAGAGTCCCTCTCCCAACCCCCAGCCATCCCTGTGGGTCTGAGAACAACTTCACGCCCTCCCATGGCCACCACTGGGGCTTCCTAGAGGGAGGGATGGAGGGTGGAAGAGCTGTAGGGGAGCAAATGGGTTAAGGTACCAAGCTGGAGTCCAAGCCCAGGAAAGCCAAGGCCAGGGAGAAAAGTGGCAAGAATGCTGGACATTCTTGGGAAAGGACAGAAATTACGAGAAACCTAGCTGCTGGGATGAAATAATAAGAGGCAGGCCTAGATCCGGGATCCCTGGCCTACTCTTTCTGTGCCAGGACAGGCTCTGCCCCCAGGACAGCTGTCCCATGTCCCTCAGGTGTGTGAAATCCGACCAGACCAGCTGGAAGCATTTCCTCCCTCACCACCCACCTTTGATCAACCACCCTGGCGTGGTCCCATTTATGACATTTGTCCACTTCTCTCCATTCCCCGCTACTAAGGACACTTCTTGCTTCCTCATTCAAAAAGGGCCCACCCTCAAAACTGCTGTGAAACCAGAGGATGTGAAGCATCTGGCACAATGCCTGGCACACAGTAGGTACATAAACAGTAACTCTCATGATGACCACCTTCAGAGGCCCCACTGCCTGCTCCAGCCTGATGTGGGGGTTGGGGGCAGCATCTCCTAGGCAGTAGGCTTATGCTGTGCTGCAGGAGCAGGTGGAGTGTGGGTGAGGAAGTTATATTTAGCACGTATGAAAGCCCATCTGGGCTGCTGGCAGCTGCCCTAGCGGCCTGAAAAGAGTGGGCAGAACACCTCCTACTACTGCCCTCCCACCCCTGCACTATAGGCCCCTGAACATGCCCCGCAAGTACCCGCCTGCAGGCCTTTGCCTAAGCTGTTCCCTCTGCCTGGAATATCCTCCCTCACAGCTCTGCCAGGCAAACTCTTCCCCATCCACATCAACTGCTGCTTCTTCCATGAAGCCTTCCGGACACCAGCCAGAAATGCCTACCTTCTCCCAAGAGACCTTCTCTGGAGTTTTCAGTCTTCCTTCTCCCTGATCACTCCCTGCTTGGCTTACTTTCAGCCTGTGGGCCAGGAGGACAGCCCCAGATCTTGGTTCCTCTCCCCCACACACTGGCACGGCCTTAGGACTTGTCTACTAGGTAAATGAAATCCCGATGGCCCCCTGGAAGGTAGCATTTTTCCTTGAGATACCTCTGACTGAATGGTTTCCTTTAAAGCCAGTTTTCACCTAGGTCTTCTTTATTTATTTATTTATTTTTTTGAGACGGAGTCTTGCCTTGTCTCCCAGGCTGGAGTGCAGTGGCACAATCTCGGCTCACTGCAAGCTCCGCCTCCCAGGTTCACACCATTCTCCTGCCTCAGCCTCTCCGAGTAGCTGGGACTACAGGCACCCGCCACCCCGCCCGGCTAATTTTTTGTATTTTTAGTAGAGACGGGGTTTCACCGTGGTCTCGATCTCCTGACCTCGTGATCCGCCCGCCTCGGCCTCCCAAAGTGCTGGGATTACAAGCGTGAGCCACCGCGCCCGGCCTCACCTAGGTCTTCTTTAAAGTTTAAGCTAGTTTTCACCTAAAGGAAAAAGTTCATTGGTTAGGTGCAGTTGGGTGCCATTAGAGGCTAAGGAGGTGAGGGCACCCCATGGATGGCCATTTCCAGGATGGGTCTGTGGGGATGGGAGTCTGGACTCTGGGAATGATGAGGGGCAAACCCCAGCTCCAACAGTGGTTCTCTCCAGTTTTACCTCCCTAAGATCACTACAGTAGGACGATAGATGAAGCTGGAAACTTGGAAGGGCATGAGGTGGGGGGTGGGTGGATGTCTGAGTGAGTGAAAGTTGGTGCTGAGGTTGCTTTGGAGTTGGGTTTAGAACTTGAATTGGGGTTGGAGCCATGACTGAGCAGAGACAGAAATGGAGTTGGGGTCAGGATCAGGAAGGAGGTTAGAGTTGGAGCCAGGTCAGGTTCCCACCTGTTCATTGCCCACCAGGTAGACCTTGATGTCGGGTAGAGAGAGGCCTCGTTTCTCACAGATCCCTGCCAGCATGTCTCGGATGGTGAGGCCCGGTCTGGCCAGGGCCAAGGAGGCTGTGCCGTCAGGCAGGTACACACAGCAGTACTTCCCTGGCCGGCTTTCACTTTCACCCTCGGTGCTCCCAAGGCTCTTCCGGTGGCTCTGATTCAGGGCAGGAGTGCGGGAGATTATGTGTACACATGCAAGGGCATGCACACAGGTACCAAGACAGGTAAGCTTGCTGGGCTCAAGCACGCACACGCACTCCCAAGGCAGGCAAAGATACGTCCTCCCGCAGGAACACACATATGCACACCCAGGCATATGGGCACCTAGAGACGGGTCCACCCGCTGATTCCCACACACGTGCTGTGTATACACACCTGGGCGCTGCACATGTGCACACATCTACCGACTGAGGATGTGTACCCATGACATATATGGGGACCAATATAGTGAGGACAGGAGACAAGTAAGGAGGCTGAAGGGTTGGCTACGCAGAGCAAGCTGGGAGACGCAGTAAGGACAGCAACTTGGAATGAGGGCCACCAGGTAAACGGGCCTGAGTAGTGACCCTAGCCCATAGAGCATCTTGTCTTCCCCAACAGTCGGCTCACCTCAGATTTGCTGCTGACGAAGGCTAGGAAGCCAAGGTCCAGGCTGGCGGAGGAGTTGAGGGAGCCCTGAGACTCTCGGCGCAAGGCGGCGTTTGCAGTCCCGCCCAGCTCTAGTGAAGAGGAAGCGATGAACGCGAACAGCCCCCCGCCCTCACCCATCTTCTGCGGAAGCCTGTTCCCCACTGGTGGGCCTTGTTTGGAGCCATCCTGCAGGGGCCCAGGTGTAAATCCCTGGGAGCGACACCACCGTTGGAGATTTCCTGACGTCTGAGGTCTAGCCCAGGACCCGAACCACCCAGGGGAGTGTGGTGGTCACTGGGACCTGCGTTTCAATTTTCACAGACTTACAGACTGTGGGCCACGTAGGAGGAAGGGGGCACTCCCCAGACTTGCCCAAACTCCCGCCTTCCCCCCATCTCTGTTGCTTGTTCCTGCCCTCACCCCTGCGGAAGGACTTGCGAAGAGAGCGGCCCCCAGGACCCTCAACAGGTGGCAGCTGCCCCAACTCCTCCACACCCAGCGGCAGCGACTTCCCGGGCTTCAGCTTCGGCTTCTGTGGGTACAGGGGAGGCGCTGGCACAGGGCTGGGCCCCAGCCCGCATGCAGACCTTGAGCATAGACCCGCAGATCTGCACGCGGGGGCGTCCCCTCTTGCACACGGTCCGCAGGACCCCCTGCCTCGCCCAGTCCCTCGCCCAGTCCCACGCACCTTCCTCGTGGCGTCAGGGCTGCCGAGGCGCGAGGATCCAGGTTCCCGCAGAGGGCGCCCCTCGGCTTCGGCTAGCAGGCACTCGCGGTACAGCGGGGACTTGACGAAGCGCGCATAGCTGTCGAATTTCATCAAGTTGAAGATCTGCGGGGCGACCCCGGAACAGGTAAGCCGGGGCTGGGGTCGGGGCGCTGGGCTGCCTGCACCCAGGCCCGGTCTTTGGGGCTGGCCCCGCCCCCAACGTAGGGCGGGATTTCCCAAGCCCCGCCCCGACCTCAGTTCCCATACCCACCCCCGGGGTCCAGGCCCCGCCCCGAGCTCAGCTAGGTTCCGCCTCTAACTGTCCTTCTCCCATGCCTCTGATACCGCCCTCTGAGCTCCGCCCTGCCTGCCCCGGCATTTGGCTCTGTCTCCGCCTCCAAATTTGCCCCCTCCGCTTTGTAGTTCAAGCTCCCTGCCAGGGTCCGACCCCGCCCCTGCGCCTTTTGTCTCCCTTTCAAGGCCAATCTACCCGGGATCGCCCACCTGAAGCTGCTGTGCCCGAAACATGTCCGGCCGAGGCTCGGCCAGCACCTCCTCGCCAAGCCAGGCCTGACGGTCGATGTTCACTGGGCTCAGCGCCTGGCTGGACAGGAACTCCTGGTAGATGTTGCGGGCCTCCTGAGCTAGCTGAAGGAGGAGGGACAGGAGGAGTTGGTCAGGGAGCATGGCCCAGTTCCCCTCTCCCCATCCCTCGGCCCCAGCTCCCCCTTCCCCCACCTGCTGGGTATCGCTGGCCGGGATCTGTTGGAAGCGCTCGCAGGCCTTCCAGAAAGTCACGTTTTCCGCGCTGAACTCCTTTTTCAGGAACTCCTGGGAGGGGAAGGAGGGGGAGGCAGGCAGAGACTCAGAGACAGAGACCAAACTGGCGGGTGTGATCAAAGAGATTGGGACAGAGACAGGGCCAAGAGACCAAGCCAGACAGATAGGGCCAGACAGACAGATGGAGCCAGATCGATCTGAAGGCAGGGAGAGAAAATGAGAGGCAGAGACAAGGACAGGGAGAAGGAAGAAAAGTTCCCAGCTGGGAGAAGAGGAAGAGGGTACTGCAGGAAGGCTAGATGAGGAAGCTGACAGAGGACCCCACTCTGGCCAGCCTGAAGCTCCATCCACGCCCTGCCCTCTCCCGTGTCCCCCCTTCCCTTTCCCTACCCCAGGCTTACAGTGAAGTAAGCCAGGCCCAGCGGGTCCTGCAGCAGCCGCTCGAAGGACAGGGCCCAGCTGGCCACAGGCTGCTCCTCGGTTGGGAAGGGGCTGCTGGTACCACTGGGGAGGCTGTGGATGCTGAGGGAGCTGCCGCGGCCCTCGCCCTGGCCCTGGGGCCCCGTCGTGCTGCTCAACTCTGCAGGGGGATGGACAAGTCGGGGTGAGCCTTTCTGCCTTCTCTAGCCCCTGGCACAACCCACCCTCCCCCATGCATCCGCTCTGCAGCCATGTTCCCTGGAAAGATAGCAGGTGGCAGGGGTGTCCCCACCCATCTCCACCTCCCTCCTCCCTCCCACTCAGCCAGTTCTCCTCCACACATTCTGTCACTTACCTCCATCTGACACAGCCAGAACCTATAGGAGACCCAACAGAGAAAGTCAGACGAGCCCAGTGAGGATTCCCAGGGGACAATTCTGGGCCCAATTCCCAGGAGCTGGAACTATGTTCTCCTCCACCTGGGCATCCCCGGCCAGGTTCTACTTGGTCAGGGTTTTGCTCAGGCTGCCTCTGGCTCCTCTTCCATCCTGTGCCAACCACTAAGTACTGGGACTTATGCCAGGTACCTTCCAGCAGCCCCTGGTTCCCTCCTCCCCCAGCCCCTGCTGGGTGAGCCAGGTGTGCATAGCATGGTGGGTAGGAACAGACTTTAGTCTCTGCCACTTACTAGCTGTGTAACTTTGGGCAAGTTAGTTAACTTGTTTGCCTCCATCTGTAATCTGTAAATAGGAGATAATGCCTATTTACAAATGGAGGCAAACCATTTGCCTCCATCTTGATGTGAAGATCAAGTCAGTTTAATATATTCACAGCATTGGCTGGACACGGTAGCTCATGCCTGTAATCCTAGCACTTTGGGAGGCCGAGATGGGGTGGATCACCTGAGGTCAGGAGTTCGAGACCGGCCTGGCCAACATAGTAAAACCCAGTCTCTACTAAAAATACAAAAAAAAAAAAAAAAAAAATTAGCTGAGCGTGGTTGTGGATGCCTGTAATCCAGCTACTCGGGAGGCTGAGGCAGGAGAATCGCTTGAACCCAGGAGGTGGAGGTTGCAGTGAGCTGAGATCGTGCCATTGCCCTCCAGCCTGGGTGACAAGAGCAAAACTCCGTCTCAATAAAAGAAAATCAAATAAAAATATATCCACAGCATCTAGAACAGGGGCCAGCACGTGATATGGGCTGTATAAACATGTGCTGTCTTTGAGGAAGGAGAGATGTCTCTGCAGCCAGTGATCTTATTGCACATGTTTCCTATTGGGCCCAGGATCCCATTACCACCTTGGGAGGGCACAGGATGCTGTTCTATAGTATAGAGCAGTGGTTCTCAAACTTCAGTGCAGAGTGGGAGGACCCCACCTCTGGAGATTCAGGTTCAGTAGGTCCGAGATGGGGCCTGAGGCTGTCCATTTCTACCAAGCTCCCAGGCGAGGCTGATGCTGCTGGTTCAAGGACTACTCTGTGAGTAGCACTGCTGCAGTAGTTAACTCCATCCTTGCCCCCAATGCACAACTCTGGTTTCTCTGGGAATCCCAATCATTAGTGAAACAGAAAAACTCTCCTCTCAAAATGACTCTTGCGGTGGTTTCTCTTGTTTCTCTTTTTACCTTCCTAGCAGCTCCTCCAGCTTCCCCACTATCTCCCACTCATGCAATGTGGCCTCAACCCCTCTCTGGCTCTGTCCTGGGCACTTTGTCCCATCCACAGATCCGCAGCTCCAGACACACATAACCAACTTCTTGGTAACAGCTCCAGCGCCTATCACCCCTGACTCAGGACAGAGGCTCAGGATGTGCCCGAGGAGGGCAGGGCCAGGCAGCCCAGCGGAGGGGGTGGAGTCCCCCCTCAAATGTCCCACAAGCCCTCAAGCTCCCAAATGGAAGTCCCAAATGGAAGCTCCCTCTGCCTCCACCAAAACACAGTACGAAACCAGCTTCCCTGCCCCCAACTTTCTTCCCATCACCTGGGCTTCCAACATCAGGGCTTGCATCATCCCAATTCCTACTTCCCGCTTACCTCTTACGTTTTTTTTTGTTTTTTTTTGTTTTTTTTTTGAGACGGAGTCTCGCTGTCGCACAGGCTGGAGTGCAGTGGCGCCATCTCGGCTCACTGCAAGCTCTGCCCCCTGGGGTTCACGCCATTCTCCTGCCTCAGCCTCCCGAGTAGCTGGGACTACAGGCGCCCGCCACCTCGCCCGGCTAATTTTTTGTACTTTTAGTAGAGACGGGGTTTCACCGTGTTAGCCAGGATGGTCTTGATCTCCTGACCTCGTGATCCGCCCGCCTCGGCCTCCCAAAGTGCTGGGATTACAGGCGTGAGCCACCGCGCCCGGCCAACCTCCTATATTTTCACCATGCCCTGTCACAGAAGTTCCTACCACCAGCCCCTTATTTCCGTCCCAACTGGAAACAGGCCTGCGAACATCTCCACCCCTGGAAAGCCCCCCTACCCCCACCCTCCTGAATGGAACCTCCCTCTCTGTTTCCTTTTCCCACTCTGAGAGTATTCAGGTCACAGGGCGGCCATCTGCGGGCCAGATCCGGTCTGCAGATATGTGGGATATTACTCTTATCTTGGCCCTCTCAGGTTTTTATTATTATTATTATTTTTATTTAAAGGTGTTTTCCACATTTAAAAAGCAAGAGATTTTAAATTCCACTTGCTCCGTGAGACTGTAATGCTCCAGCTCCTTCCCAGCAGGACAACCTTGTCTGGGATTGAGCAGCCACCACCTTCCCCAAAAGGGCTTACACTCTCCTCAGAGGCCTCTGGGGCCAGTTTAATGCATTTATGTTACTTGCGGAGGCAGTGGGAGGCAGGCTCAAATTTGGGAGGTCAAATCTGTGGTACTTAACCTCTCTGTGCCTCAGTTTTTTCCTCTCTAAAAATGGAGCAAATAAGGGTCCTGACTTCGAAGGATTGGTGCGATTAAATGAGTTAAATATATATAAAGAACTCAGAACACTATCGGGCGTGTAGTAAATGTTCAAGGGACGTTACCATTAATGTTGTCTTGTGTCAGTATTGATGCCTGACCCCTCTACACATTCGAGTTTGCCACTCCCGCCACAGAAGGAAAGAGCACAGGTGTTGGGGGGATCTCTCAGACCTGGATTCAAACCCCAGCCCTGACTTTTTCCAGTTTTACAACTTCGGGCTCCTCCCTGAGCTTCGCTTCCCATCTGAAGCCCGGGGATAAGAAGTTGCGGCGGAGGGCAGCGAGTTAGTGCAGAGCGCGCTGGGCGGGGCATCGGGCCCAGCACGCCCCGCCCCCGTCTCCGGCCCCGCCCCTCCTGGCCCTGCTCTCGTGCTCCCCTCTCTGTCCCCGCCGCAGAGTCAAATCCCCCAACGAAAGTCGGTGCTTCCCACGGCGACAGGAGAAAGTCCCCACTCCGAGGGCGGCAGAGGGCTGCGAGGAGGGAAAGGACGAAGCCTTTCCCCGCGAGGCCGCAAGGTTCCTCTGCAGCCTGCACCTACCTGCCCGCGCCCGGGCTCCTCCTCCCCCGGCTGCACCGCCACGATGTTCCCAGCCTCGGAGACGCAGTCATCGCCCTCCCCCAGATCCCCGAGAATCACCCGGACTCGCCCCCCTCCCCTGGGCTGCCTGGCCCTGCCCTCCTCGCGCACACCCTGAGCCTCTGTCCTGCCCTCTAACCCCGAGTCAGGGGTGATAGGCGCTGGAGCTGGCGCCAGCCAGCACTTCAGTTTTGTTTGGCCCTCACAGGTTTATTTTCTTTTTTTTTTTTTTTTTTTTTTTTGAGACGAAGTCGCGCTCTGTTGCCCAGTGCAGTGGCGCGATCTCGTTTCACCGCAACATCCGCCTCCCGAGTTCCAGCGATTCTCCTGCCTCAGTCTCCCGAGTAGCTGGGACTACAGGCGCGCGCCACTGCTGCCGGCTAATTTTTTGCATTTTTAGTAGAGACGGGGTTTCATCATGTTGGCCAGGCTGGTCTTGAACTCCTGACCTCAAGTAATCCACCCGCCTCGGCCTCCCAAAGTGCTGGGATTATAGGCGTGAGCCACCGCGCCTGGCCAGGTTTATTTTCCATATTCTGCTTAGTTGAATGTCGTTAAGTGGGGCTGGCTGCCAGATCCTCCCCAGGCCCCACCCCTCCCCACGGTGCCAACCCGGGCCCTTTCCCTGCCCCCGGAGGCACGTTGCGGTTGCCAGGTTACGGCTAAAACCTTACCTGGGCCTGACTAATGAACCCCTTCAGCCTCACCCATTTCCCTCCCCCTCACCTCCACCCTACACTTCACCGAACTTTTCTATTTTCCCCACACCCCTGCTTCCGGCTTTGCCATTGCCAGTGTCTGGGTATCTGCTCCTGCTCTTCGCTTGGAATTGCTCCCCGATCTCTGCCTGTTGACATTAGTCGTCCCCAAACACCAGGCCCCTTGAATGCCCCTTCCCACCACGTGCTTATCCACCCATGTCCCGGCCTCTCTCCCCTGCCAGTCTGGTGGCCCCTGGAGTGCTGGCCTGGTTGGTGGGAGGGGTCGGATCTGAACTCCCTCCTCAAGAAGCACCCTCCTTGCCCCGTGCTCCCAAGCAGCCATCAGGGCCCTGGCCTTGGCACCCCTTCACTAGGGACTCTCAGCCCCTGAATGCCACCTGTAGCTCTCCATCCTGAGCCTCTCTTGCCCTGACAGTTGTTGATAGCATAGCTGGAGCTAAAATTGAGTAGGGACAGAAATCTGGAGATGGGTGGGAGTGGGGGTGGAGTCCAATTCCAGCTCTGCTATTTGGGAACAAGTAACTTCTCTGAGCTTCAGTTTTCCCTGGGTAGCATGGGGCTCAGTGCTCCCAATTTCCTGAGGCTGCTGTGAAGCTTAAATGAGGCCCCATGAGTGAAAGCACCAGGCATGCCACAATCAGAGCAGCACCCCACAGTGGAGTGAGGTGCAGGGGTGCAGGTGCCCTGCAGGGGCTCCGGCCTGCCCTGGCTGCCACTGCAGGGCCTGGGGAAGTTGTGTTGAGCAGGGCTGGCCTCCCCCGCTTCAGCCTGCTTGAGGAGAAGTGGTGAGTGAATGGAGAAAAAGGGGAAGAAAGGGCAAGGAAGGGTGTGGTGGCCAGTGACACAGGGACCCAGGCTTGGACCTCGGTCGGTCATATTTTTTTCTTAGGAATTTGGTCCTGGGGGAGCTGCTGGCACCTGAAAATACTAAGGTGAGAGTAAGGCCCCAATTTCCTGAGCTTTGACTGTGTGGCAGGCACCCTCAGGCAGCACACATTCATGTCCTCACTCCATCTTTACAGGTATGTCGTGTGGCAGGTATTATTACCCCCATTTTACAGATGAGGAAACTGAGGCCCAAAGAAGCCATGTAGCTGAGATGTAGCAGAACTGAGATTAGAACTCAAGTTTGCCTGGTTCTGGAGCCTGAGGCCTCCCTACCCTCTACCCAAGCTGCCTCCCTTTGTGGACCAAGGAAGCTTGGAGGCCCAGGGCCTCAGCCCTTGGGGCACAGGTGGGCAAGTCTAATCTGGCATGACCTGCCCGGGGGCTCCTCTTGAACTGTGCCCTCTAGAGGGATCAGACCTTGAAGGAGGGCCAATTTTCTGAGCATCTTTTATGCTGGGCACCCTCTACCAGTCTCTTGAGGATTTCATCCTAGCTTGAGAGGCTGCAAGACCCTGTCTGGAGATGTCCACACAGAACCTGGGTGTCCAGTCCCTTCAACTTGAACCAGCCTGTGGAGATGACCCCTGGCCTTGCCCCTGTATAAGGCCACCCTGAACTCGAGCGCCCTGAGCTGGATGCCAGGGACAAAGAGAGAGCTGCATGGGCTTTGCCTTGCAGGTCTTCCTGCCGGGAAGGGAAGACTAACTAGGCCCTCCGACAGGAAAGGCCAGGCTAACTGCCCCTCCAGGCTTAACTCTCAGCCTCCCTTAGGGCCCTGTCCTTGTGTTTGCCCACAGCCAGGCCTATGCCGTGCCCTCCCTCCTCCAGCTTGCAGACCCTTTAGGGACCATCTCCTGCAACACGGTGCATGGAGCTAGTGGAGAGTCTCGCTCTGTCGCCAGGCTGGAGTGCAGTAGCACGATCTTGGCTCACTGCAACCTCTGCCTCCTGGGTTCAAGCAATTCTCCTGCCTCAGCCTCCCAAGTAGCTGGGACTACAGGCACGCGCCACCATGCCCAGCTAATTTTTTGTATTTTTAGTAGAGACGGGGTTTCACCATATTGGCCAGGATGGTCTCGATCTCTCGACCTCATGATCTGCCCGCCTCGGCCTCCTAAAGTGCTGGGATTACAGGTGTGAGCAACCACGCCTGCCTCCTCCCTCCCTCCCTACCTTCCTTCCTTCCTTCCTTCCTTCCATCTTTTTTTTTTTTTATATATATATATAGGATCTTGCTCTTTCACCCAGACTGCAGTGCAGTCTGAGTGTGATCACAGCTCACTGCAGCCTTTACCTCCTGGGGTCAAACGATCCTCCCACCTCAGTTTCCCAGTAGCTGGGACTACAGGTGGATACCACCATGCCCAGCTAATTAAAAAGAAGATGGGTCCTCACTATGTTGCCCAGGCTGGTCTCAAACTCCTGGGCTCAAGCGATCCTCCTGCATTGGCCTTCCAAAGTGCTGGGATTCCAGGCTTGAGCCACTGCCTGGTATTTTCACCTGTGTCATTTGTGCCTTGCCAGACTAGGGGGCAGTGACTAGGGCTGATGGGCCTGGGTCAGGAGTGTCTAGGATAGGAGCAGTGGCAGCACCAAGCAGGCAGTAAGGAGGGGTTGTTGAATGAATGAGTGAATAAGTACATGAACGAATGAAATGGTAAAGAGGCTGTGTGAAGGCATCCCTAGGAAGGGGGCTGGGAGATGTCTCCAAGTGACAGGTTTCCTTGCACCTGCCTGACAAGCTGACTGTTAGAGAGGCAAGGCTGACAACTGAAGCCTCCACAGCAGGGAGTGATGGTGGCGGGAGGAGAGGCAGGGGAGGAACGGGGCCAGGCAATTCTGGGGGTTTGGATGCTGACACTCTACTCTCTGGCTGACCTCGGCACAGCATTTACTTGGCTGAGCCTCCCTTGGGAGGTAACTCATGGAGGGACCAGATATACCTGTCCCCCAGGCGCCCCTCCATCCACATCCCTACCTCAGATACCAGTGCCTGTCCAGCCCTTCCTGCCCTAGCTGTGCAGAGTTGCGGGAAGCTACTCAGTGACCAGCAGGCAGCCAATCTGTGACCCTCGGGATTCTAAGAGGTGGCACAGAGAGTTTGGAACAGGCCCAGGAAGGGCAAAGATAAACCTGTGTGTGACAGTTCTGAGAGGAGCCAGGGCGTCTGTGGGCTTGATGGAACTGGGGGCAGACCTTGGGGGCATGCTCCCTGCTCTGGGTGACTTTTGAGTAGAGAAGTCACAGGCTGACACAGAAGAGGCAGGGGCTAGGTCTGTCTCTGGGCCCCCTCTGCTGCCCTGTAGTTCTAGGCACTGTCCCAGAAGCATCAATCCAGTTGCCCTCCCGGGGTGGGCCTGGGGTTAGCCTCCTTGGCTTCCTGGCCCAGACGCCTAGGGAAGGATGAGCCAAGTGTCATGCCTGTGGCGTGGGGATGCAAGGGAGGCGGGCTTTCTTTTTGCACTTTCATGGTGGGGTCGCACTGGAGACAGTGAGATGGGGGGCTGAGCTGGCTTTGAAAGGTGGCCTCTCTCCCAGCCAGCCAGCCCAGGGCTGGGCAGGAAAGAGATGCAGGAAGAAGAAGAGGTGGAGGCAGGTTTTGGGAACTAAGGGGCAGGAGTGGTGATGGGGGTGCCTCAGCTTCTTGGTAAGGCAGATCTTTGAATTGGCGCTGAAAATGTAGGGGGCACTGGGCTGACAGTTATGCAGCCCCCACAATGGGTCAAAGGCCTCATATGCATTATTTCACTCTATCATCTCAACAAGCCTTGAAATTCATTCCAACCTCTTCATTTTATGGATGAGGAAACTGAGAGCTGGTGAGGACCCTCCCTCCAGTAAGAGAGAATAGAACCAGGACTGGAACCCACGTCTCTCCAGAGCCACTGGCTTTGGCCCGTGATACTAGGCTGGGGCCTGTTGGTGGGCCAGGACACTGGCCTTCCTGAGGTTGTTAAGAGGGGCTCTTCCAAGTGAGGGGGGACCCTAGGGAGAGAAGGGAGGCCCAGCACCGCTTGCCCCATCTGCTGAATGAATGAGAAGAGCCAGATCCTCTGAGGGCAGCTCTGATCTGGGGCCAAGCAGCCAGGGAGAGGGTTAGGGGGTGGGGCAGCTGCAGCCAGGGGGATCCT
The DNA here is from genome assembly GCF_009828535.3 of Hylobates moloch. Lineage (NCBI taxonomy): Eukaryota > Metazoa > Chordata > Mammalia > Primates > Hylobatidae > Hylobates > Hylobates moloch. The sequence goes on from NW_026652281.1 coordinate 153,475,860, forward strand.
ACTGCTCAGCCCTTCCTGGAAGCTCAGGAATAGAACAGGCAGAAGCTGCATCAACCTGGTCTGACCCTGCTGCCCCATCCCGGACTGCCCAAACAATGCTAGCTCTGGCAGGAAGCCTCTGGAGTAGCTCTGGCTGGAGGACACTGACCCAGCAAGAGCTGCCACTAACATGACCTTGGGCATCTGGAGCAGGGGGTGAGGAGGGGAGGACTCAGGCTGAACGGGATGTAGGGGCTTGAGCCACTGTGGGGATGGGCAGAGGGCAAGGAGCACATCAAGTGTCCCTGAGACCCTGGGATGCAGCCCCAGATGCAGCAGGTGAGGGAGTGGTGGGGGTTGGACCAGAAGCCTGTGCCCACTCTGCTCTGGCCTCATTGCCAGGGTTGTACCAGGCTCTCAGCTGGGCCATCTGGAAGGGTCCCGGGGTGAGAGCACCAGGTCCCACCACCTGCTGCTGTCTGTACCCAACTTCTCTCGCCTGCTGGCAGCCCATGGGCTCTTGCCTGGTCCTGCCGGGTGCCTCCTGGGCTCCACCCTGGGTGTGCCCACCCCCTCCTCGTGGCCCTGGCCCGGAGCCCACACTCACCATGCGCCCGTTGGGGACGCCCAGGTGCTTGGGCTTCCCTGGCATGCCGCTGCCGATCACGGGTCCCCGCCGCGGGGGCTGCCCACCATGGGGACTGTGGGCAGCACCGGCCAGAGCTTGCACGGTGGCGGGCAGGCAGCAGAGAGAGCCCAACTCGGCTCCTGCGGGCTCTCACATCCTGAAACACCGCTCACTACCTCTTTTCTCTGCCACAGGAAGTGTCTCTATAGAAACCAAACCACAGAAAGAAGCAAGGTCTAAGAGAGCGAACGCCTCTTCCTACACACACACACGCGCGCGCGCACACACACACACGTTCACGCACACACACGCCACCAACACACTCCTGGCAGTGTCCCGCACGGGCACCAACAGAAGGCAGAGGCTTCCATGTGCCCAGCAAGGAGCCCAGCCTGGTCTCGCCAGGACCAGGGAGCTCTAAGTTCATGCCTGGGCTCACAGTAAACATACCTAGGCACCTTCGTCCACCCTGGGGGCGTTCCTGTGGACATGCACACACGTGCACTGGGACCTGTGTAATCACACATGTACTTTACTCGGCACACACTTATCTCATACTTACTGTGTGCCAGACAAACATGTGCTCAGTACCCCTCTCCCCTGCAGCTGTGCATATGCAGGGTACCTCTAGCCCCAGACACCTACAGGCTGCTTCCATGCATGTGGCCAGGCATGCAGACAGATGGCTAACTTGCCTGTATGGCTGTGTACACACAGACAATCAGGTATGCGTGTCATAAACACATGGGATCTCCCTTACAAGGGGGACTTGGGTGTATAGTCATGTGCATGCACAGTCCCCTGAACAGGTGCATGTGACAGGCACACCTGAACATAGGACATATGTATTCCGACACTCCAGTGACATATGCGTAACCAGGTATGCACACGCTCATCTGCCTAGGTAGGGGACTGGATCAGGTATATCTGTGGCCAAAGACTTGAGCGCATTCATACTCACTCAGAAATCCTGCCTTAGTCAACTCAGGCTGCTATAGCAAAAATACCACAGACCAGGTGGGTTAAAGAACAAATATGTATTTCTCACACTTCTGGAGGCTGAGATGTCCAAGGGCAAGCCGCTGGCACATCTGGTGTCTAGAGAGGGCCCTCTTCCTGGTTTGCAGACAGCCGTCTTTTTGCTGTGTCCTCACGATAGCAAGTGGAGATAAAGGAAGCCAGCTCCCTCCTGTCTCTTTTTATAAGGGCACTAATTCTTAATTCCACCCTAAGGGGGTCTCTTTCATGACCCAATTACCTCTCAAAGGCCCTGTCTCCAAATAACAGCTTGCAGGTTAGTGTTTCAATGTATGAATTTTGGGGGATATAAACTTAATTTGATAGCATGTAGTGTTGGCTTAAAGGTGGGCATCCTGCCCTCTTGGCCCTGACCTGGCCCCAGATGAACTCCAGTTTTTCAAATTTTAGCTAGGGTCCTTGGTTTGCCTCTTTCTCACACATGCTTGTCCCCACTGCAAGGACTTATATTTTCTTCTAAGAGTGGGCTTACTAAGACCTCTCAAGTTGCCCACCCTTCTGAGCTACTCTTTCTCTTTCCTTTTCTTTTCCTTTTTCTTTTCTTTCTTTCTTTCTTTCTTTCCTTTCTTTCTTTCTTTTCTTTCTTTCTTTCTTTCTTTCTTTCTTTCTTTCTTTCTTTCTTTCTTTTCTTTCTTTCTTCTCTTTCTTTCTTTCTTTCTTTCTTTCTTTTCTCTCTTTCTCTCTTTCTTTTCTTTCTTTTCTTTCTTTCTTTCTTTCTTTCTCTCTCTCTTTCTTTCTTTCTCTCTCTCTTTCTTTCTCTCTTTCTTTCTTTCTTTCTTTCTTTTTTAAGACACAGTCTTACTCTGTTACTCACCCAGGCTGGAGTGTAGTGGCAGGATCTAGGCTCACTGCAGCCTTGACATCCTGGGCTCAAGTAATCCTCCCACCTCAGCCTTCCAAGTAGCTGGGACCACAGGTGCATGTCAACGTGACTGCATAATTTTTTTTTTGTAGAGATGTCTCCTATGTTGCCCAGGCTGGTCTCAAACTCCTGGGCTCAAGCAACCCACCCACCTCAGCCTCCCAAAATGCTGGGATTACAAGTGTGAGCCATCGTGCCCAGCCTCAGCTAGTCTTTCTGTAGGGACAAGGTGATACCCACTTCTCCATATTCTACCCTCTGCCCCACTGCCCCCTTCTAGGGCTGTGACCTGAACTCTTCAGTGTCAGAAACCGAATAGCTCTTCACCACAGATTCATGTCCTTTTTTCCTGGGCACATGGCTAACTTTACTCTCCCAGGTTCCTTTGCAGTCAGATGTGGACATGTGTCTACTTCCTGCCAATTGAAAATGTGTGGGATGACGGGTCATTTTTGAGCCAAGGCTTTGAAGAAGTAAGTGTGTGCCCTCCACCCTCCCTCTTTCTCCTTCAGCTGGATGGATAGAGAAGATGAGGAGGCCCAGGGGATTGTGGAACCATAAGAAGGAAAAAGCAGGGTCTGTGTATCAGTGCCTGAAGGCAAGCCACCCATCAACCTGGAAACCAGCTTCAGACCGTTATGTAAGCGGGAATCTTTTCTTGGTCATATATTTTTAATTCGCTTTTTTATTATTAAAGTCACACATTCTGGTCGGGCACGGTGGCTCATGCCTGTAACCCCAGTACTTTGGGAGGCGGATCACTTGAGGCTGGGAGTTCGAGACTAGTGTAGTGGGCCTCCTGATAGATGCACAAACCTTGTAAAAATAGTTAAAAAAAGAATCATCAAAAAATTTTTCAGGTCATTATATACATTAGGGCCTATTTGTTATAGCAGCTAGCACTGCCCTAGTTAATATACTTCTTCTCCCAGCACTGCCTCACCTCTCTCCAGACACCTTGCTTCAGGCCACACAGACAGAGAGATTCAATCAGACTTGATGTGTGAAAGGGGTTGGGGGGGGGTTGCTTTTGGGCCTGGACCATTGCCAATGGTGGTCTTAATAAGGTGTGTGACTGTTTCAATGTGCCTATGGGGGTTGTAGGGTATGTGATATGGGTGAAGACTTCCTGTCTGCTGTGCCATGGATCTGGGCCGTTTCCTAGGTGGCTTTACAGTCCTAGTCCTCACAACCACTTTGTGAGTGGTGCTTATTATTCCCATTTCATAGATCAGGAAACTGAGGCTCAGAGAGAAGTGAGTTGCCCAAGGCTATACATCCTCTTAGAGATCTGCTAAGCTGTGAGTGTGCTTGGGGTGCCTGGAGCTGGGCTTTGGCCACCACAGATGCCCACAGCTCATCTTCTTCCTGCCAAAGGACAGTCACAGGCTCTGCCTGGGACCCCCTTTGAAGTTCGTACTCTCCTACAGAGATACCTCTTCCCTCCTCTCCACCAGGGATGCCAGTTCTAGCTCTGACCACATCTTCACCACAGCTAGCCCTGGCTCTTCCCATCTCTTGGCCCTTATCTAGTCTTCTCCATGCCATGAGAGTGGTGGAGTACCTCCACCCACAGAGCACCATCCTCAACTTCTCCCTTCCTGGCTGCCCATAGGGCATCAGTTCCCGATTTAGTCTCTGGCTGGGACTTCTGAGCCTTCTTCTCTGTGAAGACCTCCTTGGCTTAGGCCTCACCCTCTCTCCCCCGATCATGATGAATTCAGTCTCCCTATTATCCCCCCTCCAATCTCTTCTCCTCACCATAGCTAGAGGGATCCACATTGGTCACTCCCATGCTTAGAAATATCCCATTGAGTTCTGGGAAAAGGCCATGTTCCTTAGCTGAGAATTGAAGGCCCTTTGAGTTTTGGCTTCAGCTCCCCGCCAGGCCCCAACTCCAACTTCTCAGCCATTCCAAACTGCTTGTATTTCATCTGCTCTCACACATCCCTCCCTAGATTGCAGCTCCTCTTCTCTCTGCTGAGAATGCCTTTACCTTTCCCGGAAAACTCCTACTCATTCTTCATGACCCAATTCCAGGTTCTAGAACAAATATTCATTCTTTCACCAATTACTTATTAATCACCTCCTATGTGACAAGCAGTATTCTAGATGCCAGGGATTCAGTAGTGACCATAGCTGACAAAAATCCCAGTCCTCATGGAGATCCCATGGAATGTGCATGTTTTTGTTTGTATGGATACAGATAAATCTCTGGAAAGGGACACCCCTTGTGAGGGGAGTGGCAGAAGACTTTTGTTGTGTCTTTATTTATTTATTTATTTATTTTTTGAGATGGAGTTTCACTCTTGTTGCCCAGGCTGGAGTGCAATGGCGCAATTTTGGCTCACTGCAACCTCCGCTTCCTGGGTTCGAGTAATTCTCCTGCCTCAGCCCCCTGAGTAGCTGGGATTATAGGCTCCCGCCACTATGGCCGGCTAATTTTTTGTATTTTTACTAGAGACAGGGTTTCACAATGTTGGCCAGGGTAGTCTCGAACTCCTGACCTCAAGTGATCCACCTGCCTTGGCCTCCCAAAGTGCTGGGATTACAGGCGTGAGCCACCATGCCCGGCTTGTTGTGTCTTGTATGTCTGTTCTCTCTCTGTCTCCATACACACCACAAGAATGTGTGACTTTTTTGAGACAGAGTCTCACTCTGTCACTCAGGCTGGAGTGCAGTGGCAAGATCTTGGCTCACTGCAACCTCCACCTCCCATGTTCAAGTGATGCTCGTACCTCAGCCTCCTGAGTAGCTGGGATTACAAGCATGCACCACCACACCCAGCTAATTTTTTGTAGAGACAGGGTTTTGCTATGTTGGCCAGGCTAGTCTCGAACTCCCAGCCTGAAGTGATCCGCCCACCTCGGCCTCCCAAAGTACTGGGATTACAGGTGTGAGCCACCGTGCCTGACCAGAATGTGTGACTTTAATAATAAAAAAGCGAATTCAAAATATGTGACCAAGAAAAGATTCAGCACTCAATCCTGAATAAGTCCATTCATTCAAGAGGGCAGTTTCTAAAAGGAGCAAGCAACCAACATCCCTCCCTTTGATCTATAACAGGAGTCATTGATTCAAATGTCTGGAGGAGCCAGGCAAGTGCTGTAAATGAGTGGACAGGTGGGGACCAGCTTAGAAGAGGAAGGCATTGGTGGAGGGGCAGTCCCATTCAGCTCCAGCCTATTGTTCTGTTGTGGGAATGTGTGCCTAGATATTTTGCTTCTTTTTTTAGGGGGGCGGGGGGGGGTAAAAAACCGGAAGTCTGGATTTCTTTTCTTCTTCTTCTTCTTCTTCTTCTTCTTTTTTTTTTTTTTTGTAGAGACGGAGTCTTGCTCTATTGCCCCAGCTGGAATGCAATGGTGTGATCTCTGCTCACTGCAACCTCTGCCTCCCGGGTTCAAGCAATTCTCCTGCCTCACCCTCCCGAGTAGCTGGGACTACAGGCGCCCGCCACCACGCCGTTAATTTCTTCCGTATTTTAGTGGAGACGGAGTTTCACCGTGTTGCCCAGGCTGGTCTGAAACTCCTGAGCTCAGGTAATCTGCCCGCCTCGGCCTCCCAAAGTGCTAGGATTAGAGGCCTGAACCACTGTGCTCAGCCGGAAGTCTGGATTTCTGATGGGAATGTACATATTCCGACTTTTTTTTTTTTTTTTTTTTGAGATGGAGTCTCGCTTTGTCGCCCAGGCTGGTGTGCAGTGGTGCGATCTCGGCTCACTGCAAGCTCCGCCTCCCGGGTTCAAGCCATTCTCCTGTCTCAGCCTCCCGAGTAGCTGGGACTACAGACACCTGCAACCACGCCCGGCTAATTTTTTGTATTTTTTAGTAGAGACGGGGTTTCACCGTGCTAGCCAGGATGGTCTCGATCTCCCGATCTCGTGATCTGCTGATCTCAGCCTCCCAAAGTGCTGGGATTACAGGCGTGAGCCACCGCGCCCAGCCTCTATATTCTGACTTTAAAATACTGGTAGTTAAGCCATTTATTAGAATATTAGCAGGTAAAACAGAGCTCTATTCAGCTGCAGGCCACCAGTTTTCGACCTCTGAGTCACAGCTTTCCTGGGCCTTCCATGGACGCTACTTGCTGTACCAGGCACTGCGCTCTTTTGCATAGGGATGAGTTCCAGTCATCACTGGGGTCCCAGGCCAGGATCTGTGTCTGTTCCTCTTGCTTCAACCCGACTAGGCCTGAGGAGTTGAGGGTAGTGGAGGCCCTCAAATAACTGGGAGTCTCCAAAGGCTGGAAGCTGGGGCGCCTGACGGCAGGCACGGCTTAAAGGCCTGCCCAGGGCCACCCGGGGAGGACAAGGGTTGGAATTCAGGACTCCGCCTTCAATTCAGAGCTCCTTTCTCCAAGACTAGAAAAGGTTATTCCAGAGACGAGACTTGCGGCCAGCAGCCCAAAACGTCCTAGTCTTCGCGAATCTGCCCCATTAGAGCGACCGACAAAAACTACAAATTCCAGCATGCCCCGAGTCGCGGACGGCCCTCGCGCTCCCGCCGGCTCTAACCATCCCTCTGCTCCTCATTGGCTCGCAAGCCTAACGTGCTGTTCCGTGACTGGTTACAGCTCTTGTCGCTCGAAAGAACCCATTGCTGGGGCTGGCCGGCGTGTGCCTTGGAGCCTCTAAGGAGATGGAACTGCACTCAACCAGGATGAGAGGCTGCCCAGCCAATGCAGCTGCCGCCCCGTCTGCTGCGGAGGCTTTGCTTTTTGACTCCCTGGCGACACTAAAGTTGAAGAGCTTCCGGCCGGAGGCCATTAGATGGGACACCCGGAAGGCGGAAGTTCTAGGGCGGAAGTGGCCGAGAGGAGAGGAGAATGGCGGCGGAAGGCTGGATTTCGCGTTGGGGCTGGGGCCGGCGGTGCCTGGGAAGGCCTGGGCTTCCCGGCCCCGGCCCTGGCCCCACTATACCTCTCTTTCTTCTTTTGTTGTTGGGGTCTGTGACTGCGGATATAACTGACGGCAACAGTGAACATCTCAAGCGGGAGCATTCGCTCATTAAGCCCTACCAAGGTGAAGCCCTTGGGGCGGGAATGAGTGAAGGGTGAGGGCGAGGCTGAACAGGGCTGGGGGAAGGCGTACGCTTTCTCCTGAGCAGAGCACCTCTGTGGGTTTCCTGCCTCTGGTGAGGCCAGTCCTGGCGTGGCCTCTTAGCACCTGTCTCTTCCCACAGGGGTCGGTTCCAGCTCTATGCCCCTCTGGGACTTCCAGGGCAGCACTATGCTCACGAGCCAGTACGTACGTCTGACCCCTGACGAGCGCAGCAAAGAGGGCTCTATCTGGAACCACCAGGTGAGTGGTTCTCAAGAGGATAGGCGTACTGTTCGGTTTGGCTGCTGATCCCTGCCTCCCGAGCAGCTGAGACCCGAGCTTGGTTTATAGGTTTGCACCTCCGTCCCTGGCCTTTTCCTCATCTTGGTCACACCCACCAATAATAAGAGGCAATGGGTATTGGGTACTTACTATGTGTCAGGAGCTGCGCTTGACACTTTACATCCCCCTCACTTTAAAAGCCATGCGAGATGAGTAATGTTATTTCCATTTTACCCACTGAGAAGCTAAGACTCAGGTTTGAAAGTGCCTTACCCAAAGTTACATAGCCAGAAAGTAGTGGAACTGTCAGGCTGTCTGACTTGAACCCCCTCAATAGTGGGAAGAACCGAGCGAACTGGCTCTTCATTGGGTGTTTTGCTGTGTGCTAGGCACTGACCTTGCCATGCCTTATTGCATTTAATTTTCAAACAAGTTGTTTGAAATAGATGGCTTTCATGACTATACAAAGATAACACAGCTAGCAAATGGCATAAACAGTATTTGAACTCTGATATGTCTGATCTCTAAGCCCAGCAGTTCACTCGATGTACTTGACTCTTTTCACCTGGATAGTGGAGGAACCCCTTAGAACCCTTTTTCCAATGCTTGGTTGAGGGTCTTGTCATCAGTAGTGTGGAGGGACTGGACCTGTGGGCAGTTTTAGTGTCTGTGACCTTTGCCTCAGAGTATGTAGTATGTAGTATGTGAGCAGTGGCCAATGACAGCTGCTACACAGACTCCACACTGAGGCAGTCAAGGTGAGGAAAAAGGGGAAAGAAGAAGAATTTGGGGCTGGGTTACAGCTTGGAGTGGGACCTGCTCCTGACCCAGCTTGCCTGATCTCAACCCTTCCCATGGCTTAAGCTGTTGGCCAGTGTTCTGGTTTTCTCCATCACCCTGCTCTCTGGTCCCTGCTGGTTGACTTTCTTGTTTAGTTCTGGGAACCCACACTGTCCTTGTGTTGCCTGATCTGCCTGTCCCCTCAGCTCCTCCTCTCCTTCCTGCCCCGAGCCTCCACACTGCTGTTAGTGGCATCTGGGGATACTTTCTTCAGCTTTCACTCTGATCCTCAGAGCGTGGAGTCCCCTGTGAAGGGGTAAGCATGCATTATGTCTGCACAATCTGGCCCCTGGTGCATCTCCAGTCATTCTCTCTGTTAATTTTGTTCCAGCCTCCCTGGCTGCCTTCTTGCCTCAGGTCCTTTGCACCTGTTGTTCCCTCTGTCTGGGACACCGCCTCCTGGCTCCTCATGCCTGCTTGGTTCCTTCTCATCTGTTAAGTCTCAATTCAAGTGCCACCCACGCAGACATCTCTTCATTAACCAGCCTATCTCCCCCAAGTTACATTCTGTCACATTATTCTGTCTTAGGGCTTTCAGATATTTTAAAGAAATGATAATGCAACCTTATATTTTTCATGGAAATGAGTTCAGTATAGCATTATTATTATTTTTTTAAAGTAAGGTGCAAATAGTGCTGGAACTGTAGAAATCAGGATTAGCCACAAGTAATAGACACATCTAAGACAGTGGCTTAAATTTTGGTTGTAGATAGCTGATGGTTGGCATCATCAGTGGCTTGAGGATGTCACAGGACTGAGAGGCTTCTGCACTTGGCTTCATCGAATTTTCAGTCTGGAGTACAATTCTTTTGCCTTCCTTCCTCCACCTTTCTATTTGGCTCTGCTGATATTCCTGAAACATTTGGAGTGCTTCCTATAAGTTCCGGAAAAGAATTGCTTGGAAATCAGAATTTTCTGTTCAGTGTTTCCCAAGAACTGCCTCTTCCTTTCATGAGCTGGAGAGATGCTTCCTAAACTTTTCCCTTTTTTATCTCCTTCATTCACTCCATCCGGGAGAGGCATGCACTCAGGCGAACATTCCCTGAACACCTGCTGTCTTCCGAGCAGCCATAAAATAGCTCCTGCTGTGGTGCGGGGGTGGGGTGGTCTAGATGAAGGAGTGGCTCAGAGATGACTAGAACTCTTAAGTGCCTGGTGGCTGCAGCATAGGACCTGGGGAGGCTGCTCAGGCCCTGTCCTTTTGGGGGTCTTGTGCGGAGGCTGCGGCAGTGGTCTTTAAGCTTTTTTTGCTGTTGTAGCAACCTTTTTAAAAGTTGGTAACAAAAATTGTTTGTCATTAGGTTTAAGTATTCGCAAAGGATGACAGCATATTTTAAATATTGACTTTAAAATAAAACTTCAGTATTTTAAACATTCAGTGGAATCTAAATATTGCAATTTGATATCCCCCCCCCCCTTTTTTTTTTTGAGTTGGAGTCTTGTTCTGTCACCCAGGCTGGAGGGCAGTGGCGCAGTCTCGGCTCACTGCAACCTCCGCCTCCCTGGTTCAAGTGATTCTCCTGCCTCAGCCCCCTGAGTAGCTGGAATTACAGGTGTGCACCACCACGCCCAGCTAGTTTTTGTATTTTTAGTAGAGGGGTTTTTTTTTTTTTTTGAGACAGGGTCATGCTCTGTCGCCCAGGCTGGAATGCAGTGGTGCGATCTCAGCTCACTGCAGCCTCCACCTCATGAGTTCAAGTGATTCTTCTGCCTCAGCCTCCCCAGTAGCTGGGATTACAGGCACGCACTGCCGTGTCCAGCTAATTTTTTGTATTTTTAGTAGAGATGAGGTTTTGCCATGTTTGCAAGGCTGGTCTCCAACTCCTGGCCTCAAGTGATCTGCCCACCTCCACCTCCCAAAGTGCTAGGATTACAGATGTGAGCCACTGTGCCTAGCTAGTATGTCAGTTTTTTAATTGAACTTGTATTTTCATTTCCACGCAGAATATTATCCTAATGCAATATATTTAATGCTTGAAAATGTTATTCATTAGCCTACCATATTCTTCTACAAGTAAAATAAATATAATAACTTAAACTTTTTAATTTTGTTGAGACTGTGAAACTTTTAATATTTTACTTGAGATTATTATAATTATCTGTACACACTTGATAAAAGTAAATGCATTACACAGTTTTTGAATAGTTATTATACAAAAGTAAACATTTTTTGAAACATGATATCTCAGTAGGATGTCACCCCCCCCACCCCCATCTGGATGGGTACTACTGTCAGAATAAGACAAGTTCAGTACCACTTCTACTTTTTGTTTTTATGTACATGAATTCTGAGAAACTGTTCTCTTAAATAGTAGATGGAGATGGGGTTATTTTTAAAATTTTAAATTTCTGTTAGAGATGGGATCTTACTATGTTGCCCAGTCTTACCTTGAACTCTTGGACTGGAAACAGTCTTCCCACCTCAGCCTCTGAGTATCTGGGACACAGGTGCTCACCACCACTTTGCCTGGCACCGAGGGAGTTTGGTGCAGCAGCATCACTGAATACTTTGATCTTCTTTTGGTTTATAAACCCAACGTCATGCAGTGATCTTCTATCAAAACTTTTGATGATGTTTCGGCTGACTGTTGATTACATCTGCATTCCGTTTCATTGCAAGCAGAGATGTGGAAACTGCTTAACTGTAAAATAGCCTCTTATTGCCAGGTGATTCTGATGTAGTTGGCCTGGTGTAGGACCAAGGCATTAGGCTTTCTGAGTTCCCCAGGTGGGTTTGCTGTGGGTTAAGAACTGTGATCATGTCATGTTTGTCCCCAAAAGCACCTTCTGAATCATTTCCAGCCTGTGCCTTGCCTGCTTAAGATCCTCCAGAGGCCTTCTGTTGTCTGCATCGTAGTATGTCTCCACTAATCTGCAGTTTTAATCTGGGGTCATGGAGACTTTCTAAGGCCTGCGTAGTCCTGGAGGAGTCAGTTTCCAGGTCCTCCACTGTCTCGTGCTCATTCCTGAAACCAGCCTCCCCATGAACATGCTGGGAATGGGTGTGTGGGTTTTCCTTTCCCACCTCCCGCACTCGGTTGCCCTTCTGCTCTGAGGTCAGCCTCGCAGCAGCCTGGTCTTTCTTCAGGGTGTTGTCCCCAGGTGCAGAAAACTCCTGGGCACCAAAGAGACCATTTGAAATCTGGTTTCTGGGCTGACTTTTGTACATGTGAGATATATTTTTTTAAAGTTTTCAAATCTATGAGGGCTATTTTAGTTGTCTTTTAAAATTGTTTATTATTGTTAGATAGCTGATGGAATTGGATCATGGTCAGATTTTTTGGACGCGTTCTGTTTGTGCTTATGAATGCGGATTCTCTACTTGTTGACTACAGTGTGCCACGTAGGTTCTTTAGGTCAGACTTGCTTTCTGAGCTTCCCAGGTGGGTCTGCCGTGCAGCCAGGGTTAAGACTGAGTTCAGATCTTCTCTAGCTTTCCTCACGTTTTTGTCTGCTCGCTTTTCTAAGTTACTAAGAGAGCTTTGTTAAAAATTTCTGTGTATGGCTGGGCAAGATGACGTGCCTGTAAGTCTTAGCTACTGGGGAGGCTGAGGCAGGAGGATTGCTTGAGTCAAGGAGTTCAAAACCAGCCCAGGTAACATAGTAAGACCCCATCTCAAAAAAAAAAAGTGTTAAAAAAATTTCTGTATATGGATTTGTCTGCATCTTTGTAGTTCTGTCAGTTTCTGTTTTATATGTTTTGAGGCCAAATTAGGTACATACAAAAACTTAGATTTATTATATCTGTAGGTAAATGGAGAACCCCTTTTTACATTTTGTTATGGGTATAGCTATAGAAGCTTGCTTTTTTTTTTTAAAACAACAACAACAACAACAACAACCGGTAATCAATTTATTAAAATAGTCAACTTTAAATATGTGCAATGGTGACTTCCACCTCAACTCCTGGCTCAATACTGATGGAAGTAATCTGCTTAATCTCAGGAGGACTGTGCAGGTCAGTGAGCCGCTTGTGGATTCTCATCTGGAAACGATGCGTTAGATGTGTGTTAGAACCTTCACAAAGAGTTTTTCTTGTGGTGATTCTCGAAGCCTTGGTAGCATTCCAGCTGGTCCTTTCACTTCGAGATTCTTTCCTTTGCTCCTCTGATCAAGTCAGCACATCCCTTTTCTGGGGATTTTACATTGCAGCTCATTAAAGTGATTCAGATTCAGTGAATTGTCACCTCTGGTTCCACAGGTTTTCTTCCGGTATCTTTAAAGCCATGGGTAGGCCGGGTGCTGTGGCTCACGCCTGTAATCCCAGCACTTTGGGAGGCCAGAGCAGGCAGATTACCTGAGGTCAGGAGTTTGAGACTGTCCTGGCCAACATGGTGAAACCTTGTCTCTATTAAAAATACAAAAATTAGCTGGGTGTGGTGGTGGGCGCTTGTAGTCCCAGTTACTCCGGAGGCTGAGGCAGGAGAATTGCTCGAACCTGGGAGGCAGAAGTAGTGGTGAGCTGAGATTATGCCACTGCACTCCAGCCTGGGCGACAGAGCGAGACTGTCTCTAAATAAATAAATAAATAAATAAATAAATAAATAAATAAAGGTATGTCGTGGCTGCTGCGAGGCTTCCTGACCAACTTGTTCCTCAGCCAGAGCAAACAGTGGTGAGGCAGGAGCAGGAGCAGGCGGACCACAGCTCTGCACCACCTGTGACCATGTCTTCCTCAAGGAGCAGAAGCTTGCTTTTGGTTAGTGTTGCATAATACATTTTTTCTGTCCTTTTACTTTTTCCCATCTCTTTATGTTTCAGCGTTTTCTCTTATAAATGGTATATCACTAGGCTTCAGGGCTGTTATTTTTATTGTTGTAAATGCATATAACATAAAATTTACCATTGTAACTGCTTTTACCTTTAAATCCATTAATTTATGAAACTATTTTCTTCAGTAGGCTACACATTGATGTTGAAACAGTGGCTTTTTTTTTTCTTTTTAGACAGGGTCTTAATCTGTCACCTAGGCTGGAATGCAATGGTGTGATCACGGCTCACTGCAGCCTCGGTCTCCTGGGCGTGATCCTCCCACCTCAGCCTCCTGAGTAGCTGGGACTACAGGCGTGCACCACCATGCCTGGCTAATTTTTTTTTTTTTTTTTGGTAGAAGTAGGGTTTCACCATGTTACCTAGGCTGGTCGTGAACTCTGGGCTCAAGCAGTCCACCCACCTTGGCCTCCCAGAGTGCTGGGATTACAGGCATGAGCCACTGCGCCCAGCCTAACAATGGCATTTAAAAGATGTAATGGCTATCCAAAAAAATGTTTCGACTGTTCTACTTATGCATCTGCACATGCAAGAAAATTTCTCAAATATTTCTTTTTTTTTTTGAGACAGGGTCTCACTCTGTTGCCCAGGCTGGAGTGCAGTGGTGCGATCTCAGCTCACCACAACCTCTGCCTCCCGGGTTCAAGTGATTCTCCTGCCTCAGCCTCCCTAGTAGCTGGGACTATAGGCACCCACCACCGCACCTGGCTAATTTTTGTATTTTTAGTAGGACGAGGTTTCATCATGTTGGCCTGGCTTGGTCTTGAGCTCCTGACCTCAGGTGATCCGCCTGCCGTGGCCTCCCAAAGTGCTGGGATTACAGGTGTGAGCCACCACATCCGGCCAAATTTCTCAAATATTTTTCTATTGTGATAAAACGTATGTAACACAGGCTGGGCGCGGTGGCTCACGCCTATAATCCCAGCACTTTGGGAGGCCAAGGTAGGTGGATCACGAGGTCAGGAGATCAAGACCATCCTGGCCAACATGGTGAAACCCGGTGTCTACTAAAAATACAAAAAATTAGCTGGTCGTGGTGGCGTGTGCCTGTAATCCCAGCTACTCAGGAGGCTGAGGCAGGAGAATCCCTTGAACCAGGGAGGCAGAGGTTATAGTGAGCTGAGATCACGCCACTGCACTCCAGCCTGGCGACAGAGCAAGACTCTGTCTCAAAAAAAAAAAAAAAAAAAAGAGTATGTACCAAAGTGTGCCATTTTAACCAGTTTTTAAAATTTAAAAAAAAAAAAAATTTTTTTTTTTAGAGACAGGGTCTCACTTTGTCACTGAGGCTGGAGTGCAATGGCGCAATCCTAGCTCATTGCAGCCTCGAACTCCTGGACTCCAGTGATCCTCCTGCTTAGTGTCCTGTGTAGCTGGGATTACAAGGCATATGCTACTGTGCCTGGCTAATTTTTTTATTTTTTATTTTTTGTAGAGCTGAGGTCTCACTATGCTGCCCTGGGCTGGTCTCGAACTCCTGGCCTTAAGCAATCCTCCTGCCTTGGCCTCGCAAAGTGCTGGGATTACAGGCGTGAGCTACTGCGCCTGGCCCATTTTAACCATTTTTAAGTGTACAGGTCAGTGGCATTAAGTGCATTCACATTGCTGTGTAGCCATCACCACCGTCCCTCTCCAGAACTCTTTCCTCATCCCAACTGAAACTCTACCCATTTAACAATCACTCCCATCCCCACAGTCCCTGGTAACCAGCATTCTACCTCATCTCTGTAAATTTGACTGTTCCAGGCATCTCATGTAAATGGAGGCATACACAATATTTGTCTTCTTTGTCTGACTTACTTTACTTCGCATATCTTGAAGGTTCCTCCATACTGTAGTATATATCAGTACTACATTCCTTTTTGTTGCTGAGTAATATTCGTGTGTGTGTGTGTGTGTGTGTATGTGTGTGTGTGTGTGTCTAGACCACATTCCACGTATTCATCTGTTCGTAATGGACACTTGGGTTGTTTCCATCTGTTGCCATTGTGAATAGTGCTACAGTGAACATTGGTATACAAGTATCTGTTTGAATCCTACTTTCAGTTCTTTTGGGTATATACCTAGGAAGTAGAATCTCTGGATCATATGGTAATTCTATTTTTAATTTTTTGAGGACTACCAAACTGTTTTCTATAGCAACTGCACCATTTTATATTCCCACCAGCAATGCACAAGGATTCCAATTTCTCCACATCCTTGCCAACATTTGTTATTTATTTACGTATGTATGTATGTATGTATGTATTGAGATGAAGTCTCGCCTTGTCGCCAGGCTGGAGTGCAGTGGCATGATCTCAGCTCACTGGAACCTCTGCCTCCCGGGTTCAAGTGATTCTCCTGCCTCAGCCTCCCGAGTAGCTGGGACTACAGGCGCCCGCCACCACGCCCAGCTAGTTTTTGTATTTTTAGTAGAGACAGGGTTTCACCATGTTGGCCAGGATGGTCTCCATCTCTTGACCTCGTGATCCGCCCGCCTTGGCCTACCAAAGTGCTGGGATTACAAGTGTGAGCCACCATGCCCGGCCTTATTTATTTTTAATATAATAGCCATTTCAGGCTGGGCGCGGTGGCTCATGCTTGTAATCCCAGCACTTTGGGAGGCCGAGGTGGGTGGATTGCCTGAGCTCAGGAGTTCAAAACCACCCTGGGCAACATGGTGAAACCCATTCTCTACTAAAATACAAAAAAATTAGCTGAGCATGTTGGTGCACACCTGTAATGCCAGCTACTCGGGAGACTGAGCCAGGAGAATCGCTTGAGCCTGGGAGGCGGAGGTTGTAGTGAGCCAAGATTGTGCCACTGCACTCCAGCTTGGGTGACAGAGTGTGACTGTCTCAAAAAAAAATAATAATAATAATTTAAAAAATAATAGCCGTTCCAATGGTTGTGAAGTGGCATCTCATGGTTTTTATTTGCATTTCCCTGGTGGAAATGCAAATAAAATGCTGAGCATTTTGTTATACTTAGTGACTATTTGTGTGTCTTCTCTGGAGAAATGTCTGTTCATGTCTATTGTGTGTTTTTGAATTGGATTTTTTTTGTCATTGAGTTTTAGGGTTTCTTTTTTTTTTTTTGAGACGGAGTCTCGCTCTGTCGCCTGGGCTGGACTGCAGTGGCACCATCTCGGCTCACTGCAAGCTCTGCCTCCTGGGTTCACGCCATTCTCCTGCCTCAGCCTCCCGAGTAGCTGGGACTACAGGCACCCGCCACCATGCCCAGCTAATTTTTTGTGTTTTTAGTAGAGACGGGTTTCACTGTGTTAGCCAGGATGGTCTCCATCTCCTTGCCTGGTGATCTGCCCGCCTCGGCCTCCCAAAGTGCTGAGATTACAGGCATGAGCCACCATGCCCGGCCTAGGGTTTCTTTGTATATTCTAGATATTAATCCCTTATCAGATATGTGATTTGCAAATATTTTCTCCTATTCTGTGGGTTGTCTTTTCACTCTCTTGATCATGCTCTTTGATGTACAAAAATTTTAGTTTTGGTGAAGTACAATTTATCTTTTTTTTTTTTGTCTGTGTTTTTGGTGCTATATCCAAGAAATCATTACTAAATCCAGTGTCATGAACATTTTTTCCCTAGATTTTCTTCTAAGAGTTTCTTTTTTTTTTTTTTTGATACAGAGTCTCGCTCTGTCGCCCAGGCCGGAGTGCAGTGGCATGATCTTGGCTTACTGCAAGCTCCGCCTCCCGGGTTCGTGCCATTCTCCTGCCTCAGCCTCCTGAGTAGCTGGGACTGCAGGCCTGCGCCACCACGCCAGGCTAATTTTTTGTATTTTTTAGTAGAGACGGGGTTTCACCATGTTAGCCAGGATGGTCTCGATCTCCTGACCTGGTGATCCACCCGTCTCGGCCTCCCAAAGTGCTGGGATTACAGGCGTGAGCCACCAGGCCCAGCCTCTTCTAAGAGTTTTAAATGGTTTTTTGTTGGTTTGTTTATTGTTTTTTGAGGCAGGGTCTCATTTTATTGCCCAGGCTGGAGTGCAGTGGCATGAACATGGCTCACTGCAGCCTTGACTTCTCCAGCTCAAGTGATCCTCCTGCCTCAGCCCCACAAGTAGCTGGGACTACAGGCATGTGCAGTCAGGCCCAGCTAATTTTCGTATTTTTTTGTAGAGACAGATTTTCACCATGTTGCCTGGGCTAGTCTTGAACTTCTGTGCTCTGGTGATCCACCTGCCTCCAGCCTCCCAAAGTGTTTCAGATTACAGGTGTGAGCCACTGCAACCGGCCAGGTTTTAGCTCTTAAGTTTAGATCTCTGATCTTTATATACTTATTATTTTTTTTTATAGAGGTGGAGTCTTGCTGTGTTGCCCAGGCTGGTCTTGAACTCCTTGGCTCAAGCAAACCTCCTATGATGGCCTCCCAAGGTGCTGGGACTACAGGTATGAGCTACTGCATCTGGCCTCTTTACTTTTCAAATTAAACTTTTTATTTTGACATAATTATAAATTCACATGCAGTTGCAGGAAATAATACAGAGATCCTAGGCGCCCTTAGGTTTTGTTTTTTATTTAACATTTAGTCCGTTTACATTTAATGAAATATGATACATTTGGGTTTAATCTGCTGTGTTACTCTTTATATCCAAATTGCCTATTCTCTGTTCATTTTTCTCTCTAGTCTTCTTTTAGGTTAATTTTTATTATCCTATTTTTCCTCTTCTATTAGCTTGAAAGTTATAGGCTCTCCTCAGTTTTAAGTGGTCACCCTAGAATTTAAAGCAGGCATTCATGTTTTACGAAAGACTAATGATAATGTGTACTTTACCTTCTTCCTGGACAGTACAAGGATCCTAACACACTTTAACTCCATTTATTGTTGTCATTTGTTTTAATTATTTCTGTTTTAAGTCACACAACCCGTTGTTTTATGCAGATATTTAGATTTCACCGTTATAGTCACTGTATTTGTTGTTCTTCATTCCTTCTGGACTCTGACTTTACATCTGGATGGGGATCATTTTCTTTCTCCCTGAAGAATGAAAGCATGAGTCTGCTAATGAATTCTTTTGGGTTTTGTTTGTTTGTCTCAAAATATCTTAATTTTACCTTCATTCTTGAAGGATGCATTTGCTGAGTATAGAATCCCATGCTGGCTGTTACCTTCCTGTATCTCCAAACGTATCAGTCATCTGCCTTCTTGCTCCCACTGTTTCCGTTGTGAAGCCAGGTATCAGGCTAATTATTGCTCCTTTGAGGGTCATCTCTTTTTTCTCTCTGGTTGCTTTTTCTTTAAGATTATTATTTTTTTATGACCGGGTGCGGTGGCTCACACCTGTAATCCCAGCAATTTGGGAGGCCGAGACGGGCGGATCACCTCAGGTCGGGAGTCGAAGACCAGCCTGACCAACATGGAGAAACCCCGTCTCTACTAAAAATACAAAATTGGCTGGGTGTGATGGTACATGCCTGTAATCCCAGCTCCTCAGGAGGCTGAGGCAGGAGAATCGCTTGAACCTGGGAGGCGGAGGCTGCAGTGAGCCAAGATCACGCCATTGCACTCCAGCCTGTGCAACAAGAGTGAAACTCTGTCTCAAAAAGAAAAAAAAAAAATACTGGGCGTGGTGGCTCACGTCTGTAATCTCAGCACTTTGGGAGGCTGAGGTGGGTGGATCACAAGGTCGGGAGATCGAGACCATCCTGGCTAACACGGTGAAACCCTGTCTCTACTAAAAAGACAAAAAAATTAGCCGGGTGTGGTGGTGGGCACCTGTAGTCCCAGCTACTGGGGAGGCTGAGGCAGGAGAATGGCGTGAACCTGGGAGGCAGAGCTCACAGTGAGCCGAGATTGTGCCGCTGCACTCCAGCCTGGGCGACAGAGTGAGACTGTGATTTTTTTTTTGAGACAGAGTCTCACTCTGTTGCCCAGGCTGGAGTGCAGTGGCACAATCTCGGCTCACTGCAACCTCCACCTCCCAGATTCAAGCAGTTCTCCCGCCTCAGCCTCCCAAGTAGCTGGGATTACAGGCACGCACCACCATGCCTGGCTAATTTTTGTGTTTTTAGTAGAGACGGGATTTCACCATGTTGGCCAGGCTGGTCTCAACCTCAAGTGATCCACCTGCCTCAGCCTCCCAAAGTGCTGAGACTACAGGCGTGAGCCACTGCACCCGGCCAAGATTATCTGTTTTTGAGGAGAACAATAGACACTCCAGACTAACTAGATGGGGGAGGACGTGGGTTGAAAAACTACCTATTGGGTACTGTTCTCCCTGCCTGGGTGCAGTATACCCATGTAAAACCTGCACATGTAGCCCCTGTATCTAAAATAAAAGTTGAAATTGAAAAGAAAGAAAAAATACTTTTGTGGCACACATTCTCAGGATTGCCTGGGGCTGTACCATGGGGAAAAAATTAGAAAAAATAGTTTCATGTTAAAAAAACCATGTTTTTTGTTGGTGTTGTTTCCTCTATCCCTCCCTTCTTTTTTTGTGCCTAAATATGGTTTTCTTTTTCGTCATCTCCTTTGGTTTGTAGGACTTTTAAAGTTTGTGGCAAGTGCTTAGATGTCTTTAAATATTCCTTTGCCCTAATCTCTCACATCTTACCCTGGAATCCCAATTATATGAGTCTTAGCCTCTCTCACTGTTTGCTCTGTCTCTTACCCATAATTCTATATCTTCCATTCTTTTGTGCTCTCGGGGACTCGGCCTAGGTTTTGTTATCTGGGTTCCCGGTGCCCAGAGTGGGAGCGGTGAGTCTGTGGCATCAATGAATGCATGAAGCATATTGCTCACATAGGTACAGTGTTTTTTATTTTTTTGTGATCACAGAAGTAATATGTTTATTATACATTATTCAAACATGGTAAACAGTCGCCATAATCCCCCTCCCAGAATTACCCATCATTAATACTGTTTCATGTTCCTTTACTCCTGTATTCATTTCTCTTCATCCTCATCTGCATTGGACATTAATGGTCTTTTTCACAGTTGTTAGTCTGACAGGTCAACATCCTGTTTGGGTTTGCCTTTCTGATGGGTCTTTGTTTGATCACTTGCTTACATACCCATCTGCAGACTTCCTGAAAGTGGATTCTTGTCACCGTGTGTGTTGACACCTTAGTTTTCACAAGCGACTTCCTGATGGGTAAGGCCAGGCTTTCTCCCTTGCCGCAGGCAGTGCCCATCCCTGCCCCAGCTCACATGGTGGTGCCCTTGAGCCCCAGAGCACGACCCTGACCAGCTCTCATCCCCAGCGCTGGTACCACACTTAGGCTGGGCTGGGGAGGTGAACTGGTGAAGGGCTGGGTTTTGGAGTCAGCCAGACCTGGGCTTGAGGCCCAGCAGCACTGACCCGGCCTGATTTTCCTCACTTGGGAAGGTTGGTTAGCAGGGTGGGTATGGCAGTGGATGTGGGTGACCAGAAAGGGGCTGGTGCAATTTATGTGAAAGGCCTGCAGGCCGTGGGAAGTACCGAAGGCAGAACAGAGCTCTCGGAGTCAGAAAACCCTGCATGTGAATCCAGAGAGTCCACTGAGCAGAGCTCTCGGAGTCAGAAAGCCCTGCGCGTGAATCCAGACAGTCCACTGAGCTGCTCTGGACAAGTTGTTACACCTCTGAATTTGTTTTCCTGTTAAATACGTCGCTCAAATAAGAGTCGTAACCTCTGCACAAGGTTCCAGGGCAAGAGCAGTGGATGGAGAGGAAATGGCTGGTGGGTGTGACTGGTAATGAGGGTGAACAGTGTGGCTGCCACCTCTCAGGAGCAGCCTGAGGTCTGCTGGCGGGGTCTGGGCCTCAGGTAGCCTTGGGACACTGTGGCCTCCCCCACCTTACCTGGTGCCCAGCAGTCTCTTCCCTTCACGCTGAGAACATCTAGTGGTCTGTGGTCAGTGGCACTTGTGGCCCTGTGCCAAGGAGTGCCCAGTCTTAGCTGGGGAGAGAAGAGAGGTCTGTGGGGCAGGGGCTGTGCTGGGGTTGCCTCCAGCTTGCTGGAATGCCCCGGGGAGCTCTGAGCAGCCCATTCTGCTCTCCCTCCAGCCCTGCTTCCTCAAGGACTGGGAAATGCATGTCCACTTCAAAGTCCACGGCACAGGGAAGAAGAACCTCCATGGAGACGGCATCGCCTTGTGGTACACCCGGGACCGTCTCGTGCCAGGTGGGCTGGCGCTCGCTCAGCTGGGCCCTGTGGGGGTGGGCATGGGCATGGTTGCTGGCCCCCTAGGGAGATGGGGCGGGGCTGCCTGTGGCTCGTGGGGCCCAGCGTCTCCTCTCCTGTTAGGAAAGTGCTGCTCCCGTGTATGAAGTCCTGCGCCTCCGGAAGGAGCCTGGCTCTGGAAGGAAGGTCACTGAGGGGAGAGGAGCAGCTGGGTCCTGCAGCTCAGCCCTACACCCTCATTGGCTTGGTTTTACCATTTTAAACAGTTATTGTTGTAAAAAAAAGCCAAAACATGAAGACTGTGTGGCTGTGACTGCATGTGGCCCACAGACCCTGAGGCGTTTCCTTGGTGGCCCTTCACAGAATGTTTGCTGCCCCTGGTGTAGAGTGTGGAGCCTCCCGGCTAGGGCTGTCCTGTGGCTCACTGTTTTTTGTAGGCCAGGTACCCCCTTGACACCTGACACCTGCCTCAGTCCCCTCACAGTTCAGCCTTCAAACTTGAGTCCTCTGTGTCAGATGCCTAGACCCCCCACTTCTGAGGAGAAAGCCTCAGCTTTCTCCCTTCACGATCCCTTCTCTCTTGGTGAATGGCCAGTGGGTTGGGCTCTCTTGCCCCCACCCCTGTTGGCATTGCTTGCCTTTTTTAGGTACCCATGGGACAGCTCCCGTTTCTCCCGTTCTGAGAGCATTTCCTTATAATTCTAGGGCCTGTGTTTGGAAGCAAAGATAACTTCCACGGCTTAGCCATCTTCCTGGACACCTACCCCAATGATGAGACCACCGAGGTAGGCCCCTGCTCTCTCCTGCTGAGCAGGAAAGGAAGGACTGGGCAGTCGGCTAGAGGAGGGGGCCCTGGGACTTCCATGGTCCCGGCACAAGAGGAGCCTCCAGGGATTGGGGTGCTGGGTGCCCCTGCTCGCCCCACAGGCTGGGCCGCTTGTGGAGTAACCGGTGTCTTGGTCCCAGCGCGTGTTCCCGTACATCTCGGTGATGGTGAACAATGGCTCCCTGTCCTACGACCACAGCAAGGATGGGCGCTGGACCGAGCTGGCGGGCTGCACGGCTGACTTCCGCAACCGCGATCACGACACCTTCCTGGCTGTGCGCTACTCCCGGGGCCGTCTGACGGTGAGCAGGCTGGGTGGTGGGGGCGGCAGCTGGTGGGCCTGTGCTGGTCCCACAGAGGCTCAAGAGGGCAGGCTGCCGTCCTGCGAGGTGCTTAGCGTGCTGGGCCCTGCAGGTGATGACCGACCTGGAGGACAAGAACGAGTGGAAGAACTGCATTGACATCACGGGAGTGCGCCTGCCCACCGGCTACTACTTCGGGGCCTCCGCCGGCACCGGCGACCTGTCTGGTGAGTGGGCTGGGCCAGGCGTTGGGTCCCAGCCCTACTCACCCTGAGGGACGGGGAGCTTTCCATGCAGTTGATTGCCTGCCTTCATGTGGTTTCTGGACTCACCTGGCTGTGTTCCTCCTATTCCTTTCTTCTGTAAATGGCCTGTCCGGGCCTCAGTCCTTGAACAGTCCGTTGGCAACCTTCCCCATCAACAGGAGGCAGCGGGTCAGTTAGATTTGGGCTATGTAGATTCCCAGATTTATCTCCAGCCCAGACCGCTCTGGACCTGCTCAGCCCTTGTGCCCGCAGCTGAGGCTACATCTTGCCCATCGGGATGTCAGTGGCACCTCTGCCCCTCTATTTGCTTGCTGTCTTTCCGGACCCTTCTTTCTCTCACATGGCGCCTCTGGTGCATCAACAGTCCCTGTGGCTTTATTTTCACAGCACGTCCCACCACTTCCCACCCCTCCCTGACTACCTGGCGGCTTCAGGCCACCAGTGTCTCTCACAGGAGCCTCCCAAGTGGTCCCCTCCTTCACCAGCCCCCAACAGTCTCTCCTGAGCACAGCAGCCGAGTAATCGCCTTCAGCCTGTGTGAGGCCTCCTGCTGCTCTGCTCAGAGCTCTGCAGGGGGCGCCAGGGTCTCTGTGCCAGCCCTGCCACCTCTGGCTCCTCGCTCACTGCTCCCCTTACCTACTGTGGCTTCCAGCTGCTCCCTGGATGCGCCTGTGCCCTCCTGCCCCGGCTGTTTCACCCTTGTCTCCTAGGGCCTTGCTCAGATGTTACCTCCTCAGTGCGGCCTTCCCTGATTCCCTTGTGGAACGTGGTGCCCCCTCCTGTAGTCCCCAGCCCACTCCCCATCACCTTTGCCGGCTTTATTTTTCTTCATAATATTTACCGTCTTTGAATCTACCGAGTAATTAATTTTATTGTCTCTGGCCTCCTGCTCAATTGTAAGCTCTATACATGGCTGTTTGGCCCAGGGCAGGTGCTCAGCGAGCACTGGGGTGCCTCTAACCTGCTCAGGCCTCACTGGTCACCAGGCCGTGGTGGCCCTTGGCTGTGGTTCTTGGTCTCTCTTTGGGGCCCTGAGCAGGTGCCAGGCCCAGGGCTAGCTCCTGACCAGAACTGGCACGTGACGCGGGGGACCTGACATGGGTGGTTTATCCTCAGGATGACCCATTCCAGGGCCTGTAGTCTGCCTACTGCCCAGGAGCCTCCCCTCTCAGCATGGAAGTGCTTGGGTCCACTCAGACCCCAGAACATCCATTGTTTGGGGGTTTTCCAGTCATATACCCAGCAGAGGAGAGAGGTCTAGGAAGCACCCCTCCTGCCAACCAGCTTTCATCATTTCCAGCTCGCGCCTGGCTGGTTCCCCTCCTGCCCCGGGTTGCCTGGAGCTTCATCACACTGTTTCAGCCCTTCTCTTCAGAGGGTTCTTGATAGGAGCAGAGCAGCACCAGGGCCGTGGCCGGTGGCAGCTCTCACAGCTGTTGAGAGAGCCCAGCACAGAGTGGAGGAGGCGCCATGAGGAGAGCCGTGTCTGACTGCTGGTCAGGGGTCATCAGCGCCACGCACCTTATGGGTGATGTCACCTGATGTATTTTTAGGCAGATGGCCATCTCATTCCCTTTTTACTCCACCATTGGGAGTTTGAGAACTGAAAGGATTTTTCCTAAGATACGAGCAGGAAGCAGCAGAGCCCAGATGGGAACTGGGGCCTGACTCCAGGGCTGGTCCTTGTCCTGCAGGGCCGCTCGCCGCCTCCAGGGGCTGTGCATGCTCGGCTCTCACACTTTGTCCCTGGCGGAACTCTTGCTCAGTAGGTCCTCCCTTGGCTCCAGAGATTCCTGCTCCCTTAAACAGGGCCTTTCCTCAGATTCCAGTCCCAGGCTGACCAGGACCCACGTGTTGGCTTTGAGCCTCAGCCTCCTCATCTCTACACTGGGGTGATCTATCAGCGTCAAGCCGGGGCTCTTCCCTGCCCATGCCATCAGACAGATCCTTTCCCCAGTCTCCTCGGCACAGCCGCTGACCTGTGTTACGCTCAGGCCCTTAGCTGGTTGCCAGGTTTGTTCCCCTGCAGCCTGTATGTGGATCTCTGACAAGAATGTCTGGTGGCTCCTGCCTTTGGGAGCCTCAGGCTTCTCAGCCAGTCACACAGCGACTGTTGGTCCTTCCCGGGTCTGTTTTTGAGCACGTAGTCTGCAGACAGGCCACCTTCTGTGTGGTGTAGACCTTCTCATGTACTTGCCATGGCACCCACACAGATGGAGATCATCACTGCTTTACACGTGAGGAAAGAGCCTCAAAGAGGGCAGCAGACCCCAGGATTTAGACCGAGATGACTCTGCTTGTAAAGGCCTTACTGTTTTCTCTCTGCTCTGCCTCCTCTCTGTTTTTTATTGCTGGTGACTGGAGGGAGCTGGGAAGAAAACAGGCCCTAGACGGGCGGGGGAGCGCTCTCCCCAGGGGCCTTGCAGGTTTACCGGCTGCAGCAGCAGCTTCCCTTTGGGGAGGGGCTTGGGCCACACGCCCTGAGGCTGGCCTGCAGGCTGTCACAGCTTTATTCTTGGTCCTACAGACAATCATGACATCATCTCCATGAAGCTATTCCAGCTGATGGTGGAGCACACGCCTGACGAGGAGAGCATCGACTGGACCAAGATCGAGCCCAGCGTCAACTTCCTCAAGTCGCCCAAAGGTGCGTGTGCACAGCCGTGCCCTGCCTGGGCCTGGGCGCCTGACCCAGAATGGGGTGAAGCCAGCCTGGCGGGTCTCGTGGTCCAGTCGTGGTTGTGGTGGTTGTGGTCTGGGCTCTTGGATCAGCCCTGTCCTGGCAAGCGGCACTGGCTGGCCCTGTCCGAGCTCCTAGAGGATTGGGCTTGGGTCGTGTCAGCTCTGGCAAGTTTTTGAGTAAATGAATGAGGCAGAAGAGAAGTCTGCAGAGAGTCAGTCTCTGAGGACATCCTAGCCACGTGAGTGCTGTGAGGGGTGGGCCAGCATCCTCCCTCACTAGGTGCTGGGGCAGTGACCAGCAGAGCCAGGGGGCTGGGTATGTTGGCCCACCTGTCCCTTCTGTGAGCCACCTGGAAGAAGTTGTGCTGCTGGCCAAGGGGGTGGATTCCTTAGCTAGAAGGAGAGAGAAGGCAAGACTGGAAATCGGGTTTCTACAGAACCCGAAGCCTGGGTTCTTCCCATGGCACTAATTAGCTACCCCTTTCCTCACAGAGTGAACGCTGTGGTTGGAGGAATGAGGCATCTGTGTGTGGAGAACTCCACCCTAAGAACCACAGATGCGTGCCTGGGGGTCCAGCCAGTGACGGAAGTGCACGGCACGGGCTCTGTCCTAGCCCAGCCCTGGGTCCCCATGCTGCATGGGCTACTTTGGCCGCATGTTTCTGCTTTTCAGGAGAAGCCAGGATCCGGTGTTTTTTGTGACCATTCACTTTTTAAAGATTCAGATTATTTTGAAATGTTTTGGGGGCCACACAAACCTTGCTGCAACCTTTGGTCAGAGGGCTGCCAGCCGCTGGGTGTTCTCAGAGGTGGCACCTGCCTTGCCCACCCAGCATCCCATGCAGCTGGCAAGGCAGGATGAACTCCTTTTTAGATTCAATCCATTTGTTCCTTCAGATGTGACCAAAGCTGCCCTCTGTGCCTAGCTATGGGCTGCGTGCTGGAGACACGGAGATCAGGCAGGCCCTGTCCCTGCGGCTCATTCTAGGGGCTGAGGCAGACAGGGAGACAGAGGGAGCCGTGGGAGCCCCGAGGCTGAGTGGCTTTCTGGGGAAGCGCCATCCCTAGGGACCTCCCCGTTCAGTCAGTGGCCGCTGCTGTCGGTGTGCAGAGCAGAGACTGGGGTGAGAGTGGTCAGCAGGCCTGCCAGTGGCAGCTTGTGCAGGAAGGGAGGATGGAGGTTGGCTTGTGGCTGGCAAGAGAGCGGCATGCGCTCCGCTGAAAGGCAGGGCCTGGGCCCGAGGCCTGGGTGCGGGGACGCCTGAGGAGACTGCACAGTGTGGAGTCGCGGGGGGGCTGCAGTCAGGGAGGGAGGCAGAGTGGTAGAAACAGGGCCCAGCCAGACCCCAGCTCCTCCACCCACAGCCTGGAGAGCTTGGGAAAGTCAGTGTCTTCTCTCAGCCTGTACAAGGGAGCGCACCAGAGGGCCCCATCCCAGGATGGGCAGGACTTGTGAGAACCTTGTGTGGAGGAGAGAGGCTGTGGGCTGGGGTGGAGCGTGGGACTCAGGTCCTGGGAGACCCTCCTGGGGGGCTGCCGAGAGCATCCAGCTGTGGGCTGGGGGAGCCTGTGACCAGGGCCGCGCTGCTCCAGATAGGGTGCTCAGACCACAGCGTTGGGGGTGGGGCTGGGATATGCAGCCTCCTGGGCCTCCCCTTATCCAGAGTTGGACTCAGGGGAGCCCAGGAGTCTGGTTTTAACCGGCTTCCTGCAGCAGAGGGCAGCCTAGGCTTGTCGCTGGGGTCCTGGGGCCCAGTGGGCTTGGTCCTCTCTCTGCCCCGCCCTGCCCTGGGGACTGCAGAGCTGGCTGGGATGGGCTTCACCTGACCTCTGCCCCTCCCTGGTGAGGGGGGTGAGTGCGACCTGCCTGCCCACCGTGGCCGGCTGTCCTGTTCCATCCCCACTGCCCTCCTGCAGCCCCCCGATCCCCGGCCCACGCTGCCGTTTCAGCTCCCCCGTTTCTTCTCCCCCAGACAACGTGGATGACCCCACGGGGAACTTCCGCAGCGGGCCCCTGACGGGGTGGCGGGTGTTCCTGCTGCTGCTGTGCGCTCTCCTGGGCATCGTTGTCTGCGCCGTGGTGGGGGCCGTGGTGTTCCAGAAGCGGCAGGAGCGGAACAAGCGCTTCTACTGAGCGGCGCCACCGGCGGGGCCTGCCCCTGGGCCCAGGAGCCAATGTGAACTGTTTTTTTACTGGGATTATAAAAGAACAACAAGATGACCTTATTTCTTAACTGTTTCAAATAAATGATTAAAGTATTTTCATACATTTTGCTTCTTGCCCAGCAGGGACAGGTGGCAGAGCCGAGGCTTAGGGTCTGGCACCCCCACAGCTGGAGACGGAGGCTCTCCTGGGGCTGGCGTCTCGGGAGCAGGGGTCTGTGCCTAGAGCTGGGCTGCGGCCCCTGCAGGCAGCTGTTGAACACTGGAGGGTCCCCTGGACCACACTGGGGTGGGCTCCTGAGGACGTAGGGAAGTGATTTTGTTTTGTGGTGTGTGGCACGTGTGGCGATGGATAAGGCCTGAACTGGGAAACCCAGGCTTTCCTGTTCACCCTGAGCTGCTTCCTGAGACAGATGCTCAAGCGAGGCTGCAGGGCCGGTGTGGTGGGGCTGAGTGCGACCGTTTGCTAAATAAAGTGAAATACCCAACCTCAGCCGTGTGACTGTCCTGAGGGGCTTGCTTTGCCTTCTTTTCTAATGACTTCCAGCCCGCCAGTGCTTTAGAGCTTTCAGCTCATCTGCTCTGGCCTGTGGAGTTCCAGGAGGATGGGATGGGTTGCCCTGTTTCCCAGCTGGGGACACACGGCTCTCAGAGGTCAAGTACAACTTGCCCAGTGTCACCTGGCAAGTGATATTTTGGGGATGGGGCCCTGTGCTGTCTCCCACATGCTCTGGGCCTCTGGGTGAAAGGATGGGTGGCAAGGGGCACCACGTGGAGGCTTGGCTGGGCAGGCGGGTACACTGACGGGGAACTCCAGGGGGCTCGGGGATGATGTGCAAGGGGTTGGAGGATGGTGGGGGTGGTTGTGGCAGTCCCTTTGGGGCACCTCGGGGGACAAGGATGGTAACGGGGAGTGGAGGAAAGGCAGCAGCTGAAGGCATGGCACCACCCCCAGCAGCTTCCATAGTCATCGCCCCCAGCTGTGGCTGCCTCCACCTCGCGCCGTGGAGCAGCACGTCCCGTCCTGTCCCAAGCCACCCCTCTGGCTCCGATACCGACTCTAGCCCTCCTTGGACACCTTGCTGAGCCGATGATCTTGTCTTCCTCGTCCCCTTCCCACTCCCCGTTCGGTTGCATTTGAATCTCCCACCTTAAAAGCAGAAGCTAGCCCGCCCTCTCTTCAGCAGCCAGGCTTTTGGTAATTAACGCTATCAAATTATCATTGCAAAAGATAGAGACATGAGTGAGAATAAGGATTTTACCCTCTGTCTCATCTCCAGAGCTCTTCACTGGTCCGCTGTCACCCACCTCTCGTGTCCTCTGTGTTTCCTCCTTCAACAGGTTAGATGTCTAGAGATTCCACACAGGTTCGAGTTTGTGCTTCCTTCACGGGTTTGGGAGCCTGTTCGTGAAGCCTGAAGAGTAATCATGATCCTCCTTATTGAAGGATTTTGTTAACACTTTTCCCAAAGCAGTTCCTTTCCTTGAAAAGGTAGCAGATCGTGTGTTTATGACAGGCCCTGCTTTGGAGCGATTGAGACACATAACTCACTTCATCCACAACACTCGCCTCTCAGGTGCTGGTGGGCTTTTAGGCCAGGTGTGTAGGGCTGAGGCGTGTGTAGAGACGAGCTCTCCACAGCTGCTACAATCACGTCATCGGCACCACGCTCATCAGGCTTCACCTTTAATTTTTGGCTCTAACTTGGTCTTCACCGAATTCCTGAATTACTAGGCAAATTAGTGTCCCGTACTAGATGCTTCTCAGCCTTGGCTGTGTATTGGAGTTCCCTGGAGAACTGAAAAGAGCCTGCCTTGTTCTCCAGTTCTGGCTGAGTAAGTCAGGTGGAGCCGGGGCAAGGGTGGTTTCAGAAGCCCCTGCAGTGGTGTTAACAGGTGCCCGAGCTTGAGCACAAGACGGAGTTAGGCCCCATGCTGTGGCAGCAGGTGTTAAAGTGATCATGCCGGTCTCTACTTGGCTGTCACGGTGGGTACCCCTTTCCATTGGAACGTAGCCTTGTTGTACCCAAGAAAAGTTGATTGTTTCAAAATTCATACCTAGAGGTGCTTCCCTAGAACGATCAATGTGTATTCTTACATCCGCATTTCACACACGCAGGACCGTGATGTCATAATCTATGTTTTTGCCATGCGTGTTTAAAAATTTGAGATATTTCGTCATGCAAACGTTAAACGTGGATGTGTGGCCATGGACCTGCCGTGCGACGTGAGAAATATCATGGACACACCTGGATCCCTCTGTCTCCTCCTGCCAAAGGTGATTGCTGCAGAATCTGACTTTTTGTGTCTGTCTTAAAATTTTTACCACAGGGATATGTATCTCTATGTACATTGTATTGTTTTGAATTTCTGAAGACCGTGAGTAGTACATGGACGTAGTCCTCAACTTTTGCAATTCAGCGTTGTTGGTGAGTCTTTAGATTACATTTGGCTCAAGACGGGTGTTTCTCGCTGTGACGTATGAACAGACTCCAGTTTCTCCATTCTGCTACTGATTGGAGGTGGTTTAGGGCTTTTGCTCTGCTACACGATACTGCTCTAAGCACTCCTGGATGTGTTTGTTTTATTTATTTATTTATTTATTTATTTATTTATTTATTTATTTATTTATTTTTGAGACAGAGTCTTAAACTCTTTTGCCCAGGCTGGAGTGCAGTGGCACAATCTTGGCTCACTGCAACCTCTGCTTCCTGGGTTCAAGTGATTCTCCTGCCTCAGCCTCCCGAGTAGCTGGGACTACAGGTGTGCATCACCACGCCTGGCTAATTTTTGTATTTTTAGTAGAGAAAGGGTTTCATCATGTTGTCCGGGCTGGTCTCGAACTCCTGACCTCAAGTGATTCACCCATCTCAGCTTCCCAAAGTGCTAGGATTATAGGCATGAGCCACCGCACCCAGCCCATTTTCAGTTTTACTAGAGGGTGCCTCGCTGCTCCAAATCGGGCCGCGACCACAGTGGGGTGGCATCTGCAGAGATCCCCTCTGCCCCTCAGCACCTGATATAGTCAGAGCTTTCCATTTTTGACAGATGGATGCAAAAGCTTTCGTTTGTTTCTCTGCTAGCCATGTTGGGACGTGTGTGCGTTTATTGGCATCTGTGTTTCTGTGTGGTGGTTTAGTCCGGGCCCTTTCTTCCGGCCGTGTAGGAGTTCCTGTGCGGGGCTCCTCTGGTGATACGCCCTTGGCGCACACCTTCCAGTGTGCCTGGGGGCTTTTGCTTTTCAATGACGTCGTTTGATATACAGCCTGTAATTTAGTGTCATTTCATAATCTTTTCTAAAGATTTTGTTTTTGCTTAAAAGCTTTAAAATTTTGCTTTTCAAATTTGGCACTTAATCGAAGTTAAGTTTGTGTAGGGTGTGATGTAGGGAATCCATTTTTCCCATTGTCTCCAGCCAGTTCCAGCACCATTTACCAACCCCTGGGTCCTTCTGCAGCCTCTGAGGCTCACACTCAGGCAGCCACGCCGCATCCGCTCCTAACCCTGCCCCTCAGCTTCCTCTCCTCGGGGGCTGGAAGGCTATATACTTGGCTGAGCTCCCGGCTCCTTCCAGCTAGGGCGGTCGTGTGCCCTCTGCGGCTGGTCAGATGCCTGAGCCTGTCGACGAGGGCCTCCGGTTGCTCTAGGTTTCCCCACGTTAGGAGATCAAACAGCAGCTGGTGTGGCCGGGCTCGCTCCCGTCTTCCTGTCCGGAATGTGGAAGGGACCCCTGGCATGCAGAAACCCCCGTGTGACCACAAGGGCCGAGTGGAGCACCCAGAGCCTGGTGGAGGGAGAGTCCTTGGCATGGCTGAGGTGCTGCCCAGCCTGGACTGCCAGCCACTGGGGTTTTATGTTAAAAAAAAAAATGCCTATTTGTTCAAACTACTGTGAGTCATGTTTTCTGTTCTTTTGTGGCTAAAAGCAGCCCTGCCTTTGTCCCCTCTGTGTGGTGAGTTTTCTGACATGTATAGGTCTGCTCCAGACTGCTGCCGATGGTCACAGTCCATTCTGTGCCACACATGGCTTTAGGCACTGGGGATACAACAGAGGACAAAAGGGACAAAGATCTCTGTCCCCATGGAGCTCACAGTCTAGTGGAGAGATCGGGTGAAATAATAAAGTATGTTAGATGACGCTTACGTTGGTTTCCTAGGGCCGCCATAAGGGACCACAAACTGAGGGGCTCGAGCAACAGAAAGTGCCGGAAGTCTCAAGTCAGGGTGTTGGCAGAGCTGCGCTGTCTCTGATGTCTGTAGAGGAGAGCCCTTCCCTTCCTCTTCCTGGCTTCTGGCTGTTCTCAGCAGACCTGGGAGTTCCTCGGCTTATAGGCACATCACTCCAGTCTCCGATTCCATCATAACATGGCCATCTTCAGATCAGCTTTCCTCTATATGTCTCCATATCTCCAGTTTTTTCTTTTTTTTTCTTAATAGAAATGGGGTCTTGCCATGCTGCCCAGGTTGATCTTGGAACTCTGGGCTCAAGCGATCCACCTGCCTTGGCCTCCTAAAGTGCTGGGATTACAGGCATGAGTTACTGCGCCCAGCCCAAATTTTCTGTTTTTTGTTTTGTTTTTTGTTTTTCAAGACGGAGTCTTGCTCTGTCACCTAGGCTGGAGTGCAGTGACCTGATCTTAGCTCACTGCAACCTCCACCTCCTGGGTTCAAGCAATTCTTCTGCCTCAGCCTCCCGAGTAGCTGGGACTACAGGTGCGTGAGCCACCACACCCGGCTAATTTTTGTATTTTTAGTAGAGACGGGGTTTCACCATGTTGGCCAGGCTGGTCTCAAACCCCTGACATCGTGATGCACTCACCTCGGCCTCCCAAAGTGGTGGGATTACAGGTGTGAGCCACTGCACCTGGCCTCTTTTCTTATTTTAAATTAACTTTTTCCACATGTTCTGATCCAGGCTCCTTTTCCAAATTAAAAGTGTATATTTAAACATTCCATCTTAAACAGTGTGATAGTCATGAGGTCATAGAAGTAGTTAAGAGGAAAGTTAATTTATAATGAAGATCAAGGTGAAGAGGAAAAGCATCTTTTCTGGAGCCCTAGGCTTTTGCAACATTTTACAAAACAATGTAGGTAAAGAAAAGGCTAATCTAGAATCAGAGGAACAAAGGTTCCAGCTGCCTGCCACATGACTCAGTCTCCATAATCACATTCCTTTAACGCTCAAAGTAGTTTAAAGTCCCAACAACATTGATTCTGAATTACTTATTTTTGTAGACCCCTGCGAATGCACCCACAGGCAGCAGGCTGCTGGGCACACAGCCATCTGGGGAGTGGACCTCCACCGTCACTGGGCCCACTGGCATTGGGGACAGCATTTACATGGGAGAGAAATCAGCCACTGTGTATGCATTGTTGCAGGTTTTCTTTTGCTCACAGCCAAACCTAATCCTAACTCATACAAGTGGGAAGTTGTGATCGGAGGGAGAATCTAGTCTGTAGAAGCATTAAATGGTTAAGTTAGCAAATTGAGGAGAAACATCACAGGTTATTTATTTATTTAGGGACAGGGCCTGGCTCTGTCACCCAGGCTGGTGTGTAGTGGTGCTGTCTTGACTCACTGCAGCCTCTGGCTCCTGGGTTCAAGTGATCCTTCCACCTCAGCCTCCTGAATAGCTGGGACTACAGGTGCACACCACCATGCCCCGCTAGTTTTTGGTGGTATTTTTATTGTTTTGTTTTGTTTTGTTTTTTGAGATGGAGTCTTACTCTGTTGCCCGGGCTCGAGTACAGTGGTGCAATCTCACCTCACCTCCACCTCCCAGTTTCAAGCGATTCTTCTGCCTCAGCCTCCTGAGAAGCTGGGATTAACAGGCACACGCCACCATGCCCGGCTACTTTTTGTATTTTTAGTAGAGACAGGGTTTCACCATGTTGGCCAGCCTGGTCTCGAACTTCTGACCCCAGGTGATCCGCCCGTCTCAGCCTCCCAAAGTGCTGGTATTACAGGCATGAGCCGCTGCACCCTGCCCTAGCTTTTGTATTTTTTGTAGAGATGGGGTTTCACCATGTTGCCCAGGCTGGTCGTGAACTCCTGAGCTCAAGCAATCCTCCCGCCTGCCTCGGCCTCCCAAATTGCAAGGATTATAGGTGTGAGCCATTGCATCTGGCCAACAGATCAGTCAACATAGGAGGGAGCGGATCTTGTGGAGAGAGAAGGCGTTAGGAGGGAACTAGGCAAACCCTGGATTGACTTGTGTGAAGTCAGGTAGTGAAGATGACCAATATGTAATAAACTGGTGACTCTGGGCCACGTGCCATGCAATGGCACATCCTCATCATCACAGCCGATCTTGGGCACCACTGCTTGGTAGAAATCTCCAGAAATCTGGAATCCTGGACCTGGATTCTCTTGGTATGCTGTAGGGGCTATTATATGTAGCCTGTCCTCACCATCATCCTGAAGGGGTAGAACAAGAAATCAACAGAATTTACTTGGAATTTTGGTTCCAAATTGCTGTTAATTAAAAAAAAAAAAGTGCAATCTCCTGCTTTCCTGGTCTCTTAACTCTCCGATTCTTATATCCCATGTCTTTTGCACTTTCTGATTTTGAGGTATATCTCCTTTAGACACTCTCCTATAGATGGTTTCAAGGTTGCCATGGTTTGTCTGCCCCCTCCAAAACTCATGTTGAAACTTCATCTCCAGTGTGGCAGTACTGAGAGGGGAGCCTTTAAGAGGTGACTGGATCATGAGGGCTTTGCCCTCAAGAGATTAATCCACTCATGGATTAATGACTTCAGGGGTTAGTCGATTAATGGGTTATCATGGGAGGAGAACCAGTGGCTTCATGAGAAGAGGAAGAGAGACCTGAAGTAGCATGTGAGCACCCTCAGCCCCCACCCTGTGATGCCCTGTACCACCTCCAGACTCTGCAGAGTCCCCACCAGCAAGACCTCACCACATGCAGCCCCTCGACCTTGGACTTCCCAGCCTCCAGAATTGCGAGATATTCCTTTTCTTTATAAATAACTCAGTTTCAGGTATTCAGAAAACAGACTAAGAGGCTGGGTGTGGTGGCTCATGCCTGTAATCCTAGCACTTTGGGAGACTGAAGTGGGAGGATTGCTCGAGCTCAGGAGTTCGAGACCAGCCTGGGCAACATTGTGAGACCCTGTCTCTACAAAAAAATTAAGAAATTAGTTGGGTGTGGTGGTGCAACTCAGGAGGCTGAGGCACAAGGATTGCTTGAGCCTGGGAGGTTGAGGCTGCAGTGAGCTACGATTATGCCACCACTCTTTTTTTTGAGATGGAGTCTCGCTCTGTTGCCCACTCTTGCCTGGAAACTTTTTTTTTCTTTTTTTTGAGACAGAGTCTTGCTCTGTCGCCCAGGCTGGAGTGCAGTGGTGCAATCTTGGCTCACTGCAAGCTCCGCTTCCCGGGTTCAAGCAATTCTCCTGCCTCAGCCTCCTGAGTAGCTGGGATTACAGGCGCATGCCACCACGCCCGGCTAATTTTTTTTTGTATTTTTAGTAGAGACAGGTTTCACCATGTTGGTCAGGCTGGCCTTGAACTCCTGACCTTGTGATCTGCCCGCCTTGGTCTCCCAGAGTGTTGGGATTACAGGAGTGAGCCACCGTGCCTGGCCTTTTTTTTCTTTTTGAGATGGAACCTTGTTCTGTCGCCCAGGTTGGAGTGCAGTGGCATGATCTTGGCTCGCTGGCAACCTCCACCTCCAGGGTTCAAGCGATTCTCCTGCCTCAGCCTCCTGAATAGCTGGGACTATAGGCATGTGCCACCACACCCAGCTAATTTTTTGTATTTATAGTAGAGATGGGGTTTCACCATGTTGGCCAGGATGGTTTCAAACTCCTGACCTCAAATGATCCACCCTCAGCCTCCCATAGTGCTGGGATTACAGATGTGAGCCACCACACCCTGCTGAGGATCTTTGCATCAGTGTTCATTAAGGAATATTGGCCTGTAGTTTTCTTTTCTTGTGCCTTCCTCTAGCTTTGGTACTGGGGTAATGCTGGCCTCACAGAATGAGGAAGTTTTCCCTTCTCTTCAAGCTTTTGGAAAAGTTTGAGGATTCAAATTCTTCAAATGTTTAGTATAATTTTACCAGTGAAGGTGTCAGGTCCAGGGATTTTCTTTGTCAAGAGATATTTGATTTGATTACTGATTCAGTCTCCATGATAATCATGGGGCCTATTCAGAATTTCTGTTTCTTTGTGATATCATCTTGGTAGGTTTTATGTTTCTAGCAATTTGTCCATGTCATCTAGGTTATCCAATTTGTCCATGTCATCTAGGTTATCCAATTTGTCCATGTCATCTAGGTTATCCAATTTGTTGGGATACAGTTGTTCATAGGACCCTCTTATAATCCTTTTTATTTGCGTAGAATGGGTAGTAATGTTCCTACTTTCATTTCTGATTTTAGTAATTTGAGTCTTCCTGTCTTTTCCTAGTCCATCTAGCCAAAGGTTTGTCAATTTTGTTGATCTTTTCAAATAACCAACTTTTGGTTTCATTAATTTTCTCTGTTGTTCCTCTGTTCTCTATTTCATTGATCTCTGCTTTAATCTTTATTATTTCCTTTTTTTCTGCTATCTTTGTGTTTAGTTAGTTCTTTTTCTAGTTCCTTAAGTTTTTAAGTTAGGTTGTTAATTTGAGATCTTGGTTTTTTTTCCCCTCTTACCATTATTCCCAAGAAATACGAAAATAAACACAATCATACAGAGAATGAAGCACTGTAAAAGTAAAGCATTGAAGAGTAAATATGAAATATATTGCACAAGAGGGTTGAGATCAAAATACCAGAAATATAAATTATATCAGTAAATGTAAATGAACTCATGTAACAAAACATTTTATCAGGCCAGGTGCCAGTGGCTCACACCTGTAATCCTGGCACTTTGGGAGGCTGAGGTGGGTGGATCTCCTAAGGTCAGGAGTTCGAGACCAGCCTGGCCAACATGGTGAAACCCCCTCTCTACGAAAAATACAAAAATTAGCTGGGCGTGGTGGTGCATGCCTGTAATCCCAGTTACCTGGGAGGCTGAGGCAGGAGAATCACTTGAACCCAGGAGGCAGAGGTTGCAGTGAGCCGAGATTGCACCACTCCAGCCTGGTGACAGAGTGAGACTCTGTCTCAAAAAAAAAAAAAAAAAAAAAAATATATATATATATATATATATATATATATAACTGTATATAATTATATGTAATTAATATAACAACAAAAATTACAGACAATTTTGTATAATTTCTGTGTATATGAGATATATATTATGTGCGTATATGACTGAGGAAGCCAAGCTCATAGGCCTGTGGAGTGAAGTGTTTCCTCAGAGACCAGGCGTGCTGTTGGAAACATGAGGGAAGAATAAGCAGTTAGAACCACCTGGAGACACGCATATGAAACTTTTTAGTTGACATAAAGGACTCAGTATAGGGGTTGATAACAAAATGGATTCACCAAATTAGTTGAAGAAGATCAACTAATTTGAAGATCAGACCAAAGATCAGAGGACCTTGGGAGGAAACAGAGAAATGGAGATTTATAAAAAGATTTATAAAGAGGAGATTTTTAAAGAGAATGGGCCTGGCGTGGTGGCTCATGCCTGTAATCCCAGTACTTTGGGAGGCCGAGGCAGGTGGATCACGAGGTTGAGATCGAGACCATCTTGGCCAACATGGTGAAACCCCGTCTCTTCTAAAAATACAAAAAAATTAGCTGGGTGTGGCGGCGTGCGCCTGTAGTCCCAGCTACTTGGGAGGCTGAGGCAGGAGAATGGCTTGAACCTGGGAGGCAGAGCTTGCAGTGAGCCGAGATCGTGCCATTGCACTCCAGCCTGGTGACAGAGCGAGACTCTGTCTAAAAATAAATAAATAAAAATTTAAAAAATACAAAATTAGACGGGTGTGATGGTGCATGCCTGTAGTCCCAGCTACTCGGGAGGCTGAGGCAGGAGAATCACTTGAACCTGGGAGGCGGAGGTTGCAGTGAGTTGAGATTGCGCCGCTGCACTCCAGCCTGGGCAACAGAGTGAGAGTCCATCTCAAAAAAAAAAAAAAAAGAAATATGGAGAATATAAATGGAAATCAGCAACCAAAAGGTAACTGAAAAAGTCCTTTGTATCTGGAAACTAAAAACATACTACTAAATAACATTGGGACTTAAGAATAAATCAAAATGAAAGCCCCATGCTAAAAGAGGAAAGTTGCAGGACCTGGCTAAAGCAGGAGAGGTTTGTGGCTTGAACAAGAACATTTGCACCGTGCCCGGATCCCTTGAAGAGGATGCCCTGACACTGACCGTGGGAACGGCCTACGCTACATGAGCAGGCGTTCAGGTGGAGTTCTCTTCCCGTACTCCAGAGAACAGGCTGAAACTTTTGACTCAGCAAAGGCCAGAAGGAAAAGGGGAAGTGGTTTATCAAGTGCCCGCTGGAGCATATAACATCCCAGACACTGGGCACTTGCATACAAGTGACCGACATGGTTGGCCCCACCGCTTGCCAGTGCTGCCTGGTTAGTGGGTTAGACTCATCCCATGATGCTAGCAGGGTAGTTGCTCTTGCTGTCTTTGGAAGGACCTTTTCTTTCCTTTTCTTTTTTGAGATGGAGTTTCGCTCTTGTTGCCTAGGCTGGAGTGCAGTGGCGCAATCTTGGCTCATTGCAACCTCCACCTCCCGGGTTCAAGCGATTCTCCTGCCTCAGCCTCCTGAGTAGCTGGGATTACAGGCACTTGCCACCACGCCCGGCTAATTTTGTATTTTTAGTAGAGATGAGGTTTCTCCATATTACTCAGGCTGGTCTCAAACTCCCGACCTTAGGTGATCCGCCTGCTTTGGCCTCCCAGAGTGCTGGGATTATAGATGTGAGCCACCACGCCCGGCCATGGAAGGACTTTTTCAAGAAACAGATGCAGTCAGTTTTCCGTATACCTCCGGGTGCTCTGTTCTGGCGCCTGGGTGCTCCACCAGCACGGAGAAACACATGAGTGCCCTGTGGTCTGAGTCCCAGGCACTGAATACCCTAGCCTGGGCAGCAGCTCCGGGAGGACTCAGCTTCCTGAGCACCACTCTCAGGTTGGGAATCCACAGCAGCACCGACAACACACCACACTGTGCACCAGCCATCAAGGGGGCGCACAAATGACCAGGGCTGCCTTCCAGGCAATGGCCACTGCCTGGTGGATCCAGTTAGTAAGCCAAGAGCAGTTTAAGGACATACCATCTCCATCTGGCATCAAACCACCCTGCTCACTGCGCCAGTTATTGTAAGGACACCCTGGATTTGTTGTCATTAGATATGATGTAACAGACACAGAAATGACTGCCATGGTGGGAAGAAGCTTATACTCAGTTCC
Source organism: Hylobates moloch (assembly GCF_009828535.3). Lineage (NCBI taxonomy): Eukaryota > Metazoa > Chordata > Mammalia > Primates > Hylobatidae > Hylobates > Hylobates moloch. The sequence goes on from NW_026652281.1 coordinate 153,514,981, forward strand.
CTAGAAACAGGCGGCACCGCACACTAACACGGGCCACACGTGGAAGCACCAGGGTTGGTCAGGGGGCAGAGGGAGGGAGGGGAACTGTGGGGCAAGAGCCTTTATTGTGGTTTGCTTGGGAAGGAACCTGAGAGGCAGAGCGAGCAGGTCTAGGATTGCCTAGCTTGAATAATTTCAGTGGGTTTGGGGTAGGATGTCCCTAGTTGTCCAGTCTCTGGGGGATAGTGGTGCAGCGTGTAAGAGCCCAGTAAAGGAGGTGGTTGGAGGGTATGGGCTCTGGATTGGTTAGTATGAATATGAAAGGCAAGCTTGCAGGTGAGTGAGTGATTTACTATCTCTAGGAATTGGATGAGAGGATGGAGTATGATGAACTTTTGATTCCTGGAGGGCCATGAGTTCACCATGGTATGGAAATGCAGCTGTGCTGTGATCAGTTAGTGGAGGCAAAAATTAATAATGAATTTTAGAAATGACGGATGCAACTCCCAAGGAGTTCACTGGACGTATAAGGAAATGCAAAGTAACAAGAAACAAGCCAAATATACCATCCTATTCTCTGTAGCAACAATGAAGGCAAAAGATAGTGATAGGGCAGATCCTGAGATTGGGCCAAGCTTGGATTGTGGCTGGTCTGAGCTACAGCTATTCCCAGGGCCACTTTTGAGGGGAAAAATTATGCTGAAACAACAGTGAAGATGGTTAGAATGATTCACAAGAGAATGGGGAAAACAAAGGGAAGAGTCAAGATACTCATCCCAGTAGGATGGAATCTTTAAATGGTTCTTAATGAAATGGACTGAATAAAGTAGACATTGATGGGGTCAAAACAAAGGTCATATTCCAACACCCTTGGAAGTCCTTGGGTGGACAGATGGGAGCTTCTGCTGGTCCCCCACTATTGAAGGGCCCTAAACAAATCTGATTTACTCACCTTAGTTTGGAGGATTTTAAAATGTCAGAGGGAGGCTGGCCTGTAATCCCAGCACTTCGGGAGGCTAATGTGGGTGGATCACCTGAGGTCAGGATTTTGAGACCAGCCTGACCAACATGGTGAAACCCCATCTCTACTAAAAATACAAAAAAATGGTAGGGCATGGTGGCACACGCCTGTAATCCCAGCACTTTGGGAGGCTGAGGCGGGCGGATCACCAGGTCAGGAGATCGAGATCATCCTGGCTAACACGGTGAAACCCCGTCTCTACTAAAAATACAAAAAGTTAGCCGGGTGTGGTGGCACGTGCCTGTAGTCCCAGTTACTCGGGAGGCTGAGGCAGGAGAACTGCTTGAACCCAGGAGGTGGAGGTTGCGGTGAGCTGAGATCACGCCATTGCACTCCAGCCTGGGCAACAAGAGCAAAACTGTGTCTAAAAAACAAACAAGCAAACAGACAAACTAGCCACGCGTGGTGGCAGGTGCCTGTAATCCCGGCTACTCAGGAGGCTGAGGCAGGAGAATCGCTTGAACCTGGGAGGCAGAGGTTGCAGTGAGCTGAGACTGCGCCATTGCGCTCCAGCCTGGGTGACAGAGAGAGACTCCGTCTCAAGGAAAAAAAAAAAAAAAAAAGCCAGAGGGAAAGATGACAAGGAGAAAGCTGATAGGTAGTCACATGGTCAGGGGCTGCGGGAGAGACTTTACTGGGACAGCTTTTTGTGGAACCCATGCTCTGTGATTCCAAAATCTATTTGTGAAGTCCCAATGGGAGCGAGAGTTCGATTGGGAGAATATGGGAATGTGATACCTGATGGAATGGAAACGGGGAGGGTTGAGCAGGCTGTATGCAAAGCGACTGCAGTTCCTTTACCTGAATGTACTATGGGGGTGGATAGCGGGTCTGGCTGAGGCGTTTCTCTTACCTAGCATGGTAAAGCGGAAGGCATGTGAGTCTCCCCACCCGCCAATATTGACTGGATATACTTGATGGAAACCAGTTAAGATTGCCCAAGCCTGTGCAAGTTGTTCATTTGTTGTACGATAGCCCCCCAGAGGAACAGACTGGACCTGAGGGCAAAAGCCAGAGTGCCACCTAGTGGCAACTACTGGGATTTTGGACCAGGAAATTTCCGTTTGACTAACTTGCTATTGGATTTAATTAAAGTTCAATTGCCTCTATGACTTAAGGACATAAAATAACCTTGAAACCTGAAATACTCATAATTTCTTGGGTGATGTTGGGGAAATATTCTGATGAGGAGGGCAGTGCCCGGAAGGGTCCATCATAATTTGGAAGTGATTTTTCTAGAACGTGCTATCTGGGGAATGCAAGGAGGCCGTCCCAAGTGGGAGCCTCTTCCCCCACAGGCAACTTCAGAGCAACCTAAGGAGTTTCACGGGCCACATGGGCAGTGAGTGCCCTATGAACAGCCTCTATTGACCAACAAGAGCCGCCTGGTTTATGGATGGAAGTTTCAAGGTGACAGGACAGCTTCCTATCTGGAAGACCATCAAAGAAGGTAAAAACAAATCAACTCAGCAGGTTGAATTGACTGGTGTTTGTGCTACATCTCATGGGCAGTGGCCAGCCTGCCTGCACAGTCAGCAGAAGGGCAGTGGAAAACTGGCCTATTAGTGGGATGCCTGTATGGGGCATGGGCCTGTGGACGTCATTATGGGAGTCGGAGGGGTACATTAAAGTAGGACGTTTGATGCTCATCAGAAGAACCCCATTCCAGGATCAGGGGGTGATTGGAATCAGTCAGTGGATATTCTGGTGTGCTCACTTAAGGAGGCCTCATGATATGAGGGACATACGGGGGCCGCCACAGTGCAGGGATGGACTGAGTCTAGACATGTTCTCCTTGCACCCTCTGAGGCACAAAACACCCGTAACTGTTCTGTCTGTCAACAAGAGGCTTGATAGGCAAGTCAGACTGAAGCCTGTAGCCCCAGGAAGTGTAAGTCGTGGCAGGAACAGACAGTCACTCTGCACACTGGGCTCAGCTTCCCTGTGGTAGATGCAGATGCTCACAGCATAGTAAAAGGACTGGAACTCAGCTGGGCACAGTGGCTCACACCTGTAATCCCGGCATTTTAGGAGGCCAAGGTGGGCGGATCACCTGAGGTCAGGAGTTCGAGACCAGCCTGGCCAACATGGTGAAACCCCGTCTCTACAAAAAATAAAAAAATTAGACAGGCATGGTGGCATGCAGCTGTGGTCCCAGCTACTTGGGAGGCTGAGGCGGGAGGATTGCTTGAGCCCAGCAGGTCAAGGCTGCGATGAGCCCTCATTGTGTCACTGCACTCCGGCTGGGTGACAGCATGAGACTCCACCTCAACAACAAAAAAAAGCCATACTACTGATCCTACAGAGGCCTGTTTGCAGTGTTCCTCCCAGGACAGCAGGGGCTGCCAGGCACTTCTGAGACCTGTCTAGCCAGGGCTGGCCTCTTGGCTTAGTCCTTGTGACATCAAGTGAGGGACCGGCAGGCACCCAACTCTTGGTCATTATGCTGCACTGCCACAACAGCCTGGGGGGCATTCCAGAGGTGGCCTCTGTGGGGGAGTCTGCTGATGCTTCTCCTGACATCCTATGGGCATGGAGACACAGGCCCACCAGCCCTTCCCTACCCCTTGCCCATGGCTTGGCCAGGCCCCTGTTAGGCATTGGTTTGCTCTGTCGCTGAGGTCGTCGTCTGCAGGAAGAGGCTGACCCTGAGAGACGCAGGGCCCACTGCTGCTTGGGAGGATGCGCTGAAGGAGGGAGGCCTGGGAACCTCCTGGAGCAATTGAGACATTGAGCAGAGATGGCAGAGGCAGGGAGGTGGTCAAGGCCGTGGCATGTCCCCTGCCACAGCAGGGGGAGGGGCACAGCCCAGCTCAGACTTTGTCCTGAAGGCCATGGGAGTGTGGGCCTTCAGCGGGGGCATGAGGCCTTCAGTGGGGGTGTGACCTGGTTAGCTCTGTGACTGGGGAGTGCTGCTCTCTGGGAGAGGGGAGGCTGCGGGCAGCCCAGGGAGGAGGCTGGGCAGGGGTCCAGGGTTGGATCCAGGCCCCTGACTTCCCCGATGACTCTTCCCTGCAGGGGAGAAGGGGAAAGGGATCTGGGGAATGCAGGGCTGTCTCCTCCTGCAACCTGTCCATGGAGTGGAGGAGGACAGTGAGCCCAGGGCTGGCTGCCCTCTTCAAGGGGTCCTAATTGAGACAAAGGCATGGGGGAAGGGTCTCCCTTCTCCGCTTCCACTCAGGGCACAGATGCAGACTCTGTCCTTGGAGCCCAGAGGACCGTAGTCCCCGGTAGAGTCTGCACTGCAAGTACAGGCAGCAGAGCCCCAGTTACAGTGGGCTGGCAGAGTTACAGTGGGCTGGTGGAGGCAAGAGGTCACAGGGCAAAGCACAGGACCCCGCGGAGTCCGGGGCAGAGGATCTGGGCCAGTCACTGCCGAGGGGGCACTGCAGCTCCTCCGTCCAGTCCTGTGCCTAGAGGCCACTAGCTCTAGCATTTTCTCACGGGGGCCCAGGGGACATCCAAGGGCTTGGGGCAGGATCCCTGCTGGTCCAGGCCGGATCCCCCCACACCCCGTCCCACCCTGTTCCTGGGGAGGTATTGTTCCTGTCTGGCCTGGCCAGGTGGCCTTGACCCCAGCCCACATGCTGCCCCTGGCTCAAAACCGCTCTGCGGCTCCTAGGATGAAGTCCAAACTCCTTGACATGAGCCCTCCAGCCCCTCTGCAGCCCCAGCCCGACTCCCACCACCTCCTGGCCATGTCTTCAGCTCACATATGCTTCCCTCTTTCCCTCTGCTGAAAATTCTCCTCCTTCAGAACCTCCCCACCCCTATCCCACCCAGACTGGAGGCCGGGCCACCTAGGGCCCTGACATCTGAGTAGGTTCGTGTCTGCACTGCGTGGTGCTGACGTTAGTGAAATAAAATGGGAAATTCATTCACAAGCCTTGTGGCTCCTTCCTTCAGACATGGCTGATTGCAGGGGGGAGTTTGGGGGAACCCATCAGCATGTTCTGGGCCCTGCAGCCTCTCCAGTGTCAGCCTGCACCAGGCTATTTGCTCTCTCTAAGCCACACCGCCCCTGCCACGCTCCTTTCAGCCCCAAGGCCTTTGCACATGCTGTTCCTTTGTCTAGAATTCTTTCATCTCTCCTATACTTAGATAACACCTCTTCATCCATTTCCCCAGTAAAGCCTTCTCGGACCTCACCAATTAGGTCAAATGTTCCTGAGAATATGCTGTGGGGGCACGGTCTCTCCCTGTGAGGACCTGTCCAGCTGGACCTCCGCCTCCCTGCGACTGTATTGGTGTCTTTCCCTCTCAAGCCTATGAGCTCTGCAAGGGCAGGGACCCTGTGTGCTTTTGCCTATCGTATGTCTTCCAGCCCCCCAACACAGCGCCTGGTGTCCAGTGAGAGCTCAGCAAATATTTTGTGAGTTAAGGACAGGCGGCTGGGTAGATGGATTGTCTGCCTAGACAGGGCAGTTATTTCTCTGTGAGCAACTCTTAGAGAAACTTCATTTTTTTTCGGCGCCTGGCCGAAACTTCAAGATGTTTCCCGGCCAGGAACGGTGGCTCACACCTGTAATCCCAGCACTTTGGGAGGCTGAGGTGGGTGGATCACCTGAGGTCAGGAGTTCGAGACCAGCCTGGCCAACACAGTGAAACCCCGTCTCTACTAAAAATACAAAAATTAGCTGGGTGTGGTGGTGGGCACCTGTAATCTCAGCTACTTGGGAGGCTGAGGCAGGAGAATTGCTTGAACCTGGGAGGTGGAGGTTGCAGTGAGCCGAGATGGAGCCATTGCACTTCAGCCTGGGCGACAGAGCAAGACAAAAAAAAAAAAAAAGATTTTTCCCAAGGAACTGAGGCCTGACTGACATGTCCCTGTGTTCACCAGGACTGTCTCTTTACAAAGCATCTATCCCTCCCACCTTCTCTCCCCTCTCTGTTTTGGGGTTACTGGAGTCACAGACTCAGCCCGTGGCTGGCAGCAATGCTCCCCCCTGGTACAGGGGCTTTCATCTTCCTGTCCCCAGATGTGGCCCCACCTGCTGGTGCTGCGGCTCGAAGTCATCACAGCCACTCCTTCGGCCGGCTAGGAGAGTCACGTTCAGGAAGGGTTCATGGACTGAGTAAGGCAAGCAGGGGCTGCCTGGGAGGCAAACGCCGCGGTCTGGTTGCATTGGCCTTCGAGATGGGCAGATGGGCGGCTCCTTCATGCCATGGGCACCGCAGAGGCATTGGCTCTGATCCTTCAACGCTGTCGCAGGGTTCCTGAGGCTTAGAGACGGAGGTCACCTCCTGAGTCATACACAGCTGAGGCATCAGTGACGGGAGAGGACCCCAACTCCGTGGACACCAGAGCCCAGGGCGCCGGAAAAGGCCATTTCGCGTGCCTCCAGGGTATGGGCTGCTTGAGGAAGCTGTTACCCCACTGACATTTTCGTAGCAACAATAGCTTCCTCACAGAAGAGGAGGGGGGCCGAGAGATTATTCCCATTCGACACAGTAGGAAGCTGGGGCCCACGGGGGCCTTCGGGGGCAGATGGCAGGCAGGCTTGGGGACAGACCCCGGAGGGCAGGAGCCGGGTCCGCCGCCCCTCCGCCGGCGCCTGCGCATTGCGGCCCAGCTCGCCTCTCAACCCCGCCCCATCGCTCGGGTTTTCAAATTTGAAACCTGCTTCTTTTCCCGCCCGACCGTGTGCATCAGCGGCGGGAGAGGGCGGGGCGGAGCGCCAGCCAATAGGGCATCAGAGGCTCCCCGACCCCGCCCCCGAGGATGACAACAGCCATCCTTGAGAAGCCATGTGCGAATGGGCGAGCGGCGGCCGGCAGGCCCCGCCCCCGCGGCGCCCACGTGCAGCGGCTGGGCCCGGGGCTTCCAGGGAACCACCAGGCCCCCAGAGCGCCGTGCTATGTTGGGGGCTAGTCACTAGCACGGGGCTGGAAGCTGAGATCAAAGACGCCAATGAGCCGGCGTAGGTGGATGAGTGAGACGGGCAAGAAGCAGCACCCGTTAGCCTGAGGGTTCGCTCCAGGGCAGGCCTGGAGCCAGCGCCCTTACCTGCCCCTGGAAAGTCTGAGACCACTCGAGGCGGGGCGGCTGCCGGAGGATGGGCTGCGGCTCCGTGGCGGGTTCCAGAGGGGCGGGGCCAAGGGCTGGGCGTTCCCGCGGGCGGGGCGTCCCGGGGGCGGGGCGGGCCCTTGTGTTTGTTGCATCGTGTCAGTTACTTTGTAACAAAAGTGCTGCAGCCTCTTGCTCCGACCGGCACCCTAGGCCCGCCCGCTGCCAGCTGTCGCCGACATGGAACCCGTGGCCAGCAACATCCAGGTCCTGCTGCAGGCGGCCGAGTTCCTGGAGCGCCGTGAGAGAGGTGAGGAAGAATCCTTGGCTGGATTCCGGGCGGCGACCTCGCTGACACGGGCCTGGACTGGACCTGGCTCCCAGCTTGAAGGATGCACCGCCCTAGGACAGTAATCCCGGGACGCCGCCTCGCCCTCAACTCGAGAGGAGTCCCGGGGCGGTAGAGCAGGGAGGGGTGGGGGAAATGGTCCTGGCGCCAAAAGCTTTTCCTTGACCGTGCTGTGCCTGGGGCTCCCGCTGGGACCAGGTCCAGCCCCAGCCTGACGCGGGCGGGGGCTCTCTCTGGCAGAGGCCGAGCATGGTTATGCGTCCCTGTGCCCGCATCGCAGTCCAGGCCCCATCCACAGGAGGAAGAAGCGACCCCCCCAGGCTCCTGGCGCGCAGGACAGCGGGCGGTGAGGAGGCCCGGGGCGGCGGGAGTGGGGCTGGGGGTGGGTGCCGCCCCCGGTCGGGCCCTCCTCTGCCCACTTGTTGCTTGCATCTTTTGGGCCAGGTGTCCTGCTCCAGGAAGCGTTCAGACCCCTCCTGCCATCTCCCCACTCTCCAAACACACTCAAACCTTTCTATTCATTCAAGGACTATTTCTTGAGCACCTCTAGATGTGCCAGGAACTGCGAACAGCAGTTGGGGTCCCGCTTCCACTCGCGCTCCCGCACGCCACACATCAGGCCACTCACCTCCCCCGCTGGCTTCCTCCTTTTCTCTCCTCTCCCCAGCCCTTTGCATATGCTGTTCCCTCCTATTTGAATGCCTCTCCCTCCACTACCGGCTTGGGAAACATCTATTTCTGCATTTAGCCGTCACCTCTGTCTGGGAAGTCCTTCCTGACCAGGGGCCCTTGTTAAGACCCCCATACCCACCTGGGCAGGCTTCTGTTAAGCATTTGGCTCTGCGTGTCTTTGACTCCCCTCGCCCTGCCAAGGGACTCTGGTGTCTGAGGCCAGCATGAGGTCTCCACAGGGGACTTGTTTGGGGCAGACATATGTAGTGGCTCTTGAGCCACTGGGGGCCCTGGGATTGGGGCACGGGCGGTGGCTGATTCCCCTTCACCCCGTACTCTCTGGCATTGGCAGGTCAGTGCACAATGAACTGGAGAAGCGCAGGTGAGTCCCAGTCCCACCCTGACAGTGCCAGCCCCCAGGGGCCACCGCTCTTTGGCCTTCCCTCCCCTACCATTCCTGTGGCCAGCAAGGTGGGGCTGGCACTGCCCTCCAGACCTCTTCCCCACAGGAGGGCCCAGTTGAAGCGGTGCCTGGAGCGGCTGAAGCAGCAAATGCCCCTGGGGGCCGACTGTGCCCGGTACACCACGCTGAGCCTGCTGCGCCGCGCCAGGATGCACATCCAGGTGAGGCCCCCCGCTGCGCCCGGACTGGCTTGCCCTGGTGTATGGAGGGCTGTGCTATGGAGAGGCTGGTGGGACTGGGGAACGAGACCTGAGGTCAGAGCTCAAGAACTGTGTGACTTAGGACAGCTCTCTGAGCTTTTACTTTCTAGATCCATTAAATGGGAAGAAAAGCAGACAATAACTCAGAGCATTGTTGAGGCTTAAATGAGTTCACTCTGTAAATGTTCACTGTTGGTGTTACAGCTGTTATCACTTAGATCACAGTTGTGAGACCTTGGGCAAGTCACTTAGCCTGTCTGGACTAACCTTCCTTCCTGTTCGAGGGGAGGGGATGTCTGTTGAATTCTGTGATGGGATGTATGTGGGGATCCTTGGGACTGTAAAGGGTTGGTCCTTGCTCTCCCCCTTTCACCTTCAAGGCCTCCTGTTATGGGCAGTCTATCCTGGTGCCACCTGGGAGGCAGCTCCAGGGCCAGGAGGGGAAAGGACTGAGAAGACGCCAGTCACTGGTCCTCCCAGGGCTCCTGCTGCTGCTGCGGCTGAGCTCAGTGCCCCCTGGTGGACAGGAGTGGATGTGCTGAATAAAGGCCCAAGTGGCCCTGGCCATGTCAGAAGTGGCCTTGGAAACCACAGGACTTTTCCTGCCCTCCAGAGGAATACATGGAGGCACAGCTAGGCTGAGGGCCAACAAATCGCACAGCTGGTGGGCGGCAGATTCAGGACCCATCCCCAGTTCCCTGGCTCGCATTGTCTCCGACAAGTGTTTATTGAGCACTGGTTCTGCTAGGCCCTATTCTAGGCACTGGGGGCTGTGGCACACATAGACCTATGTGCTGTTAGTAAATAAACCACAGCTGTGGGAACAACTGCACTGCTCCCTGGTGTCTGTTATTACCATCATTGTGGCTGAATAACACTCTGGTTGGGTAGTGGCCCAGTTTCTCACATGGAGCTTGCCTGGCCTGGTTCTCGGATGGATGATGTGTGCCCCTCAGGGGCTGGCTGGCCTGTGGGCAGGACCTGGGGAGTGCTCCTTCCCTGGGGCTCCATCACCCGTCTCCTGGATTATTTCACCGGCCTCCTCCCAGCCTTCCTGTTACCTGTTTTGCCTCCACCAGGCTGTCTTCTACTTTGCTCTAGAATGATCTCTGCAGCACACCTATCTACCCAGGGCCATCTCCTGCTGAAAACCCACCAGTGGCCCCCGACAGGACAAAGCCTCTGCTCCTTACTTCCTGTGAAACTCAAGGCCCTTCATAACCCAGGACCTGCCAGTAGGCCGCTCTTTTGGCCTCATCTCTCCCTATGCCCCACAGAAGCTGAATGCTCCGTGCTCTTCCCAGGCTCCCTCTGCTGTATCTTGACGTTTCCTCCTCCCTGTGTTTGCCTCGGCAGCTCTTACTCATCTTTCTACGCCCAGTCCAAACGCCTCCATGGCCCAATTCTCCCCTTCTTGTTGAATGACCAAATGTAAGCTTCTGCCCACTGAGGGCTCTGCCTGGGAGAGCCCTTGGCCTTCCAGTCCTTGGAACTTCAGGGCTGGCAGAGCTTGGCGGGAGGTAGGGGGATGGGAGGGCGGGTGCTAATGCCTTCATGCTCTGGCTCTTGCAGGGATCGTGACCGGGAGCTACAAACTGGTAGCCTTTGTTTGTTCTGTAGTTTTCTAAAAATTTAAATTAGTTGTCAACCCCTCAAAAGACATTTGACATGAAAAATCTGACTTTCCAGCTAGTTTCTCGTAAAGAAATGGGGGGCCGGGCGCGGTGGCTCACACCTATAATCCCAGCACTTTAGGAGGCTGAGGCAGGCGGATTACCTGAGGTCAGGAGTTTGAGACCAGCATGACCAACATGGTGAAACCCTGTCTCTACTAAAAATACAAAAATTAGCTGGGCATGGTGGCGGGCCCCTGTAGTCCCAGCTACCTGTGAGGCTGAGACAGGGGAATTGCTTGAACCTAAGAGGCGGAAGTTGCGGTGAGCTGAGATTGTGCCATTGCACTCCAGCCTGGGCGACAGAGCAAAGACTCTGTTTCAAAAAAAAAAAAAAAAAAAAACGAAACGGGGAGACCTGGTAACACCGGGCCTGTTTCCCATGACAGCACATGCCTGGCACCTGAGCCAGAGTGTACACGCAGCAGTACCCCCTGCTCCCAGTTCCCACCACTGGACACCACAGCACTCCATTCCTTTATCCTTGACTAGGCCCCAAATGCCTTTGAGATTGTGGTGCCCCCCACCCCCAATCTAGGCAGCACCCTCACAGGACGTGTGCATGGCCAGAAAGGGGCTGGCTTTCTGGAGGATGTGGGTGCAACCCTCTGGGACCTGGATTTAGTCGCCACCTGCCTGGAGTGGACATTGGCCCTGTGGCCGTGGCCCGTACTGAGTGGTGTTGGGGTGCAGCCCAAGCCCCCAGGCCGCTAACCCCAGCCCTTGCTCCTTTGGGGTCCGCAGAAGCTGGAGGATCAGGAGCAGCGGGCCCGACAGCTCAAGGAGAGGCTGCGCAGCAAGCAGCAGAGCCTGCAGCGGCAGTTGGAGCAGCTCCGGGGGCTGGCAGGGGCGGCCGAGCGGGAGCGGCTGCGGGCGGACAGCCTGGACTCCTCAGGCCTCTCCTCTGAGCGCTCAGACTCAGACCAAGGTGAGTGCCCCGAGGCTGAGGGGTTGTGTGGCCCTCGGGGCGAGCCAGGTCTTCTGACTGGACCCCTCCCTGCGCAGAGGAGCTGGAGGTGGATGTGGAGAGCCTGGTGTTTGGGGGTGAGGCCGAGCTGCTGCGGGGCTTCGTCGCCGGCCAGGAGCACAGCTACTCGCACGGTGGCGGCGTCTGGCTATGATGTCCTCACCTAGGGCGGGCCTCTGCCCTCTGCCCGTGCCAGGCCCACTTGCCAGGCATGAGCCCTCCCCAAGCCTTCAGGGCTGCTCGGAGTCACCTGTTGGAATGGACTAAAAGGACCCTTGTGTGGGAACAGGTGCTCCCCAAACAAACAAACACCCTGCTGCCGGCTGCCAGGCAGGCCCTCTGGAAGGGAAGGGGCAGGACTCATCAGGACCTCCCTGGACCCCTGCAGGGCCAGGCAGCTTGGGCCTGAGCCCAAGCACTTGGCTCTGCTGCCCCCAAAGGGACAGGAAGCCTCTTGGGCCTCTTCCCTTCCTGGACAAGGCCCCCCGGCCTTTGCCTCACAGAAACTGTACAGTATTTTCATTAAAAGCCTCTTTCATAACTTCCCGTCCATAGTCTTGCCTAATGAAAATGGGGGAACTCCCAACCACAGACCCACTGGAAGAGGAAATAATATCAGTTCCCATCACTGACACTGGTGGCCGTGCCAGGCAGTGCACTTAATTCTCACAACTCGAGGCTGTTCTGTCTCCACTTCACGGATGGTGGAAATGAGGCTGAGTGACGTGACTCGCCTGAGGTCCAAAAACGGTGGAGTCAAGATTCAAACCAGAGCCTTCCGACTCCAGAGCTGGGGCTGACTGAATTCAACAAGTATTTATTGAATGTCTATTATGTGCTAGATACTGAGACACATCAGAGAACAAAACCAAAAGCCCTGCCCTCGTCGGGCTTACAGTCTAGCACTTACTGCCAGTTAACCTGCAAGCTACCTGGAACCCCGGGCAAGTCACTGCACCTCTGTGCCTCGGTCCTCAGCTGCCCAATGGGAGAATAAGCAGACCTGGCTCAGACATGAATCATGTGCTTGGTGTACTGCAGATGCCAAACTCCATCCCCACAACCCACCACGTAGACAGTAGACAGGGCTGGAAGTTGATTTTTAATGATAAAGTACAATGGAGGGAGGGCAGAGGGGCTAAGCCTAGCTGTCTGGGGTGCTGTGGTGGTGGTGGGCTGGCTACACAAACTGTTGCTGCTGCTGCTGCTTCTTGGTGGCCGCCTTGCTGGCGAGGTCCTTGGCCTTCTCTGTAGCTGCCAGTGCCGTCTCCTTTGCCTTCTCCTTGGCTTCCTTGGCTGTCTCAACAAGTGTTTTGGAAGGGGCCTCGCCTGTCGCGAAGGGCAGGTGGCTGCCTTCAGAGGATGCCTGAAAGACCAACCTAATTTCCCTCCCCCATGACACTGATCTCCCCTGGGCCAGGCTCCACTAAAAAGGTGGTATTCACCCTCCTCCCACCCCCAGTACAGACGAGGAGTCCCATCTCAGAGCAGGGCAATGACTAACCCAGACTCCACACCCGCTAGGCTGAGTGAGCCTCTCCCTATGAGGAATATCCACATACCCAGAAACTCACCTTGCAGCTTTGCCAAGATATATTCAAAACCCTTCATAGTCTTGGTCACGTTGCTTTTGAACCGGGCAAGACCAAATTCCTGGCATAAGATGAGAAGGGGAAGGATACTGAGTTGCCCATTGACCCCAGCCCAGCCCTAGTACCGAAAGCACTGGGTCCCAGAGCCCCAGCAGCCCCAACAACACTGCTCACCTGGACAGCTCTGGAGACACCAAATAAGCTAGAGGAGACCCAGGCTTCCCGGCGGATTTCGGTCCAGCCACTGTTGTCAGAGTTCACACAGTAAACACATCGTTCCTCCACCACCTATGCAGAGGCCAACCACAATCGTGGAAGAGTCTTTCATTGTGCCAGCTTGCACATACATTTGACTCCCTGTCTCTTTTCATGAGGTGAAGCAATACAATGAAAATCCATTCCTTCCCCTGACTGCACCCCCAAGTGGCACTGACAGAGAAAGAAGCCATAAATAAGGTCATTTTGCTCTCGAAAACCTCTCTTCTGACTCTTAAACTAGAAGGCAAAAGGTCTCTTGAGATCAACAAAGGGCCTTCCAGCCCGTCCTGCTCCTGGATTTTGTTTTGTGCATCTAGACATATGCAGTGTTTTAGCCGCCTTCCACCAGCTGCAGCTCTGGAGCTTCCTGACAGTCCAAATAAAAACATTTGCCTGGCGCGGTGGCTCACGCCTGTAATCTTAGCACTTTGGGAGGCCGAGGCGGGCAGATCACTTGAGGTCAGGAGTTCGAGACCAGCCTGGCCAACATGGTAAAACCTTGTCTGTACTAAAAATACAAAAATTAGCCAGGCATGGTGGTGTGTGCTTATAAATCCAGCTCTTCAGGAGGCTAAGGCACGAGAATTGCTTAAACCCAGGAGGTGGCAGTGGCAGTGAGGTGAGATCATGTCACTGCACTGCAACCTGGGTGAGACTCTGTCACCAGAAGAAAACAAAAAACAGAAAAAAAAAACAAAAACAAAGAAAAGCACTGCCTCCGGCACTCAGCATCACTCCTGTGAGTCCAACATATATCTGTGCCATAGATGCTGGATGGGAGTGCTTTGCATTTAGAATTTAGGACAACTCAGTAAGATAGGTACCCCTCCCCTACTGTATGAATGAGTCAAAGGACAGGTCCAGAGAGGATGACCAGCTGAAAAGAAGAAAATCTGAGATCATACTCTACAGCTGTCAACCCTCAGTAACCCAGACCTGCAGCCGGCCACAAAAGCTCCCTTACGGCTCTCTAGCCACATGTATCTGAGGAGCGCTCTATCTGCGGGGGAGGGGAGAGGGGGAGGTGCAGAATCACAACAGGAGGTGTCTCACCATCAGCCGGGCGTGGTTGATGTTCCAGGTGAAGGTAGTCATGGTCTGATTCTGTGGGTCCACAATAGAGTCCTCCAGGATGTACACCGAGTGAGCAACATTGGCAGGAAACAGTCGCTCGGCCCAGCGGGGCATCCTGTTGGTCTTGGTCAGGAGTCGCCGGGACAGCAGTTTCTGGTCAGGGGTCACCTCCCGGTGTACTATGTCTTCCGTCAAGACATGTTTGCTGCAGGTGTCAGGGTGAAGGTGACCCTCAGAAGCCTGCCCCTAAGAGACTGCCCGAAGGGATTCCCATTTGGAGGCTCCGGGCCTGGAGAGGCCACGCCTTCCTGTAACCTTGCAGGGTGGTATGTGCTATGGTTCAGACCAGAGTTAAGGGCCCATCCCAGGGCAAATTCCAACTCCCGCCATCTGACTGACCTGGATTCCTGCCTTCTAGCAGGAATGGACCTCATGATTTATTGCACCCCAGGAAAGCGCCACCGGCAGAGGAATAGCATTTCCAACTCCGAGAACCCTCCCAACTCCCATACTGCCGCCTCTTGTCTCACCACACTGAGAAAAGAATCTTACACCAAGGTCTCAAGTAAACCACCGCCCAGGCCCAACCTCCCTTCAGGACCTTGCAGGCCTGGCCTGGCCGCATCCCCGATAAGCTCTACGTAGGATTCGATAGGGAGTCCTTCCTGGTCCCAGTACTTGGGGATTACCCATACTTCGATCTCCAAATAGCGACATGGCGCGGTTTTGCTCTTCCAAATACCACGTACCTATAGGGATTCGGGTACCGCTGCCAGAAGGCGGCGAACACTTGGTCCCAGGAACTCCGGAGCACGCTCTGGCCCAGGAAATACTTCACCATCGTCCCGGCCGGAGCGGGCTCAGCACCCGCGCAGCATCAGGGGTGCGGAGCCTGGGAGGCACGCGGGGGCCGGGCCGGGCCGAGGCTCGGCGCACACCCGCCGCCAGGCTCGTAGCTCAGTCACCACCGCACCGCGCCCAAGCAGCTGCCGCCGCCACCGCCATGAGTTGTCCGGCCGCGCGCCACTTCCGGCGCAGCCACACAGTAGCCACCGCTTCCGGCGCCCGCGCCACGTGACCTTGCGGCCCCGCCCCCTCGCCCTCTCGCCCCCTCCCGCGGGAGTCGCGGCGCTGCGGGTAGGAGCCGGGTTGCGGGAGACCCCAGGTTCGGTTGGGATTCCCAGCCACAACGGAGCTTAAGCCGGGCAGGCGAGCGAATGACGGAGTAGCGAGCTGCACGGCGGCGTGCTGCGCTGTTGAGGACGCTGTCCCGCGCGCTCCCAGGCCGCCCCGGGGCTTGGGGTCTTCGAAGGATAATCCGCGCCCGGGGCCGAACAGCGGGGGCACACGGGGCGCTGCCCAAGTGCAAGGCCACGGCCAGAGCTCGAGCCCGACGCGCTGTCTGGAGTCGTAGGTTGGCGCCGTTTGGGGTCGGGGTCTGAGGCTTGGGCGCTGCCTGGGCCGAGCGGAGATCGGGGTTTGCCTCCCGTACCCGCTCAGGACCCTGACGTGGCTGAAGCGGCCCCGGGAGCATGAGCGGGCAGCGCGTGGACGTCAAGGTGGTGATGCTGGGCAAGGAGTACGTGGGCAAGACTAGCCTGGTGGAGCGCTACGTGCACGACCGCTTTCTAGTGGGGCCTTATCAGAACGTGAGTGCACCCGGAGGGGCCAGGCACGGTGGGCGGGGGAGTAGGGGGGCGGTAATCTGCACCTATGGCCCGGATCTCTTCCCTCTCGTTGCAGACCATCGGGGCCGCCTTCGTGGCCAAGGTGATGTCGGTCGGAGACCGGACTGTGACATTAGGTATTTGGGTAAGTCCCCTGGGCATCTATTCTTGGGCGACTCATTCCTGAGGAGGTGTAGGTCCTGCCTATTACTGTTTGATTTGTGGCCTCACAGACCCATTTCTCATAGACCCGTTTCCTTATCTGGAAAATAGCGGGGTCTGGAGAACGTGGCCTTAAGTTTGACTCAGGCCTTACTCTTTAGGACACAGCAGGCTCTGAGCGCTATGAGGCCATGAGTAGAATCTACTATCGGGGTGCCAAGGCTGCCATCGTCTGCTATGGTAAGGGGGGGGTCTCGGCTGTCCCACAAGAAAAGATGGGTGCCCGGCTAGCCAGAGAACAGCCCTTGACCGCTTGGTTGTGTCTCCTGCATGCCGCACACCAAGACCTCACAGACAGCAGCAGCTTTGAGCGAGCAAAGTTCTGGGTGAAGGAACTGCGCAGCCTAGAGGAGGTAGGTGAACAGACCTCACTAGAACACTAGGGGCTGGGGTTCTGTTGGTCTGTGGAGGTGACCCTTGTCTTCTGCCTCAGGGCTGCCAAATCTACTTATGTGGCACCAAGAGTGACCTGCTGGAAGAAGACCGGAGGCGTCGACGTGTGGACTTCCACGACGTCCAGGACTATGCAGACAGTAGCTGCTCCTCAGCCCTTTGGGGGGTGGGGGTGTGTGGCTGTCTGGGTGGATCAAAGGAAATAGGGACTGCCTTGGATGCCAGGGCAAGGTGCTCTAGGAGGTCTTCCTGGCCTCCTTGAACTGTGGGGTCCAGGAGACTCCCTGAACTGCTAGCCCTCCCTTTTGTCTGTTTATCTAATTCTCAGGTATGAGGCTTTAGTCACTTCTCTTTACAGATATCAAAGCTCAGCTCTTTGAAACATCCAGCAAGACAGGCCAGAGTGTGGGTGAGTGCTGTGCTGGAGCCTCACAGCAGGAACACGCAGGGGCACCAGAGGAAGCTGAATAGGGCACAGAGGGCTGGGTCACTGGGAGATCTCAGGGCTACTGGCATTGGGCCCTCACTGATCATCATTTTTCCTGCCAGACGAGCTCTTCCAGAAAGTGGCAGAGGATTACGTCAGTGTGGCTGCCTTCCAGGTGATGACAGGTGTGTGCTTCCCCAGCCTTTATGGAGACTTACTCTAGGCCCACAGCATCTTGCCCCTTTCCTGAGTTACCTGATCCCAACAGAATGGTGCTGAGCTGCCACCTCTCTCTTTGACAGAGGACAAGGGCGTGGATCTGGGCCAGAAGCCAAACCCCTACTTCTACAGCTGTTGTCATCACTGAGTCAGCACTCACCTGGCCTGGGGGAATTAAAGGAATTCCCCGTAAGGGCTGGACCCAGCTCCTTTCTGGGCTTGGGTAGTCAAATGTCTGAGCTACCCCAGGTCCTCATGTCAGCAGTGGCGCCTGCCTGTGCTGGCCCATGGAACGGAGACAGCATTGGGCTGACTGTGGGCATGAGGAGGGATTAGGGCTGATTTGGACCCCAGGCTTCTGCCCTGGACAGCACTTGTGTCTGCAGATTATTTAAGTGGCTTTTGATCTGTAAATAAAATCAATGCACTGTGAATCACACCCAGCCCCTTTCCCTGCTGTGTGGATTGGGTGTCAAGACACCTAGTTCTTTCTGGGGCCACCTGGCTGGCCTCACTGCTTATATTAAGGCTCCTCCCAACTCTTATTTTCCTTTGGAAAACAAGACTTTTCTCCCCATGGTTACTGCTGAGATCCTGGAGCTGTAGTAGTACAAAACTCACAATTCCTTCTGAGTGCTGAAGAGTGCATGAGTTGCTTCGAAATAAAAGGGTCAAGCATTCCTACTTCAGACAGGTTGGTCTGACTGGCTCTACTGCATCTGTCATGTTTGGGCCTCTATGTCAGACCTGTGACTCAGGTCCTGAGCTTACCAGTGACATCCTACAATGTGGTTTAATGGTAGGAAAGTCCTAAGTTCTGTAAGCCAGAAAGGTCTAATGGATCCAGATTTGGTTCCAATTCAGCTGCTAATTTAGAAAAGGGACTTAAACCCTCGAGTTTCTCATCTGTAAAATAAGGTGACTACTACGCAGCCCAAGGACTGTGAAGAAAGTGAAGAGTAATTCTAGTACTAAATGTTTTTCCCAATCTTCCCAAGCACTTTTTGCTGAAAGGGCAGGAAGTTCAGGACTAGGTCACAAAGGGAAGCAAACTCCCAAGTTTTCCCCAAAGAAGATCCAGATATTTCTGAGGAATCAGGTGTTATTGTAAACAGGGCTGACTTGCTGTTCAACCAGAAGGAAATTTATTGCAGCCCTTTCTGGTATGGAGGGTGTGGCCCCAGGTGAGGGGCTTTGCCTTACAGTTTTATCCTTTGCCTCTGCTTTCCTGCCTTTATTTAGGCCTGGGCTGAGTCCTCTGCAGTGGCCAACACCTGTCTTGGGAGAATGTAAAACTTAGCCAACATGGTCAGACTCACACTCAGAAAGTGCTTTGGTTCCACTTCCTTTTTAAAAACCAATTCCTCAAACTGCCCTTCCTTCATGAGTGATGGGGGCTTCCCGTGGAGGGAGACTGAAACTGACACCAGCCACCTGCAACAGGAGAGAAAGAGGCTTGGGCAGCCCTGTGACTGCTAGGAGGAAACACACTATTCCCATGACATGCTTGGAGGAAACACTTAGCTTCACAGTATCCCTGCGCCACCCCCCCCACCTCGTACTATCTCTGGGGCTGGCTTCTGCTCTCACCCCAAACAATCTTCCCTCCTGTTAGACTACAACTCCCCACAGCCAATAAAACAAAACACAGGGCAAGGGCCATATATGAGTAAAGTTAAACTTTACTTTACAGTAAATTTTTTTCTATATACAAAGAATTACAGTACATGTTTATGGGGACTCCTAACACAGGGCTCCCCTCTTTTTCACTAGGAGTTTCACTTACAGCTGACAATCTATGGGGGCGGGGGGGGCGGCAAAAAAACAATGATGGACCTTGGCTGATCCCCCCGACCCCTTTCTTAATATAGGTAGATGTCTATCGTCAGCTTGCCTCTTTGCCAAGACCTAGGAGGCGGCTCTGCCACGAGCTGCTGTGTGCTGCCCTCCCCACCTTCAGCACACTCATCTACACACACAAAGGTAGCATCCACCTCGATGAGACCGCCTTGCTCTGGCCTGCCCCAACCCTGGAAGTTGAAAACAGAACCATTTATTTCTGCTTCTACTCTCTGTGCCCATGTCTTGTCCACGAAACTTTGCTTAACTTCCAGGACCTTACACCTGAAGCCCCACAATAACCTGATGTTTTGAAAGTCATGGGAAAGCAGCTCTAGAGAAGGAACCACATAAGCAGAAACAGCGCATGTTAAACTCGAAACACTTCTTCCGAGGTTGTGGATTTCTAATTTAATTCTTTCCACTTCCTTAGAAAATATTACCCTTAATCTTCATAAGCAGTAGAGGTGCTTCCATGAGTGGAAGAGGTAGAGAGGGGCAGAAGGGAGCTGAGGAAGACCCAACAACCAGAGCTAACAACCTGCTCCAGGCAGCGTGGACGGAGGCTATGGACAAGGTGGCCCCAGCCCTGAGAAACTCAATGGCCACCTTCACCTGGATATAGGATCTCTTCCACCTCTGGACTGCACTGGGCCACTCCAGGGTTGGGTGCAGGCTTTACTGAGGATCTTCCTTCTCCCCACTTTTAACAAAGCCTCAAACTTTTCTACATAAAATCTCCTCCCAAACAGGAACCCGGGTTTCTTGAGCTGCCCGTCCCTCAACCCTTGGCAGTGCTTATTTATACCGTGAAATTAGCACCATCATTACATTTTTTTGTGTGTGTGTACAAAACAATGATCTATCCTTATTTCAATTTACACTATAGCAGGCTCTGGCCCTGTTGCACTGGCCCTAAGAAGCTCAGCTGAGAACTAACTGGCCATAGCCAATGACAGGCTCCCACAGCAACTACCAAGCAGTAACTTGGAATGTCTACACATGGAACTGCTCAGATGAGACTCAGCAAAAGAGGGGCTGGAGGCAGCTCCTTCTCTGCCACAATCTGAGAGAGGTTAGGACACTGGGCTCCTCTAACCTGGCTGACAAACCCCAAGAGGATGACAGTATCACTTAAAAAAACCTTAGTAAAGTCCACCTTATAGGGACTAAGGGTAAAACCTATCCAAGTTTCATGCTGTCCTCATTACTCCCTTTGGGGGAAGCTGCCAGGACCAAACTTTCTGCCATTCTGTTCTCACGAGGCAACATTAGAATTACAACCTGGGAGTCCAGCTCCAGTGAGCAGACACTGCCGACGGGCCTGGGAAGGGATCAGCAGGATGTTTCATGCCCTGACCATAGTGTGGGGTGAAGGATGTAAAGAATAAAATAACTATATTCATCAATGCTAAAGATTTGGTTCAGAAGAGGGTCAACACAGTGATTTACGTCATCTCAAACTCAGTAACAGGGTAAAGCAGACATTTAAAAATGAGGATGTTTCTGTATCAATGACAGCTATTTTGCTATTAGACTGGGTTGGCTCCAGCAAGATAAGCAAATGAGGCTTTGAGTGTAAATTTCAACATTTTTCATAATCTTTTTCTGACTTAGCAGGGCTAGGAGATGTATTGGCTTTCTAGCTACCTATGGAGAATTTCAGCTTTTGCCTTGTCCCTGGAAAAGCCTTCCTGGGGAGCTGGCTCCGAGGCAAACACTCGAGATCTCAATTTCCAAGCACATACCCAAATACCACCCTGCGTAAGGACCAGAAGTTTTCTAAGATGAAAGATTTCCTTTTCATTCCAATTCACATCCCCTTGGAAAAGGGGTCTTATTACAAACTTCAGGAGACGTCCCACAGGGCTGGCAAGGCCACTCTCTCCCCACCTTCATCCAATAGTCACATTTCCCAACAGTTGTTGTGACTCTGCTTCTAATTGGATAGTGACTGCTTTCATGATTTTAACAATCTAGTATCAGATGCTGCTATTGGTGGGCCCAATCTCAAATTTCTAGTTTCCAGTGGTTTTCTAGTTTCCATTCAATGGCCCTTGAAGGAAGCCCAGATGTCCATCCATTCAGATGAAGAACCCAAAATGGCTCAGAAGCTGTTTTCTCAGGCAGGTCTGGAATGAAGCCTCCAGTGAATGGCGGAGAATGGAAAGAACCAAAATAAAACCACAAAGCAGCCAATCATGGCCCCTTTCCCTCACTCCCTCCTGTCCTGTGAGACATCTAGACTGCTGTCAAGTTGATTACCTACCAAAGCCTACTTTAGAGAAGCTACTTGAGAATCAAACTTCTCCACGGAAAATTTTTACATGGCCTGCACGCCCTCCCCCCGCCCCCCAAAAATTCACAGTTTATTTCATGAAACAAAGAGCTACGGTAATTTAACACACAACATAGTGAAAGGAGACTCTGACAGTGCTGTGCAGATATCTTTTTCTGATCACAACTACAGATGATGAGAGAAAAGGGCACAGGACTGGCACCAAGCAAACCCTACTCATATGACCTAAAAGATTAGGAAAAGGGACCTACTAGCTGCAGTTATATACTTATTATTCTCACACATGATAAATACTTAATATAATGAACTTTAATGTTCTGGGTGAATTTCTTTAAAAATATCTTTTTCATGGTTTAAAATTCTTTTAAAAGAAAATAAGATGCTTTACGTTTTCTCTTCCTTTTGAACAAAGAACTTTTCCTCTTTGATGTGGGAAGAGAGAGAGGATGCAAGGGGAGAACTAGGCAGGTGGAATTCACAGAGGAGATTCCGAGGTCTCAGTGAAATGCAGGGATAGGCCCCTAAACTCAGGACAGCCCTGCCCAGCCTCGTCCCTCTGCCTGAGTTCAAGTGTCTCAACCTCAGAGACAGACTTTGGGAAATAAAAGCAGATTCTATTTTTCATCTTTAGATAAAGCGCAAATGCTTCTATAATAACTATTGTTCCCTCCGTGGAATTGATGGGAGTAACCTCAATAAGAACTTGAGGAAATTGGGACCAAATACAGAATCCAGCTGACAGCGTGAAAGCCTTAACTAAGAGATAATGGCCAGGAGACGTTAGGGCCAGGGGATGGCCTGCTGGCTAAGTTGGCAAAGCAGAGAGGTAAACATGTTGGTCTAAGGACAAAGGAGGGGTAGACAAGTGGGAGGAAACTAGCCAAACAGCACTTCCTGTTGGCAGTCTGTGAGCTGGGTGAATGGTAGGGCAGGGTAGCACCAACAGATTTCCCAGCCCTTGGGCCCCAGCTCAGGGCAGCAGTAACAGATAATCAGCAGTTATTAGGAGTCATCTCTTAGCCTGGACGTTGCTCTAAACACCACCTCTCGCCAGTCTTCAGGGAAGGGTTCTGGCTTGCCTTTGAGCCAAGTCAGCAGGCAGGTGCTCTCAATACAGAGCACAGCAATTCTCAGGGAGGGGAAGAAGAGGACGCCCTCCACGCAGGAGGGAAAAGGAACGGGGAAAAGAAGTTTCCCATCAGGATCTGGTACTCTTCCTGGAGCTGGTGTGTCTAGCTCAGAACTTGCCAGAGATTCCCTATGTCCACTGCCCGAGGCTCTGAAATCTGAAAGCACCTGAGTGTCTTAGGGAAATAGGGATGGGGTGGATTCATGTACAAAGAGAAAAATAGGTAGAAACAAAAGCAAAGAGAAGCTTGCCAAATGCCTTCTTCCACTGCTGGAAATCCACATTCGCACAGAGCCCAACTCCCCCTGACCACCTGCTCCTCCAAGGACTGATCTTGAGACTCTGCACAGCCCAGACAAAAGCAGCAGCGGCGACCCCACAGCCAACAGCCTTGCTGGCCTCAATGCAGCACCCTTGCATCTATAGAGGAGACCTCTGTGAGTGTGTGCGCATGCACACGCACCCATGCACACCGCAGCCAAGAGACACTTCCTCAACACAACCACTTCTGGTGCCACAAAGGACATTTCAAAATGAATCTAAAGCCCCAGGGACCCTCAGAACTTCCTGTTACTTCCTGGTCAAAGGTTCTTGAAAGCCTTGGAATCCAGGCTCACAGGGATGAGGCCTTATTTACCTCTGTATCTCTCATCAGTGACTAGCACCCGGCCTAGAACACGTGAATGCTCAGGAAATCGCCACTGATTTGAAAGAACACCATTTCCTCCCAAGGGTTCCTAGGTGCCCTCAATGGGGCTCTGTCTGGTTGGGGAAATCGCTTTGAGAGCCCCTATACCTTCCAACCTGACCAGCGGAATTGAATTCCATACTTGACTCCAGAGTGGACTTTTTATTTCACGATGACCATGTGGAAAAGTTGGGGGAAAGAGACCCAAGTCTGTCTGTCTCCTTGGTTAGGGCCCACTGGATTTTCATACATGGTTCACACAACCATAAGCCCCCACTGGCTAATGTCACAAGAGTTCTGAGTGTTGGGATATGAGGAAAGAATAACAGTGGGAAAGTGTTTGGGGCAGATCTGTGTGTTTTTTTTTTTAAGGGGGAAGGAAAGAAAAGATTTCCCCTCCCCAAATGGTACCCTGGGGGCAGCTTGTTTGTTCATGTGACATTGATTGGTACTACTTCTGTTCTGATTCTGCACACTTGTGACTGGAAGGAGCCTGGTTAAGAGCTGGAAGTGTATTTTGCTCTGGTTTGGGGTCTTGCCCTCTTCCAAGAGACCAGCAAGTCTGTGCCAATGTCTGTGTGCTCCCAGCAGACCAGCAAGACTGTGCCAGTGTCTGTCCAGCCACTATGGGCCAGAGCCCTGCCCGTGATGAAGCTTTACCCAGGGCCCAGGGACTTTGCTCTGTGGTTACCAACTTCTTTTCTTCAGTGGGGAGGGAGGCTGGGGCCTTCCCGAGAGACCTAAAAGATTGCCCACTCTTGGCGGCAAGTGCAGGTAGTTGCTGGCCTCCGACCATCTGCTTCGCCTGCTTCACCAGGCCCGGGGCTTGGCTAAGAGGCCCTGGGGTCAGCTCAGCCCCTGCAGGAGCTCTTCCTGAGGCCTGAGTTGTTGGCTCATATAAAAAGGCCTTGGCAGGAGGCTGAGAAAGAAGTCTGGCCTGGGTGAGTGATTTAACAGCTTGCCAGGGGTCCTCTGAAGGGGCTGCCGCTTTCCCAGATGTCTGAAGAGGATCTGACACACAGCCTTTCTCAACAGCTCTCGGCATATGCCCCAGACCTTTGCTGGCAGGCCATGAACTTGACTCCAACACTGGCATCTTCTCATCAACCTGTGGTGTGACCTCATGAGGTGAAGCTGCCCGCTCCTTCTGGCGAGGAGTTAGGTCTATGAGATCCATCACCAAAGCAGCTCTATTTTTTGACTGAGTATTCTGGTCCACAGGCCTCAGTGCTTTTTCTTTAGCTACAAGGGTCTGGACCACAGCTGATAGTACTTTCTCAGGAGGTGGTAGTCTCTGGGACAAAGAGGCATGGGGTTTGTCAGGAGGCCTGTCTGAAGTCTGGGGTTTGGGACTGCTGGTAATGAGCAGTCTGTCTGGCGGCGGAAGTCTCAGGCCAGTGGGAACTGGGGTTTTCTCCAGTGACTGGGGCCTTGGGCTGGCAGCACCTATGGATTTATCCAGCCTTGGGTCAGCCGTCCCCAGAGGTCTTTCCAGTGGTTGGGACCTGACTGAGGGTGAGGAGCTTGGGCTGGTCACTGGAGAGGGTTTGTCGCTTAGCTGGGGTCTTGGTCCTGCCACTGCTGGTGGCCTGTCCAGTGGCCTCTGGCTGGAAACCAAGGATTGGGATTTGGTCCCTGACCCAGCAAGGTCTCTGACCTTATCTAAAGGCTGGGGCCTGGAGTCAGTTCTCTCAAGAGGTCTTTCAGGTAGCAGTGCCCTCTGACAAGTCCCTGCCAGAGCTTTTTTGGAGAGCGACAGCGTCTGGTTGGTGTCAGCAGGAGGTTTATCTGACATTTTGGGTGCCTGAGCAGCCATTCCTGTTGATTGCTCTGCCAGGTGAGTGCTTGGCCCTGGAGGCAGCGCTACTGGGGGAGGCACATACTCACGGATCTCCCCAGGTTCCAGAGGATTGGGCCCACAGGGGTCATGCTCAGTACAAGACAGACGCCCATCCAGTTTGGAAATGAAAAGCATCCCTTCTCGATGCTGCTTACAAAAGGAGCTGGGGCACATCTCACAGAAGGAGGCTGCTTCCTTCCCGCAGATGTCACACTGATGCCACGGACATTCCCATTTCCCTGAAAACACAGAAGTAAATCAAAAGTTTAGGAAAAAAGAGATACATATCACATGGGCCATGGCTACGCTACAGTCCGAAGGTGTGGATGATGACCTTCCTTCACACTGTCCCTAGTTCAGAGAGCTTATGCCACTCACCAGCCACCTCTTGCCCCAGAATTCCAGCTTCTTTTTCTGCACAGAATACATAAAGTAACAGCGAATTATCAAATAGCAACTACTATCAACTAAATATACAAGCAGAAGAGTAAACTGGTATTTCTATGACTATTTCCAGCAAGGAGGTGGGGGGGGGGGGGGGGGCGGGGGTAGGGACAACAAAAACCTTCTTTTATATGAAACTTAAGATATTACTTTCATATTTTTGCAATCTCCATTTGTACTATACAGCTTTTAAATAAGCAACTCAAAGAGAAATATCCTGGCAATTTAGATTCCTACTTATTTGCTTATTAACAGTAATAGAAAAGATATAAAATCACGAAAAATGGAAGATTTACCTTTGCTCTATTTTAAGTCTTGAGACCAGCACAGCACATTATATGTTGTTCACATGGAATCAGTAGGAAAGACCCAAAGCTGACCTAAGCTTTTATCTGCCTCCCCACATTTCATGAAACCTGAGAGTCTTGACCAGGGACAGTGTTTCCACCTTCAAATCAACTACACCAGCTCCCACTCCTGGCACACAGGCAAGATCGGTTCTATCATAGCCTGTGCCAGTGACGACCCTGAGCAGTTGATTCTGAAACAATTCTACTTCCTGGCACTGACAGGTCAATGTGATGGCCTTGCCCTCATCCTACCTCAGTTTCTTTTATTTCATGACCCTGGCCAATATACACTGAAGGAAAGCCAATTTGGGGACAAATTCCTTTTACTTATACCCCAAAATTCTTAACCTTCTGCAACTCTTGGAAGCAGGTCACTAGTAATGTATAATCTCCTCACCCTGGAACGGCTCCCTACTGGTTTCTCATTTTTGTTCATTAAAATAGATGGCATATCCAAATCCCTAAAATCCTCTAACCCCAAATCACTACTCAAAGGTTCTCAATTTCTTCAACTACAAATTTCCTGGGTACCACATCCACCTGAGCAGCTTTCTCATGTATTAACTAATACAACCAAATCTCCTTTAGAGGAAAAAAGTCTACTCTGCATGGGGGGAGACTGCACTAGGTATAGGGGAGCAAGGTAGGAAGTGCTAAAAGGGTGGCAATCCATCTCTCACTGACTAGAATCACCTAAAGGCTTTACTATCTTAATTTTTCTTTCTCTAGAAAGGCAACATGATTTAATAGTCCTGGAGTCAAAAACCCAGCTCTCAATCCAGCTCCTCTATCTATGTGTGAAAAGTCACCTCACCAATCCTAACTCTGTTTCTTCACATGCATTATGGAAGAAAACCAACCATTATGGGTTGCTGGGGGGATGAAATAACATGAATGTAAGTAAAGGACTTGAAACACAGCAAATGCACTGCTGTTCCATTCTTCATAACTAAGAATTCTAAGCCTTTGTTTTCATTATTTCCAGAATAAGAAAATAGACCATACCCCTCAAAATTATGCATGGAAAGACCAAATGGCACTTTCTTCAAGGCTGATGCAAATGGCATGAGACCCTGAGTATGATGGAGAGAACGAGTAGCAGTACGAATGGATTTTGGCACCAACCTGCTGGTCGCTTGGTCAGATTGAGACAGTCTGCATGGTAAACTTTTGGACAGCCTGGCTTCTTGCAGGAGACGAGCTGGCCAGCATCCCCACAACTAAAACACTCATCTTCTCGCTCCTTTGTGATTTCACCCTGGGTCCTGCGCTTCCCCTGTTGCTTCTTCTTGAATTTCTTTGACTTTTCTTCCGTGGCAATGGGTTGATTCTACAGGTCAGATATTGAACAGTCAGCATTCTGTCAACACATTAGTACCAATCTTAACCAGGTTAACTATCCTCTCTGAGCCTCATTCTCTTCTCTGGGAAAAGAGATTGTCATGAAGATAAAATGCAGGAAAGGTACCTGGTACATCACAGATCCGTAGCAATAATTACCACTTTTGTTATCAACTACTCCTGCCACCTGAACAAAACGGAAGACAAAAATCCTTGTGTTTTTGCTGATACAGAAGGCTGGTGGTAAATGTCATGCCTTTCTTGTTGTGTTGCCCAGGCTGGAGTGCAGTGGCGCGATCTCGGCTCACTGCAACCTCCGCCTGCTGGATTCAAGCAATTCTCCTGCCTCAGCCTCCTGAGTAGCTGGGATTACAGGCACCCGCCACCACTCCCGGCTAATTTTTGTATTTTTAGTAGAGACGGGGTTTCAGCATGTTGGTTAGGCTGGTCTCGAACTCCTGACCTTGTGACCCACCCGCTTCAACCTCCTAAAGAGCTAGGATTACAGGCGTGAGCCACTGCACCTGGCCAAAGTTTCACTTTTATATTCATCTACTTTCAAAACTAAAGTAGACTTCTGTGTGTGGGTACACATGCCTATTTCTCGTTCATTCAACAAAGCATAACAACTTACTATGAGCAATGTGTTAAGACACAAAAAAGTTAACTCATGGTCCCTGCCGTCAACAAGACTACACATCAAGTCAAATTAGCTTCATGTCCATCACTCCCAAGGCAGACCCTGGAGCAGCCAGCAGATGTCCTCTCTTTGTTCCCTGCAGCCCACACTTGGTCACCAAATCATCTTATCACATTCTATATTTTAACCCAGAAACATCCAGGACCAATCTGTAACGTTTAATGGAGGTCCATCCTATTCTGACAGACCAATATCTATTAAGAGCACACACACAGTGACCTCTCTAGCATCTACCTCTGACTGACTGCTGTGAAATGCTATCCTATGCAGACATCAAGGATGCAGCAACTGACATCCGCAGTACACTGAATACCATTAAGTACAGGTTAAACTGAGTTACTATTTTAATTTATTTACAGGAAACAAGTCAACAACATCTTAAGGAACAACAACATTAAACCAACAAAACTAAACAAAAAGGACAATAAAATCAAATATAATATAGAGGTGATTCTCCTTATTTAACAAGATTAAAAAACAATCACTGAGTGCTCTTCATTCCTGACCGGGCACAGTGGCTCAAGCCTGTTATCCCAGCACTTTGGGAGGCTGAGGCAAGTGGATAACCTGAGGTCAGGAGTTTGAGACCAGCCTGGCCAACATGGTGAAACCCCGTCTCCACTAAAAATACAAAAAATTAGCCAGGTGTGGTGGCAGGGGCCTGTAATCCCAGCTACCTGGGAGGCTGAGGCAGGAGAATCACTTGAACCTGGGAAACGGAGGTTACAGTGAGCGGAGAGCATACCATTGCACTTTAGCCTGGGCAACAGAGCGAGACTCCGTCTCCAGAAAAAATAAAATAAAATAAAATAATTTACTCTTTTCTTATTGGCTTCAGTGTTAATTTGCACTTTTCAGTTCTTAATGTTGAGCTTCACAATCAAAAAGGCATATGGAACATATTCAATTGAAGTCACTATATGGTTTATTTTGTATCAAAATTAAACTGCAATTTTCACTGTGCTGTTACTTATGACAGAGAAATCTTGAAGCATCCAGATGTTCATCTAGTATGTCCATCTATTATATAAAAAAATTAAGACAGTCACTAAAGATGATCAGCAAGGACTTTAAAAAATAATAACATAAGGGCTGGGCACGGTGGCTCACGCCTGTAATCCCAGCACTTTGGGAGGCTGAGGTGGGAGGATCACGAGGTCAGGAGATCGAGACCAACCTGGCTAACACGGTGAAACGCTGTTTCTACTAAAAATATAAAAAACTAGGTGGGCATGGTGGCGGGCACCTGTAGTTCCAGCTACTCAGGAGGCTGAGGCAGGAGAATGGTGTGAACCCGGGAGGCGGAGCTTACAGTGAGCCAAGATCACGCCACTGCACTCCAGCCTGGGCAACAGAGCAAGACTCCATCTCAAAAAAAAAAAACAAAACAAAAAAACAACAACAACAACAACAACAACAACAAAATAATAAGAAAAGGAGAATATAGACATGGAAATGATACTTAACAGTTACAGAATTAGAATTCAATTATTCAGAAAGTGCACACTAAGACACAACAATGCTTATACTTTTTTATAATGGTGAGATTAAGAGTTCTACTTTTATCTATGATGTTATGCTACATTTAGAAACTTGAACTGCAGATTTTTTGTATCTTCAGAAAGAGAAAGTGAGAGAAAGACAGGGACAGACATCGATATACCAAGAATCTATATGGCTTCTTAGGAGATGTGAGATCAAGACGAGGGAGGTAACTAACCTTCTTTATAAGGTCCTATTTCACAGCATGATTAGTTAGAAAAGTAGCACCAATTAAAGTCAGATGGCGCAAAACACTTCAACAATATCCCCAAAAACCTCTTATGTAATTGAATTGATCAGCCGAATGCTTAGTGAATTGCAAGTGGCCCTATCAACACATATTCAATGTCATTAAATTTTTTGAGTCTTGCTGTGTTGCCCAGGCTAGAGTGCAGTGGTGTGATCTCAGCTCACTGCAATCTCTGCCTCCTGGGTTCAAGGGATTCTCCTGCCTCAGCCTCCTGAGTAGCTGGGATTACAAGCACATGCCACCATGGCCCAGCTAATTTTTCTATTCTTATTAGAGACGGGGTTTCACCACGTTGGCCAGGCTGGTCTCGAACTCCTGACCTCAGGTGATTGACCCACCTTGGCCTCCCAAAGTGCTGGGATTACAGGCGTGCGCCACCATGCCTGGTTCAATGTCATTAATTTCAAAGAGATTTCTTCTTAAAGTGTAGACTGCCCTAACACTGTTAGGGAGGGAGGACCGCACCACTAATCCCAAAGCAGAAGTCTAGAAGGGTGGTACCTTTGGCCTTACACCCAAGAAGCCACTGCAGTTCGGGGCTCCACATTTGCAAACAGTCTTTCCATTCCCAAGACATTCTAGGTTGTAGTTGAAGGTAAGTTCAGTGCCTGCATAAGAGACCGTGAAAATATTAATATCTGTGGTTTTAATTACATTATTTCTGTATTAATTACAAAGGATACCAACTCCCAAGAGAACAGATTTTAAAAAGAATTTAGCTCTAATCCTATATTTTAATTAATTCTAATCTTATAACATTAATAATCAGCTAATACAATTTACCAGAGAAAACTTAAATGGCTTAACAAGTAATATTTAAGATAACTCTTCCTACAGAGGTGTTAATTACCTCAAGTTGTTTTTGATTTGTTTATTAACCATTCAGATTCAAAATATGTTAATTCATTACCAAAACAAACAAAAAACAACTTATCAATGTGTCAGGCCCTGGGAATACAAGTATGAAGAAAACCTGTTTGTCTGTTCTCAGGTGAACACATGTTACCTGGCAGCACTCTGGAGAGGCATCTCAGTACAGAATAACACTAGAAATCTGTAGATTACAGACTGGTTGTAGATCCAGTTACGTCACAGCCTTAGCGGGGTAATCTGAACCCTGAGCAGTCCATTTTAAAACGGAGAAATCTAACAAGCTTATTGAGACAATATGACATAATGCACATAGCAGATATGTGTAAACTTTAAAAAAAGGTACTCAAATTAACAGGCAAACTGTCCTCTTTCTGTCTGTCAAAGGTCCATTTCATCAAAACTGTGAGAGGAAATAAAATGAACATTCAAACTCAAAACTCATAACTAAAAGCCAGTTATGGGAGGCCTACCAAATGTAAGAATTTTATATAAATATGTAAAGAGGTTGCCTATCACAGGCGTAATGTTTACAGTTAATGTATAAAGTAACCATCATTCATATTAAAAATTGTCAATTCTTAGGAAGATTTCCCTTTGCAGACTGACATGCCTTTTATCAGTGAGAATGATATACATAGTTTTTCTTTTTTCTTTTCTGTTTTTTTTGAGACAGAGTCTCGCTGTCGCCCAGGCTGGAGTGTAGTGGTGCGACCTAGGCTCACTGCAGGCTCCGCCCCCCGGGGTTCACGCCATTCTCCTGCCTCAGCCTCCCGAGTAGCTGGGACTACAGGCATCCGCCACCTCGCCTGGCTAATTTTTTGTATTTTTAGTAGAGATGGGGTTTCACTATGTTAGCCAGGATGGTCTCGATCTCCTGACCTCGTGATCTGCCCGCCTTGGCCTCCCAAAGTGCTGGGATTACAGGTGTGAGCCACCACGCCCGGCCCATAGTTTTTCATCTAATGTTAAATGAAATCATTATTATCACTATTTCTTTATTCAAGTATATTCAAAATACCAAGCAGCTACGTTAGGGGTCATGCTGTAGGAATAGCAGAATTATTCATGGCCTGATGAGAGGCTCATGCCATAAGGAGCTTGCAGGAACTGAGTGAGACTGACCAATGTAACGGGAGGCTCATGTTTCCCATCTCATGCCTGAACTTAACTGGATTGAATCTTTGGTGGTTCTATTCACGCTGTTTTTTTTTTCTTTTTTCTTTTTCTTTTTTTGAGACGGAGTCTTGCTCTGTTGCCCAGGCTGGAGTGCAGTGGTGAGATCGCGGCTCACTGCAGCCTCTGCCTCCTGGGTTCAAGCTATTCTCCTGCTTCGGCCTCCTGAGTAGCTGGGATTACAGGCGCCTGCCACCACGCCCAGCTAGTTTTTGTATTTTTAGTAGAGATGGTGTTTCACCATGTTGGCCACGCTGGTCTCAAACTCCTGAAGTGATCCTCCCCACCTCAGCCTCCCAAAGTGTTGGGATTATAGGCGTGAGCCACTGCGCCCAGCCCCACACTGTTTTTTTCTTAATAAAAGATTTATGAATGGATAACTAAAATTTTGTAGATACGATGTGCTTATAATACAACTGTGCCTTACACACAAATAAAAGAAAGCAGGATACTTGTCATAACTTGCTGCTCACTGAACATATACTATGTAAGCATAATCACAGAGAGGCGAAATTAAATCAGAAAGTATCAGTGCTCATAAAGTAAACAGTGACACCATTCTAGAAAAGAGTTCAATATGCAGCAATCCTCGATGGATCTTCAGTTACTGGGCATGGCAAAGGGCATGAAAGAAGAGATAAACAAGAGTAAGGATGGGACACTTGGGAGACAGTAAGTTGCAGGTATGTGAAGGGCCCAGGAAGTTGAATGAAGGCCTCAGCTCTGACAGGCACTCTGCCTGTCCCTTAGCACATCCTGTCTCATTTTCCCCATCCTGAACCTATGCAGACTGAAAGTCAAGTGAGGAGAGGAATAAAGTCTGAGAATTTCAACACCAAGCTACCTGAGCTGACGAACACAGGAAAAAAAGAAGAGAAATTTGTGGCTAGACATGGCAGAGGAAGGCATCCCCATGGACATGAACTGCAGGTTCTAAGTAGAAGAATGGGACTATCGGCACTCAGCAGACATAGTAGAACTAAATCATGTGACTGATTTATTATAGAGGAACTATATTTATATTGATTTAATATAGAGGAATCTCTCCACCCCTGTGGCGATTAGAGAGAAAAAGGGAGAAGAGAATGAGAGAGGTGTGACATCCAAGGATAAAAGTAACAAAGGTATAATATCATCTACTTTACAGCACTTTTGCAAGGCTTAAATGAGATAATATGCTTAGAATCGTATCTGGTATTCCATATCATTTACTGAATTACTCCTGTTACAAAGTAGAAATCTAAACAATATACTCTGAAGCCACCCATTCCAAAAACTTAAAATAAATCTGCAACTAAAAACCAATCTCAAATAAGCAGAGTGCAGTGCACAGTGATGCTCAAGTGTCCTTGGTGTCATCATGTAAAACATTACGAGAAACAAACGCAAAACCTGAAAGTAACTAGTGGCTCAAATTTTAAAATCTAAAAATTGTCACAACCTAAAAAGTCTGAAAGACTCCTGGACAACACATTTAAATTATAGAGAAAAAAATACACTGAGTGTGAGAAGTCCCGTAGATTAAATTTAAAACACAGGCCAGGCGCAGAGGCTCATGCCTATAATTCTTGCACTTTGGGAGGCTGAGTGGGTGGATCACTTGAGGTCATGAGTCTCTACTAAAAATACCAAAAAATAGCCAGGCATGGTGGTGGATGCCTGTAATCCCAGCTACTTGGGAGGCTGAGGCAGGAGAGTTGCTTGAACCCGGGAGGTGGAGGTTGCAGTGAGCCGAGATCATGCCACTGCACTCCAGCCTGGGGAACAGAGAGAGACTCCGTTTCAACAAACAAACAAACAAACAAACAAACAAACAAACACAAAAACAGACTAAGATCTGAACAAATATCATTCTAATTCTTTTATCTTGATCAATGCTTCCTGAGGACAACAACAGTGACTGAGCAAAGGAGAACTAAGGTCTTCCAGAACATTCAAATGGGATTCTGCTTCAACAGTAATTAGACTATACTACTGTATATTACAGACTACCTAGGCCAGTTCTATCCCAGTTTGAGTACAGGAGACTGATTTTAACTGTTTTGCTCATATCCTTCTAAAACTACATTTGAAAAATCATAACTTTCTTGTACATTTCAAAATGTACAACGTTTATACAATTTTTTTTTTTTTTTGAGATGGAGTCTCCCTCTGTCACCCGGGCTGGAGTGCAGTGGCACGATCTCGGCTCACTGCAAGCTCTGCCTCCTGGGTTCACGCCATTCTCCTGCCTCAGCCTCCAGAGTAGCTGAGACTACAGGTGCCTGCTACCACGCCTGGCTAATTTTTTTGTATTTTTAGTAGAGACGGGGTTTCACCATGTTCGCCAGGATGGTCTCCATCTCCTGACCTCGTGATCTGCCCGCCTTGGCCTCCCAAAGTGCTGGGATTACAGGCGTGAACCACCGTGCCCAGCCACAAATTTTAATACTTAAAAAATCATGCAATTTGGAGGGTGTTACATGCATAGGTATATATGTTCAAAATAATTGTATCAAAACCTTGAAGCTATAGATTAAGATCCTTTAATTTATGGAAAATATCTACCACATAACTTTACTGTCAAACCACTCAGCCATACCAGATTTACTTTCGATTCAAATAAACTTCTTACTATTTGTCCTGGTTACAACCATCTCACTACCCCATTGGAGAGAAAAGTACCCAGGTGAGCCATGACAGAGCAGTAAATTCTCCAAAGATCCTGTTCTTTGACATCCTAGAGGTTGAGGGGCTTTTGTTGTTTTGCGTGTGTGTTTTTAAGAGTCAGAGTTCTCACGATACTACCCAGGCTGCTTCTCAAACTCCTGAACTCAAGCGATTTCTGGCCTCAGCCTCCTGAATAACTGAGACTACAGGCATATACCACCACACCCAGTGGTTTATTTTTAAAATAGCCTTGGGTCCATAACCCATAAGATATGGAAGAGTGAGAGATCAATCTTTAGTTTATAAAGTGGAAGAAGGGCAACTGTGAAAGGGAAAGTGAGAAAGGAGACTGAAGAGCTAGTAGTTTCTAAAGCAAACCTATTAGTGGTAAGTTCATATGAATGTGAAAATTTGTTCCATTAAAACCATCCATGTTCTGAAGACACTGTGCTAAAAGAAATGAGCCAAGCTAAGCAAGATGGCTCATGCCTGTAATCCCAGCACTTTGGGAGGCTAAGGCAGGAGGATCACTTGAGCCCAAGAGTTCCAGACCAGCCTTGGCAACATAGCGGTGAGACTCCCATCTCTACAAAAAAAAAAAAAAAAAAAAAAAACAACAACAACAAAAAACCTGGGAACAGGGACGTGTGCCTATAGCCTTAGCTACTCAGGAGGCTGAGGCAGCAGGAATGCTTGAGCCCAGTTCGAGGCTGTAGTGAACTGTGATGGTGCCACTGTACTGCAGCCTGGGCAACAGAGCAATGCTCTGTCCCTAAACATTAAAAATGAATCAATGAATGAATGAAATGAGGTGGTCACAAAACAACAAATATTGTCCATTTATATGAAGTACCTATAGTAATCAAATTAGGAGACAGAAAGTAGAATGGTAGTTGCCAGCAGCTGTGAAGAAAAAGAAGAATGGGGACTTAGTGTTTAGTGGGTATAGAGTTTTAGCAGGGGAAGATGAAAAGAGTTCTGGAGACGGATGGTGGTGACAGTTGCACAAAAATGTAAATGAACTTAATTCCAGAGAACGGTACATATAGAAATGTTTAAAATTATAATCTGAGGAAGCTGTTTGTAAAAAAACAAAAGCCCTGAAATTCAGATGTCAGCTGCAGAATCCTGAAATGATTCTTACCTGCTTTAATGTCACTTAGTGCAAAAAGGCCTACACGGGTATCTCCATTCACAGACCACTTCTGTGTTTCACAGTTGGGCTGGCAGCAATGATTCATGAAACGAGCATAGTTTCCTTTGGGACCAGCATCAATGATTCGGTCCTAGAATTCCAAAAGAAGCTACACATCAGACTTCCTGAGACCTCTGCTATGGATTAAAATTTGACTATTCTCTCTAATAAGCTGGAGTTCCTATATGTAAAGATCGAACCTCTCAGAGAAAAGATCCCAAAGAACTTTAATTCTCAAAGTGTGATCTCTAGACCAGCACCATCACCATTTGGCAATTTGTTAGACATGCAAATTCTTGGGTTGTGCTTCAAATACACTAAAGCAGAGACTCTGGGGTGCAGCATTCTGCGTTATATATAACAAGGCCGCCAGGGGTTTCTGACTACACTGAAGTTTGAGGACCACTGCCCTACAAACAGCAACTTGTCCCACTTTCTATTTAGGTAGTTTCAACCCAGATGCACATTAGAAATCACCTAAGGAGATTTAAATACTAATGCAGAGTCCCAATCCCAAAGTAAGATCAGAATATCTGGAGGTGAAGATCTCACAAATCCTAGTGCACAATTTGAGAAATGTTTACAAAGGTAAATACCAAGAAAGGGTTTTATTATAAAAACTAAGGCCAGGCGCGGTGGCTCATGCCTGTAATCCCAGCACTTTGGGAGGCCGAGGCAGGCAGATCCCCTGAGGTCAGGAGTTTGAGACCAGCCTGGCCAACATGGTGAAACTCTGTCTCTACTAAAAATACAAAAATTAGCCGAGCGTGGTGGCGGGTGCCTGTAGTCCCAGCTACTTGGGAGGCTGAGGCACAAGAATCGCTTGAACCCAGGAGGCAGAGGTTGCAGCAAGCCGAGATCGCACCACTGTACTCCAGCCTGGGTGACAGAATGAGACTCTGTCTCAAAAGAATTAAAAAAAAAATTTACATGATCTTATCCGTGAAATAATTAAATATTTAACAAACAATTTTCTCAATCTGTAAAATAAAATAAAAAAGAATTATGTACTTTTCTGAGTTCAAAGTTGTAATCCTGTAGAAAAAATACTCAAAGATATAAGCTCCAATTTTCATTGAATTGTTCAAAAACAATGCTAAAAGCAGCTGTATTGCCTGTGGCCATGAATACCCAGAAAATGAGCACTCTTACCTACTCCAGAACCCCAATCCAGCAATCCCAATGGGTATGGGAAAAGACCCTATCTTGGGAACTGCGTTACATGCCTACAAATACTATGGCTGGAACAACACAAATTTTACAATCTTGTAACAGTGAAAACAGCACTTCCCATTACTTACTTTGTCTAGGGTGAGCATATAGAAATTAGTGATATCATGTTCTTGAGCATAGCGAATTCGAGCTCTGCATTCTTCTTCATCTATAAGCTCACCCACATACTCATTCACAAATTCACCCTAGAACAAGAAATACCTCCTGACTTAATGGCAAAAAGGACACCGGTATCCAAATGTATACATTTTTTAAAAAAATTAATGAAACATCAGATTCTACAAAGCAGATTACATGAGTGTAATTTTAGGCACATATAATTACTTTACGATCCCCAACTATTTGATAATGAGAAACACCTCCTTACTCCCACCATTGTCACCAGCAGAAAGATTAGGATACACTGATACTAAAGATCCTCCAGAATGGAAGATTAGTAAGTAAACTAGAGCATCCTTATAAAGAGAGATGGATGGCCAATCTCTACCTGCCCCAGAGCCCAGGAATTGGCTTCCCTAAATAAACTATGTTCATCTTCCTTGGCGCTTGCTCTGCTCCATATTTCAAAGTACCATCCTCCCTATTCATTATGCTACAGTCACTCTGGCTTTTCACACGTGTTCACTCGTAACCTGCAGGGCTTTAATGGTCACCTTGCCTGGGTCAACAGCTACTTATATTTCAAGTCTCAATTTAAAATAGCCTCACAAGTCAAGAGTGATGGCTCATGCCTGTAAACCCAACACTTTGGGAAGATCATTTAAGCCCAGGAGTTTGAGTCCAGCCTGGGCAACATGGTGAGACCTCACCTCCACAAAAAATACAAAAATTAGCCAGGCGTGGTGATGCGAGCCTGTAGTCCCCGCTACTCAGGAGGCTGAGATGGGAGGATCACTTGAGTCTGGAAGTTGGAGGTTGCAGTGAGCGGAGATGGCACCAGTGCGCTCCAGTTTGGGCGACAGAGTGAGACCCTCTCTCAAAAAATAAATGAAATAAAATATAATATCATTAGAGACAAACTAGTTTCAGTTCCTTTGTCACACATCTCTAGAGCCCTTTATACTTCCACACTGGGAGATGATTTGTTCAATATTTCTCTCCCTCTGGAATGTAAATTTTATGGAAGTATAGGCCATTTCTCTCGTCTTGGTTAGTGCATCCCCAGCACAATACCTGGCACATACAGTAAATATAAAAATAACTACTTGGCAAATGACTAAACGCCAACCCATATACACTACCTTTCCTGGAAACCAATAAAATTCTTCAGAAAATGTAAGCAGAATAAGGCTTATTTTATAAAAAAAATAAAGACTATACAATATTATTTATTTGTTAGAAAGTTAGAGATTCTGCCAAGTTTTAAGTTGAAGACATGACTGCATTTTCATCCAATAAGGCTTAACCTTCTTATCCTTCATGTTTCATGAAGCCAGACCTGTTTTTTCCTCACTAAAACTATTTTATTAGTAGGTGGATCAATATCTCTGTATCATGTGCTCACTGTCATCTCTCTTAATTACTGGTTGTAGGATATTCACAAAAAAGCAAACAAAGCCATAGCATCTCTATGAATGTCCGATTTTTTCCAACCTCCTACACAGTGACCATGATCAATACAAAGGACTTGGGAGATCAAAACCACCCATTCTTAAGCCTCTAAACGGTAGAAGGATATGGCAAGACACAACAATAAGGTTAATTATTAACTGTGTTATTTTCCTCTATGATGAATTTTCTAACGTCAAGAATCAATGATTTCAAGCAACTGCAAAGAGGAGAAAGTATATGGTAATTTAGCTTTTTCTAACCTTTTTAATATCTGTTTTTGTCCGTAGACCCCAACCCCGCTGTAATGTGCGGAAAATTTCAACCTCTGGATATTGGCGCTTAGAAAAGCACTGGTTTTGACAGCGCCCTCCAGCAGGACACACTGTGGGGTGGCACTCATAAAGCAGCATGCGGTTGATGCATTCAGAGTCTATTCCACAGGGGTTCTCATCAGTAGCTTTACAGTTGCAACGGGGTATTTCAGATAAGTCTGCAGTGAAGATCTGTACCCTGCCAATAGGACGGTTTACCTGGAAAAGTAACACAAAGTATACTGCATAAAACAAGTCAGCATAAGACAATTCAGGCCCTGAAAAAGACAAACTTTTTTTCCTTGAAGTTGCAGTCATATTTCCCATGATTTTGAACTATCAACACTTAGTTTGATATAAAAACAGAGCCTCACTTGACATACAAAATATGAACTCCACAAGAATTGCTTGAACCCAGGAGGCGGACGTTGCAGTGAGACAAGATTGCACCACTGTACTCCAGCCTGGCCGACATGTTGAGTTTCCATCTCAAAAAAATAAAATACGAGCCGGGCACGGTGGCTCACGCCTGTAATCCCAGCACTTTGGGAGGCCGAGGTGGGCAGATCACGAGGTCAAAAGATTGAGACCATCCTGGCTAACACGGTGAAACCCCATCTCTACTAAAAATACAAAAAATTAGACAGGCGTGGTGGCAGGCATCTGTAGTCCCAGCTACTTGGGAGGCTGAGGCAGGAGAATGGCGTAAGTAAACCCAGGAGGCGGAGCTTGCAGTGAGCCTAGTCGCGCCACTGCACTACAGCCTGGGCAACAGAGTGAGACTCAGTCTCTCAGTCTCAAAAAATAAAATAAAATAAAATACGAACTTTAAAAATTTTTTTGAAATTCATTTTAAAAAATAATTTCGGCTGGGCGTGGTGGTTCACACCTGTAATCCCAGCACTTTGGGAGGCTGAGGCAGGTGAATCACGAGGTCAGGAAATCAAGACCATCCTGGCTAACACGGTGAAACCCCGTCTCTACTAAAAATACAAAAACATTAGCCAGGCATGGTGGCGGGTGCCTGTAGTCCCAGCTACTCAGGAGGCTGAGGCAGGAGAATGGTGTGAAACTGGGAGGCGGTGGAGCTTGCAGTGAGCAGAGATTGCGTGACTGCACTCCAGCCTGGGCGACAGGGCGAGACTCTGTCTCAAAAAAAAAAAAAAAAAAAAAATTTCAAAGTTGATAGGCCAAGTGAACTATAAACTAGGTTTCTGCTATTGCCACATATTGGTGTCACATTTGCTGCTACAAAAAAATAGGCATTATTCTTCCTTCCTTTTTTTGAGAGGGAGTCTAGCTCTGTCACCCAGGCTGCAGTGCGGTGGCGGGATCTTGGCTGACTGCAACCTCTGCCTCCCGGGTTCTAGCCATTCTACTGCCTCAGCCTCCCAAGTAGCTGGGACTACAGGCACACACCACCAAGCCCGGCTAATTTTTGTATTTTCAGGAAAGATGGAGTTTCACTATGTTGGCCAGGCTGGTCTCGATCTCCTGACCTTGTGATCTCCTGACCTCAGGTGATCTGCCCGCCTTGGTCTCTGAAAGTGCTGGGATTATAGGTGTGAGCCACCACCCCTGGCAAAAGCACTGTTCTTAAGTGGCAAATAAATGGCATGAAATCATCTGTGCGTAATTTGGGTTCCTCTATGCCTCTTGCATCAGCCTCACAAGTAGCTGGGACTACAGGCAGGTATCACCACATCCAGCTCACAATTTAAAATCTTTTAAAAGGACTATAGCAAGGTCACTCATGGATTAATTTAGAAGCAGTGCTAGTGCTCAAAACTACAGTGAAAGTTTGGTGAGATAAAACATGAAGGTCAAACAGTTATTGTGATACCAAAGCCACTAATGTAGAGGTTTTAACAAATACTAGCAACAATAAGGAAAGACGATAGATGTTCCAATACAATAATGGATTTGTGCATGAGAATGTATCTCCCCTCATTTCATATTATTTCAGTGGGAACGGTCAAATTTAGTCTTCTAAGACACAAACCGCACAAAAAATTTTGACTGTTCAGGAACTGTGTGATTTTGAATAAATTACTTGCAAGACTATTGTAAGAATAAGAAATATATGTATATAGTACAGCACCTAGCTGCCTCTTAAACATGGTAGACATATTAAATTCTTTCTTCCTTTCTTATATAATGTCCTTATGATTGTTTCTCTCATATCAAATATTCTAGATTACTCATTCCAGTCCACCTAAAATCACTTACTTAAAAGTTATTTCTATCCTCTAAATTTTCAAATGCTTTCATTTCTTGCATTTTATTATTTGCCTACTCCCTTTTAATATTATAAAACCTACAATCTGGATATATGCTGTTATCAAACCATTTTTCTATCAAAATTTAACAGCAGGAGGTCAGATGCAGTGGCTCACATCTGTAATCCCAGCACTTTCGGAGGCTGAGACTGGAGGATTGTTTGAGCCCAGAAGTTCAAGACCAGACCGGGCAACACAATGAAACCTTGTGTCTACAAAAAAATTATAAAGCTTAGCCGGGCAAGTGGTAAGTGCTTGAGGTCCCAGCTACTCAGGAAGCTGCAGTGGGAGGATCGTATAGGCCTGCAAGACACTCCAGCAGGATGCTGTCCGTGGGGAAAAAGGATGTAGGTCTCACTGCCAGATCTGTTCCTAGGTTCATTAAAACACTGGTAAGGTTTGGAAACTTCTTGTTAATGGAGAAATATCCTCAACACATGCAACTGGAAGCCATAAGGCATAAGGCTTATAATGTCTAAGGCAAATTCTTAGGGGACAGACAACAACAGCTCATCTCAGTCACCCAAGACTACAAGTACTTAATAGGGCATTTGAACATTCACTTCTGATTCAAAGTATTTTTACTTGAACCCTTCCCAAATACACATAAAGGTTCATGCTACTTCTTTTTTCTCTACAAATATATGTTTGTTTTTGTTTTGAGACAGGGTCTTACTCTGTCCCCCAGACTGGAGTGCAGTAGTGCAATCACAGCTCACTGCACTGTTGACTTTCCAGGCTCAGGTGATTCAGGTAGCTGGGACAACAGGCAACCCCAATTTTTTTTTTTTTTTTTTTTTTTGTATTTTTTTGTAGAGACTGGGTTTTGCTATGTTGCCCAGGCTGGAAAATATGTGTTTTAATAATTGTTTCTTATCAACTGATCTAACCTGCTATTAATCCAAAAATAAGTTTTGCACTTATCACATCATAAACCAAAAGCAAACCAAAACAAATCCCACATGGTTAAGAACAAAGACATGGATATGTAATTCTAAGTAAATCTCACTATAGATCAGGAGTTAAATAACTTTTTCTGTAAAGGGTCAGAAAGTAAATACTTTAGGCTTTGGGCCATATGTAATATGTAAATGAAGAAGCATGCCTGTATTCCAATAAAATTTTCTGGATACTGATTGAAAGTTGAATTTCATATAATCTTTATGTGTCACAAAATCTCTGTTTTGCCAACCACTAAAAAAGGTAAAAACAACCTGTGGTTCAAGAATATTACAAGAATAGGCAGTAGACCAGATTTGCCCATGAACCATAGTTTGCCAATGCCTGCTCTAGATCCTTTTCCTGGAAATGTTTATTTAAAAAAAAAAAAAAAAAAAAAAAAAAAGTGGAGGAAAGAAGTTGGCCTCTAAATTCTTGATGAGATCACTCACAGGAAACTGCTATCTCAATAGCTCAATATGGTTGATATGTTAACTCTAAAATGCCTACCTTGCTGTCATCTGACCCTTAGGACTATGTGAATAGGATTATTTTCCATTTCTGAGGCCTAACGACTATGTTCCAAGAATATATTTTCACATACATTGTGAGACTCATTTAGATCAAATTATAGGTTTTGAAATTCTTAATTTCAGAAGTTGTAATTATTTGTAAGGATTAACAGTTTATCACCTTTTTCGTTCTTTGTTCTTTTTTTAATCTATTCTTGGTATGGATATTTTATGACATTTAAAGTAACAATTTAAAGGCCAAGAGTGGCAGCTCATGCCTATAATCCCAGTAATTTGGGAGGCCAACGTGGGAAGACAACCTGAGGCCAGGAGATCGGCCTAGGCAACATAATGAAATCGTCATCTCTAATAAAGGGGGGAAAAAAAAAAACTGGGCCAGGCACAGTGGCTCACCGTGGGAGGCTCAACTTTGGGAGACCGAGGCGGGCGGATCACCTGAGGTCAGGAGTTCAAGACCAGCCTGGCTAACATGGTGAAACCCCATCTCTACTAAAAACACAAAAATTAGCCAGATGTGGTGGCACATGCCTGTAGTCCCAGCTACTCGGGAGGCTGAGGCAGGAGAGTGGGCTGAATCCAGGAGATGGAGGTTGCAGTGAGCTGAGATCATGCCACTGCACCCCAGCCTGGGCAACAGAGTGAGACTCTGTCTCAGGAAAAAAAAAAAAAAAAGGCTTCAGAAGCAGTGTTTATGACTTTTATCCCTTTTTAGAGGTCTTCCAAAGTTTGAAAATAAAATATACGTATTTAAAAGAATAAAATTCAGGCCAAGTGTGGTAGCTCATGCCTGTAATTCCAGCTCTTTGGGAGGTTCAGGTGGGTGGATTGCTTTGAGCTGAGGAGTTCAGGACCAGCCTGGGCAACATGGTGAAATCCCAACTTTACAAAAAATAACCAAAATTAGTCAGGCGTTGGTGGCTCATGTCTGTAATCCCGGCTACTTAGGAGACTGAGGCAGGAGGCAGGAGAATCACTTGCGCCCAGGAAGCGGAGGTTGCAGTGAGCCAAAATTGTGCCAATGCACTCTAGCCTGGGTCACAGAGGGAGACCTTGTCTCAAAGAAACAAACCAAGAACAAAACTGATTCTGTCTTGTAAATACCATGTAAGTCCATCAGACTAAATCTAAGACATGGTATGGAATTTTAGTGTTCTTACTTTTCCTATATCTTGTAATAACTTACTACTTCATCATTACACATTATTACTAACTCATCACTAATTCACAACTATGCTAAAGAAGATGGAAATAATAAGAAAAGGGAGGCCGAGTGCAGTGGCTCACGCCTGTAATCCCAGCACTTTGGGAGGCTGAGGCAGGCGGATCACGAGGTCAGGAGATCGAGACCATCCTGGCTAACACGGTGAAACCCCATCTCTACTAAAAATACGAAAAATTAGCCAGGTGTGGTGGCGGGCGCCTGTTGTCCCAGCTACTCGGGAGGCTGAGGCAGGAGAATCGCTTGAACCCGGGAGGCGGAACTTGCAGTGAGCTGAGATCATGCCACTGCACTCCAGCCTGGGTGACAGGGCGAGACTCCGACTCAAAAAAAAAAAAAAGACAAGGGAAGCATAATGGAATCACATATAAGCACAATGAAATACTGAAATAAACTGTCACACTTTAGATTTCTTACGGCATTACCCAAAGTACTGAATTGTCGTTTAAAAAAAGTATAAAAGACTGTCTACTACACCTGAGGAAAGGAGTTTAAAAATAAAAAAGCAAGTATAAAACACTGGAGATACAATCTTGAAGGTCTGATTTCAGTAGGGTTATCAGATTTAGCAAATAAAAATCCAATTCATCTAGTTCAATCTGAATTTCTGACAAACAACAAAAGTTTTTCAGTTTAACTATGCTCGATCCAATATTTGAGACAAACTTAAATATACTAGATTCTCAAGATGGTGGT
Source organism: Hylobates moloch (assembly GCF_009828535.3). NCBI lineage: Eukaryota > Metazoa > Chordata > Mammalia > Primates > Hylobatidae > Hylobates > Hylobates moloch. The sequence continues at coordinate 153,559,237 of NW_026652281.1, forward strand.
CAAATTAGTCTCCAAGTAACATCTCAGATTATCAATCTTTGGAAACACACAGCCGGGTGTGGTGGCTCATGCCTGTAATCCCAGCACTTTGGGAGGCTGAGGCGGGTGAATCACCTGAGGTCAAGAGTTCGAGACCAGCCTGGCCAACATGGCGAAACCCCATCTCTACTAAAAATACAAAAATTAGCCGCATATAGTGGTGTGCGCCTGTAATCCCAGCTACTTGGGAGGCTGAGGCAGGAGAATTGCTTGAATCTGTGAGATGGATGTTGCAATGAGCCAAGATTGTGCCACTGCACTCCAGCCTAGGAGACAGAGGGAGACTCCAGCTCAAAAACAAACAAACAAAAAAACAACACACACACACACACACACACACACACACACAAAGGATAAGTGAACAAATAATGCATTTCTAAGAACAAAAAAGAAATAGGGTATTCTCATCCAGGAACAATGCCATCAAAATGTTTTACAACAACAACCTGGGTAACCTCTTTTCTCAACAGGCCTAACAATATTCTTTCATGTTTTACGATATTTGAGCATCACAACTAACTTATCGGATAAAAAGAGGTTTGTAAAAAGGATTTAGTAAATATTAGGTCGGTGCAGAAGTAACTGAGGTTTGCCATTAAAAGTAATGACAAAACTGCAATTATTTTAGCAACAACATAACACTAAAATTTCTAATAAATTTGTTCTCCACTGTCTATTTTTATGTCCGCCAATTATTCATATAAATGACATAAAAATGTTTAAAATACAAAGGCTCCACTGGACCCACATGATAATGGTGATGACTATTTTACTAGGTAGGTTAAAGGTTAGGTGCACCTAAAATTAATTCTCCTGACATTGGGAATCCTGGCAATGTGCTAGGAATGGTGCTCTGTACTTGTTTCTTTTCTTCTTTTCTTTTCTTTTTTTTTTTTTTTTTTTTTTTTTGACGGAGTCTTACTCTGTCACCTAGGCTTGAGTGTAGCGGCATGATCTCGGCTCACTGCAACCTCTGCCTCCTGGGTTCAAGCAATTCTCCAGCCTCAGCCTCCCAAGTAGCTGGAATTACAGGCACCTGCTTGGCCAGGCTGGACTCAAAACTCCTGACTTCAGGTGATCCACCCGCCTCGGCCTCCCAAAGTGCTGGGATTACAAGCGTGAGCCACCGTGCCCGGCTATTTCTTATCTTCTTTTAAGCTCATACCTCTACCTAAAATGAACTATGCTTGTGCTTCCGTTCTTGTCATGAACAGAGTGGGAAGAGCCAGCTGTTCCATTCCTCTTCTAGAGAAGGTCCCCCAAGATTTTCTCCTCACCTTTATATGTTTATAAGGTGGTGGCTTCTTGTCATTCTTTCGGTCTTCCTGCAGCTGTCTTAGCTCTTTTTGGGCCTTTAATTCCTCAAACCTTGCTGCAGCTTCCTGAAGAGCTATGAAAACAGACAGCACAAGTCACTTCAAAATCTCTGGGTGGAATTACTTAATGTATTCATTTATTTTTTACTTTTTCCCCTTTAAGTTGGATAAACTCCATGTTTTACAAAAAATTGATCAATGCTATATGAACAAGAAAACACATAACAGCTATTTTCAAACAGGTAATGTAGTCCAAAGGGTATTCAGACATAGTATTAAGACAAAACATAATTCAGAACTAAATGGCACAACACAGACTATCACCCTTTAGATCACGGGCGTCCAACCATTTGAATACGAGAACTTTTTTGTTTATCTGTGGTGGCGGATATCATAAAAATTATGCATGGACTTTTTTTTTTTTAAGCTCATCAGTTATTGTTACTGTTAGTGTATTTTGTTTGGCCCAAGACAATTCTTCTTCCAATGTGGCCCAGGGAAGCCAAAAGATTAGACAACTGTGCTTTAGATGAGAAAACAATAAACAACTAAATGACTTTAAAAAGCCCACAGATACCATCTCCTAACAACTACACTTCATCTGCTTAGCAAAGTCACTGCCTTTAAGCCTTTCTTTCCTCAGTCCTAAACCTCCCACTTTCGGAAGCATGCTACATCTTAGGTGCCCCAGATATTGTGCTCACTCTCCTCTGGCAGAAATTCAAAATTGAAGCTTTGTTCTCCTTCTTGCCTCTTATCCTAAGACTTGTTGTGTAAATATAAACTATTAGCTCTAATGATACACAGATCTTCATAGCTAATCTACACTCAAGTACTGTACTTTATTTATTTATTTATTTTGAGACAGGGTCTCACTCTAACACCCTGGTTGAAGTGCAATGGCACAATCACAGCTCACTGCAGCCTCGACCTCCTGGGCTGAAGTGATCCTCCCACCACAGCCTCCCGAGTAGCTGGGACTACAGGCATGTACCACCATGTCAGGCTAATTTTTTTGTAGAGACAAGGTTTTGCCATGTTGCCCAGTCTGGCCTCAAACTCCTAAGGTCAAGGTATCTGTTTCCCTCAGCCTTCCAAAGTGTTAGGATTACATGCATGAGTCACTGTGCCCGGCCCCTGTACTTTCTCATGTTTAAAAGATTGCAGTATCTGAAAAGTCCAACAAAATCTTAAGATTTTCATTCTGCATTTAAAACTGTAATTCATTATTCTTCACCCATGTTAAACACTCTGAGAATCCTATTCTTCCCACTTTCTCTGTGCCTTTCCCCAAGTCTGTCAATCCTTTAAAGAAATTCTCCCCTCTGACCTATCCTTTTTTCTTCATTTCCTTGTAGCCATCTACCAGAGTTTGTATGTGTTCCATGGAGTCATCTAAATTGTCCTAAAATGTGTTCTTCCCAGGAGAATCATCTAAATTGTCCTAAAATGTGTTCTTCTAAGGAAGTAGACTAGGACATTATTCAGCATGTCCTAGTCTACTTCCTTAACATCTATCCAATATAAATCATATTCTCCATCCCCATGAACGATTCACCATTAGTCTCTTTCTTTTCTTTCTTTTTCTTCTTTCTTTCTTTCTTTCTTGTCTCTCTCTCTCTCTCTTTTGGTGGTGGGGGGGTGGGGTAGGGCGGGGTGGGTGGACACACAGTCTCTCTTGCTCTGTCACCCAGGATGGAGTGCAGTGGCATTAGCCTCCGCCTCCTGGGTTCCAGCGATTTTCCTCCCTCAGCCTCCCGAGTAGCTGGGATTACAGGCGCGCATCACCATGCCCAGCTGATTTTTTTTTATTTTTAGTAGAGACAGGGTTTCAATGTGTTGGCTAGGCTGGTCTCGAACTCCTGACCCCATAGTGCTGGGATTACAGGTGTGAGCCACCGTGTCCAGCAGAGTCTCATCATTTCTGCCCCAAACTACTTAAAACAGCCATCTCACTGATTTTCCCACTTGCAGCCTCTCACCTTTTAATGGTCCCAACAATGTCCCAGACTGAAGTTTCTAAAACTCTGCTCTAACTAGGGATGTAGTTAGATCTTCATCCTTTCAGGAAAACAGCCCAACACTCCCCTAACCATGTGCTTAAACTGTACCAAATACTTGAAGGTTGCTAACTCAGGATTTTATTAATAGATTCAACATGTGCTTTCACATGTGATGCCTTCTTGGTAAAATGTATCGCATTTTAAGTCCTTTTCCTTCTTCAAAGTCAGTGTAGAGGTTAGATTCTGGCCCTACTATCAGAGTCAGAAACAGTCCTCTATCACTTACTGGTACTGATATGTTAGGCGAGTACCTTAACATTAATGTGCCTCAGTTTCCTCATCTGCAAGATCAGGATGGTATCCACCTCACAGGGTTATCACAAGCACTTAAAGCAGAAAATTAACACTGAACAGGGTCTGGCAAACAAAAATGCTAACTATTATTACTATGATTCATTCCTCAGAGTCACTTAGTAATCATTCATGACTTCCAAACATTGCTCCCCAGCTTCCTCTTGCTCTGTTCCCACAGCATATACAATGCACACTTCTGCCACAATATTAACAATACCAAAATCCCAGCAGGCACTTCGACTGCTGGTATCTATTTCAGATTCCCCTGCAAAAATACAAGTTCCAAGAAGTCAGAGGCACCTAGAAACCCCCTGATTAAGGCAGAATCTCAGAGCTTAGGCAGGCTCAGACCTGAGGTATTCCTTATACTCCACCTTCTCCCCCAATCTCAGTGGTGGCCAGCTCTGTGCAGGCCAAAATACTGGTGACTTTATCCCTGACCACCTGAGATTACAAGACTCAAGACCCCAGCTCCTGAAGTATTAGTACTAATAGCACAGTACTATGTATTGTATTAGCAGTAGAACTGATAGACAGCCCATATCTCTGTACAGAAACCACAAGACAAACAGGGTAAGTGAGGAGCTACTAAAATAACATGTGGCAAACAGAACCTTTGTTAAACTTGTTCCCTATCGACATTACTCCATTCCCTAACCAGGAAGTTTTACCTGCTTAGAGTCTTCTTCCATGTCACTTGCTTAGAATCCCTTTTCATCTCACCCTATAGACAAAATCTTACACAGATGCTCCTCATGTTAACAATGGGTTTATCTGGATGTAATCCCATCATAAGCTGAGGAACATAATGGAAGTGCATCATCATAAAGGTGTTAAGTTGGACCATTTTGAATTGGGAACCATTTGTACTTTAAGGACCAAATATATTAAATAGCAAGGGATATATTATCTTTCAAAGGACAGCTAGAGGAAGAAGGTAATGACCACTAAGGGGATACCAATTACGTACTCTGCAGGGACACTTTTTATAATCCCACTGAATCTAAGAGCAAACTTTCTCCATTATATGGTAAGAGAAAACTGGGTTCAAAGTTGATTCGGCCACCTGGTAAGCAGTAAAACTAGTTCTGCTTATAACAGGGTACCCTGCCTTCATTGCTAGGCCAGTTTACAAAACTTTATTTTGATTCAGAGCATTTATGCTTTGACCTTTACTAGTTTGCTCTATAATATCTGGTGAATTTTACTTCTTCCCAACAAGCTTAAGAAAAGAGGAGAGAAGAAAAGAGGAGAGAAGAGAAGAGGAGAGAGGAGAGGAGAGGAGAGGAGAGGAGAGGAGAGGAGAGGAGAGGAGAGGAGAGCAGAGGAGAGGAGAGGAGAGGAGAGCAGAGGAGAGGAGAGGAGAGGAGAGGAGAGGACAGGACAGGACAGGACAGGACAGGACAGGACAAGACAAGACAAGACAAGACAAGACAAGACAAGACAAGACAAGACAAGAATCGACTCCTTGGAGCAAATGTAGCTCTGCTAGAGATCTGAGCCTCTGTCTAGCAAACTGAAGTGTTTCTTCTACGAAATAGTTTCAGAATTCCATTATTTGATGGAATGCTGAGAAAACAACTGATAAGTCAAAAAAAAAAGCTCAAGGAAATTCTAATTAAGTAAAGGTTAAGGCTCAAAAATAATGAGTTACATGGGTCAACTTCCTTGCAAAATACTGTATTTGCAGCCAGATAATGCCTGAGAGGACAAAGGCAGTTTCAAAATGGAGCATGTGTGAATTCTAAAACAGAGCAGACGCTCAGGCAACAGAGGTCTGCGTTTGCCTGAGAAACAAAAGGGATAAAGTTACCTTTTTTATATGTCCCATCCACTCCTTTGCCCATCTTATCCTTGCTGCTCACGTCACCCTCCATGTAAGGGAAGACTCGGGCCTGGTGAGTCCACAAATAGTCATTAGATCCAAAAAAGAGGACTGGGAACTCTCCCACATCATGTCTCATCTTATCAATGTTGGAAGGAACAGCTCGAGGATGGCAGATCTCAGCTGGCCACCACCTGGGAAAGGTGAAAAGGAGAAGGGAAACCTCTAGAAGGCTGCAAGACATTAGGAAAATAACCTACTCATATAAAGGTAAGGATTAGCAATATCTATCTGTCCACATTAAAGTCCATCTTACGGAATTCTTACAACCTAACTAGAACACAAACAAGTTGTATATGCTAGAAGCTGGAAAACACCTGCCCACATTCCCACACAGGCACACACTCCCTTACACTCAATTATTCTACTTCAAGGATTCTACTTAAAGGAAATAATGACATAGGAAGAGAGACTTATGACAATAACATTCACTGAAGCATTATAAGAAGGAAAAACTGGAAAAAGTATAAATGCTCAACATCAAGAAAATAATAGTATTACCCACGGTACACTATACAAAATAAAATACAATTTGGCCTTTAAAAAGGAAACCTTCAATAATTAGTAGGAATATGGAAGAACAGCACCAAGAAATCAAAACACAAACACATACAAACAAAATCAAAGAATGTAAATTACTATACAGCCACTTTAGGGAGACAATTTGGCATTACCTATTAAAGCTGGAAACCTCTATCTACCTACTTTACTCCAGAGAATGCCCCAGAGAAGGCCCTAAGTATATAAACCAAATATATACTTGTATATACCTTGAATATAAGTATATACTTATATTCAAGGCCCCACGTATATAAACCAAGAAAAACTGACCAAATGTTCACAGTCCAAACAGGAAAATGGATAAGTGAACTAGACATTATGTGACTATATAAAGGAACAGTGAACTATGAACAAACCACTATACAATACTATGATGAATCTCAGGGGCATAAAAGTGAACAAAAAAAGCTGCAGGAAAATATATCAACAATAATTCCTTTATATAAAGGTCTAAAACATACCAAAGAAAACAAACTCTCACAGAAGGCCGAAGGAATGAAAATCCTAAAATTTAGTACAGTGGTTACCTCTGGGGGTAGGAGAGAATGGAATCAGGGCATGGAATAATCCTCAAAAGTACCAACAGTATTCTATTTCTTTAAGTGGGAGGTACATACACAGGTGTCACTTTTGTTATTCTTTAAAGTCATGCATGTTACATCCTTTGTGCTTTCCATATTCAATCAAAATATTTTCAAAAAGAAAAAGTGGCTGGGCACAGTGGCATGTAGTCCCAGCTACTCAGGAGGCTGAGGCAGCAGGATCCCTTAAGCCCAGGAGTTTGAAGCTGCAGTGAGCAATGATCACACCACTGCACTCCAGACTGGGTGACAGAGGATACCCTGTCTCAAAACAACCCAAGACACATAACAGAGTATAATCTGTAAAAACAGTTATTTTGGATGGTGGGGGGCATAACTGCGTATTGGTACGTCTAGGGGTACATATGCCGAAATGTTAACAATGCGCCTGCCTTGTGAGATTATTAGTGTCTTTTCATTTAAAAAAAAAAAAAAGCTTTTCACAAAATACATAAAAGAAAAAAAAATTTCGACAGAGAACATGTATTATTCCTATAATCGTAAATCATAAAGTTAGGTTTCTCTTCCTATAACGAAAAAATCAAGAAAAGGGGAGGAGTACCATGAGTAATTAAGTAGATCATTAGAAAATACGTTAAGCATTGTATCTGAGAGGTCTCAAGAAACAGAGGATGGTAAAAGAGATGAGGGCTATTCTCCAGGCTTACCTGTATCGTCCAACTTTTACCCAGACAATCTCCCTGTAGTGTGGCTTTTTGCCTGCCTTACAGTCATTGCAATACCAGTTTCCTTCAGGGATATCAATGTTCAGGCATTCACGATGAAAAGCAGCAGGGCAAGAATCACAGCACAGAAGGCTGCCTCCTGTGGGAATAAAAAAAATGTGGCATTCAGACCCATTTAAGAACCCAGCTAAAATAGCTTTTGCTCAGCTCTTAACCAGTTTAGGGCTTATTAACTTAACTAGTTATCTAGAAAGCCTATGCTGAAGAAGTATTCCCACTCCAACATTCCCGAACATGGCTACCCTCAAAGCTTGTTAGATTCACAGCTAATAAACATGAGATCCTATTGGCAAAATTAAGTTAAAGAAATGAAGTCACAAGGAAACCTACAAAGTCATGTATGTGTACATCCATACACACATATATATATTTTCTTTCTCTTCACTAAAAGATATACTAAATAAAAACATTATCAATGACACACAATGACCAGAGTATAAACAGCATAAGCTTTATTTAACTCTCATCAGGTTCAGGTTGCAATTCTAGCTCTAGGACCACAGGCCCTTGGGAAATTCACTTTCCTTGCTGCGCTATAATTTCCTCAGCGGTAAGGAGTGTTCTCTAATAAATAATAACCACATCTGTTTGAAGATTCACCTAGCTAATAAATTACCTAGTAGCGTCTGACACGTAAGTAGTATCTCCATATGGTTAGTTCCTTCCCTCCTTTTAAAACTACTAACTTGCCGGGCGCGGTGGCTCACGCTTGTAATCCCAGCACTTTGGGAGGCCGAGGCGGGCGGATCACGAGGTCAGGAGATCGAGACCACGGTGAAACCCCGTCTCTACTAAAAATACAAAAAATTAGCCGGGCGTGGTGGCGGGCGCCTGTAGTCCCAGCTACTCGGAGAGGCTGAGGCAGGAGAATGGCGGGAACCTGGGAGGCGGAGCTTGCAGTGAGCCGAGATTGCGCCACTGCACTCCAGCCTGGGCGACAGAGCGAGGCTCCGTCTCAAAAAAAAAAAAAAAAAAAAAAAAACTACTAACTTTTCGGCTGGGCGCAGTGCCTCAGGCCTATAATCCCAGCACTTTGGGAGGCTGCGGCAGGTGGATCACCTGAGGTCAGGAGTTAGAGAATAGCCCGGCCAACAGGGCGAAACCCCGTATCTACTAAAAAATTAGCCAGGTGTGGTGGCACATGCCTGTATTCCCAGCTACTCGAGAGGCTGAGACAGGAGAATTGCTTGAACCTGGCGGGGAGGCAGAAGTTGCAGTGAGCCAAGACAGCACCACTGCATTCCAGCCAGGGTGACAGAGCAAGGCTCTTGTCTCAAATAAATATATAAATGCTTTCAAAACACAGTAGTTTCAGCAGACAGACAGGCATTTTATTTTGTTGCCAAAAAGAAATGTGCCACGCTGTTGCCAGAAATGAGCATGCTTCAAACATGCTAGACTCAAACACGTAACTCCAAGTTTTACCCTGAAGTAGGGAGTAAAGCCTTAGCAAAGAATATATCCGAGTTAATCTTGTTCTCACTGTGCTTCTTTCACCTCTTAAAATCCTACTATAGAAAAAGGCGGGGGTCTTGGTGGCCGTAAGGGGAGTAGGTGCGGGTGAAGATGGCGGCCGCCGAGGTCGTGAACTGCATCATGGAGGTGTCCTGTGGCCAGGCAGAAAGCAGCGAGAAGCCGAACGTCAAGGGCATGATGTCCAAAGATTACTACTTTGACTCCTACGCCCACTTCGGCAACTCCATGTTTCACAACCGGCACCTCTTTAAAGACAAGGTGGTGCTGGATGTGGGCTCGGACACAAGCATCCTCTGCATGTTCGCCGCCAAGGCCGGGCCCGCAAGGTCATCGGCATCGAGTGTTCCAGTAACTCTGATTATGCGGTGAAGATTGTCAAAGCCAACAAGTTAGACCACTTGGTGACCATCATCAGCAAGCAGATGGGCTAACTGCCTCTTCTACGAGTCCATGCTCAACACCGTGCTCTATGCCCGGACAAGTGGCGGACGCCCAATAGCCTCATCTTCCCAGACCGGGCCACACCGTATGTGACAGCCACCGAGGACCGGCAGTACAAAGACTACAAGATCCACCGGTGGGAGAACGTTTATGGCTTCGATATATCTTGTATCAAAGATGTGGCCATCAAGGAGCCCCTAGTGGATGTGGTGGACCTCAAACAGCTGATCACCAACGCCTGCCTCATAAAGGAGGTAGACATTTACACCGTCAAGGTGGAAGACCTGACCTTCACCTCCCCCTTCTGCCTGCAAGTGAAGCAGAATGACTACGTGCACGCCCAGGTGGCCTACTTCAACATCGAGTTTACGCACTGCCACGAGGACGGGCTTCTCCACCATACCCGAGTCCCTGTACACGCACTGGAAGCAGACGGTGTTCTACATGGAGGACTACCTAACCTTGAAGACGGGCGAGGAGATCGTCGGCACCATCGGCATGCGGCCCAACACCAGGAACAACTGGGACCTGGACTTCACCATCAACCTAGATTTCAGGGGCCATCTGTGAGACCTGTCCTGCTCCACGGACTACAGGATGCGCTGAGACCCGGCTCTCCCGCCCTGCAGGGGCCCAGGGGCTGAGCATTCCTAGACGGTTGTGGGGCTCCCCCTTCCTCTCTCTCTCCCTCCCTCCCGCAGAGGGGTTTTAGGGGCCTGGGCTGGGGGGATGGGGAGGGCACATCATGACTGTTTTTCATAACTTATGTTTTTATATGGTTGCATTTATGCCAATAAATCTTCAGCTGGGAAACAAAAATTCTTACTATAAACATACTTCTGTTGGCACTCTATATATAATTTATTCCCATGCTGACTTTTGCCTTTTTTTTTTTTTTTTTTTTTTTTTAACAGTCCAGAGGTCTTTTATTTTTTTTAACACCTATGATGCCGTGAATTCATAGGGAATAGGTTCCAGCAGCTCAGGCTCCTTCCCATTGGTTCTCACAAAGTATGCTTCTCTGAGTGGAGCAGGCTAGTGCTTCAGTTGAACCCAGGTAACTTTCTTTTTGGCTTCTTTTTCTGATCATTTTCCTTTACACGTTTCAGGAAGCTATCTTGGCTCTTAGGAGTGCTTAATGTGCTCAATATGCACATGAAATCTCTTGGCAAGAATCTTGCCCTTGTTTGTTTACAACAATGCCAACAGCATGCTGGGTAACACTGTAGACTCTTCCAGTTTTGCCATGGTAACACTTGTGGGGCATTCCTTTTTGACGAGTACCCATTCCTTTGATGTCTACAATATCACCTTTCTTATAGATTCACATATATGCGGCCAAAGGAACAACTCCATGTTTTCTAAAAGGACTAGAGAACATGTATTGGGTGCCTCTCCTCTTTCCCTTCGTGTTCGTCATTTTGGCGAATTACAGGAAGATGGCAGTTCCGGCCAAAGGGGCCTTTACTTAGTAATTCTCTTCAACAAGCTCTTAAAATAAGAGTGGGAGTTTTATTTGTTTCTGTTGGGGCCAGGAGTGTGCTTCAGATCAGACTCCTACTTCAACTGGAAAAGCTCACCTTTTGTCTGTATTGTATAGTGAAGCTCAGATTCAGAGTAAGATTACATTTGGAAATGCGTCTGCTGCTAAAAAACAAGTCTGAAGAAAAATTATACAGTCTGAAACTCTACTTAGCTATTTTGGTAATCAAATAATCTTAGAATGGTACACTAACATTGACATAAATTCAACTAGCCCAGTGGCGGGATACTGTCTGCAACATTCCTATCTATCATTAGTCACTTGCTGAATTACAACTTGTTTAGTCTGCTTACATAGTCTTAGGAGAAAAATCTTCCTTTCATTAAATTGGCATTCATGATGCACTAGAAATATTTCACGTACAAAAAGGCCCTCAAAGAAGGATATAACATGAAAAGAAACCTGGATAAAAGAAAACCCGCTGAATAAAGGCCAAAGGTCAAAGATGAGGGGAAAAAGTGGCAAGCACCTCTGTATTTCAGGACAGAACATAATGCGGATTGAGCTGAGGAAGAATATGAAGGAAGAAATCAATAGAACTACTCTGGGTACACAGATGGGAAGCAGGAAGGAGGGTCTATCCAGTGACACTAGAGGTAATATACAGGAGAAAGCTGGAAAACCAGGAAGACAGACAGAAGAGGGAAAACTGCACGAGCCATTAAAACAAAGATGAAATGAGACACTTGGTGGAAGAGGGAAAGAAAGAGAAAATGCATTTTAAACATACTCCTAAATTGAAAGGGTCCAATTCCTTACAATTTGCAATTTACCAAATTATGATCCTACTACCCGGGTTAACTACCTTTAGTTCTCTCCTTTACATGAGGGGGAAAAAAGTTGTAAGACCATTTTCTATCCTGTGGTTCACCAACCACAGGATAATCTTAGTTTATGGGAGCAGTCCTTGGGCTTTTTGGCCTCAGGACCACATTATGCTCTTGAAAATTACAAAGAAACCCAAAGTGCTTTTGTGTATACAGGATATAATACAGATATTTGCAAAAGAGAAATTTAAAACTAAAAATATTTTAAGTATCTAAATTCATTTTAAGTATCTATTTCATTTTATTATTTTTATTTCCTAGTTCCCACAAGCAGATACTAAGAATAATTAATCCATTAAACATTATTCACATTTTAATAAAAACTATACTTTTCCTCATTTTTGTCACCCAGGGTGGAGTGCAGTGGCATGATCTCAGCTCACTGAAACCTCTGCCTACCAGGTTCAAGCAATTCTCCTGCCTCAGCCTCCTGAGCCATGCCAACTTTTTTTTTTTTTTTTGGTAGAGATGGGGTTTTTGCCAGGTTGGCCAGGCTGGTCTTGAACTCCTGGATTCAACTGATCTGCCACCTTGGCCTTCCAAAGTGCTAGGATTATAGGCGTGAGCCATCTCGCCCGACCCATTTTTGCAAATATTTTATTTTTTTTGAGACAGGGTCTCGCTTTGTCACACAGGATGGAATGCAGGCACACGATTTCAGCTCACTGCAACCTCTGTCTCCCTGGTTCAAGTGATTCTTCTGCCTCAGCCTCCTGAGTAGCTGGGCCTACAGGCATGCACCACGACGCCCAGCTAATTTTGTATTTTTAGTACAGATGGGTTTTGCCATGTTGGCCAGGCTGGTCTTGAACTCCTGGCCTCAAGTGATCCGCCCACTTCCGCCTCCCAAAGTGCTGGGATTACAGGCATAAGCCACCGTGTAAAGCCCATTTTGGCAAATATTTTGAATTGCATTTTTTGCAATATGTTATTTGTTTGACATACATGAAGAAAGTATGGCCACTCAGAGATGTATTGCTGGAAAAGAGTGCTAAAATAACCTGTTCACTAACTGTGGATATTCATCCTTTGATACTATACTAAAACTCCACAGTGTAAAGTTGCAATGTGGAAACTGAAACCATGTCACTAAACTTAAAATGACTACACTAAAATTCATTGATCTGTCTTCCACTTTGAATGGATCTTTTACATATGCAAAGTTTTTAACATCATGCATTAGCTATATTAAAAATATTGCCTCATCTCTACTAAAAATACAAAAAATTAGCTGGGGGTAGTGGCACGTGCCTGTAGTCCCAGCTACTCAGGAGGCTAAAGCAGGAGGATCGCTTGAACCTGGGAGGTGGGAGTTGCAGTGAGCCAAGATCGCGCCACTGCACTCCAGCCGAACAACACAGCCAGACTCCATCTCAAAAAAAAAAAATTGGTTCATTGAGTCATATGCATCTTCTAAATGGTCTATTTCATTATAATACTTTTAAAATCACATTTATTAATACTACCATGATCCAACCAGTAAGTACTAAGAAACTGTCAAACTGAAGGTAGCAGATAATAGTTTACGAAAATTTTAATTTTCACTTAAAAGCTCAAATTTTATCATTGGCCATTATTTTGCAGTTGTTTTTCTTGAATTGATAGGCTCACAGTTGTTCATTTTCAAGTAAATGTCTGCCAAATATCCAAGCATGAATAACCATAGTTTATCAGTAACTCTTACAATTAAAAATGGTGTTCCATGAACAATGTGGATAGTTCAGCTTGAAACTCAAGTTGCATGAGTGCTTTAACTCAAGATAATCATCAGTATGCAAAGAAACTGCTTTATGTGTACTTCCCACTTCATCACAGAGAACAGAAAAACAATGTTCACTTCATGGACAAGATATAATAAAACTAAGGTGTTTTACTTCAAGAAACTTTTAAGGTGAAACTGCCATGCTTTTACTGCGAGTAGGTGATGATACAGAACACAGTGACTGCTTACTTGTATTGGTTTGGAGTTACTGCCTTGGTTTATACTAAGGTGGCAGCAGTTCTACCCATCCATTGACTGTGTACTAGCTGTTAGATTTCAACTAAGCAAAAAAAGCTTCCAGAATTAACTAAACTCCAGTCTTTGGCTACAGAAACAATATATCGCAAGTAAGGAAAATTCTTCTTTTACAGAATTATTGGCATATACATACACCTGATAATACAAATCTCCTTAGTGATGTGAATTCAAAATTTGTCAGACAAGTCACAACCAACTTAGAAAGTTTATTTTGCCAAGGTGACGATCATGTAGATGACACAACCTCAGGAGATCCTGGCAACATGTGCCTAAGGTGGTGGGGGTACAGCTTGCTTTTATATACTTTAGGGAGATAAGAGACATCAGTATGTGTAACATTGTCATTGGTTATGATAGGGGGTTGGGGTTCCAGGTCACAAGTAGGTAAAAGACAAAAGGTTGCATTCTTTTGAATCCTTCATCAGCCTTTCACTGAATACACAATTTAATCTGGCTCAGTGAAACTGCATTTTTACATAAATAGGGCAGAGGAAGCAATCAGGTATGCATTTGTCTCAGATGAGCATAGGAATGACTTTCTGTCCCACACCTGTGAAGATAAGCTATCGGTTTCCATTGCCAGGGTGAAATTCAACAGGAACAGAGCAATTCTCCTGCCTCAGCCTCCCAAGTAGCTGGGATTACAGGTGTCTGCCATCACGCCTGGCTAAGTTTTGTATTTTTAGTAGAGATGGGGTTTCGCCATGTTGGCCAGGCTGGTCTCGAACTCCTGACCTCAGGTGATCCACCTGCCTCAGCCTCCCAAAGTGCTGGGATTAGAGGCGTGAGCCATGGTGCCCGGCCTTGTAGCTATATTACTGAGGAATAAAATGGGAGGCAGGTTTGCCTGATGTAGTTCCAAGCTTGACTTTTCCCTTGGCTTGGTGATTTGGGCCTCCTGGGATTTATTTTCCTTTCACAGTGATATCTACTTTTTTGGTTGTTTTTGTTTTGTTTTGTTTATGAGGTCAGTCTCGCTATATTGCCCAGGCTGGTCTTGAATTCCTAGGCTCAAGCAATCCTCCCACCTTGGCCACCTGAATAGCTGGGACTACAGGCATGCATCACCACGTTCGGCTTCTTTAGTGCTATCTTAAGAAAGAGGAAAGAAAAAGAAGGTATTGTTTTCTTGAAGGAAGTCATCTTGCAGGGAAAGTGGGTAATAACAAAGATAATTTTTAGAAGAAAATCAAACAAAACGAGGCAGGCTGTGGAAAAAGTCGGCCCTACAGAGAATTAAAAATGAGACCAGAGACCATTTAAACTTACTTCCTCACTGTGCAAGGGCTTTAATCCTATCTTTTTATTTAATTGATGCTATTATAATATGACTGTGTGATAGGGAATAGAGTCTATATTTTATAAACAAGCAAACCAAGCCTTGGTAAAGCAATTTGCCTGAAGAGACAAGCCAGAATTCAAACTTGGACTTCGAGATTCGAAGTACAATGCTCATTCTATTACATATATTGACTCTTTAAAATTAGTCCCTCAGAATGTTCAGAGCCAGCCAGGTTTTCAGGAAACTGCATAATCAATAAGTAGATAATAAAAAAATTATTCCCAAGTAACTACTAAATCAACAAAATAAAATCTGAAAATAAATGAGAAAACTGAAGAACTGGTGCCACTCTCATCACTAGAAAATAGTGGAGCAAAGTCCACAATGAACTTAGAAAAATACCATTACAAAATACCAATACCATTACCATGAACTTAGAAAAGTATCATTTACCTTTGTACTAGATATCCTTCTAGTACAAAGGCAAATGATGCCTCAAAGCAGAGAAATGAGCACCTGTGGGCTCACAAAAGTTCAGACAACCAAGAGAAAAACTGAAATAAGGAATTCAGAACTTTAAGTACTACAATTAACATACTGGTGATGAGTGCTAAAATCTTCCATTTAACTAGCAAAAATCAAGTTGTCAGGGATGATAAGGATAGAAAAGAAAATATGTAAAAGGTTAATACTAACTCCGCTCTAAAAAACAAGTATTTTAAAAATGAATAAAACGGCCGGGCGCACTGGCTCATGTCTGTAATCCTAGCACTTTGGGAAGCTGAGGAGAGTAGATCAACTGAGGTCAGAACTTAGAGACCAGCCTGGCCAACATGGTGAAATCCCATCTCCACCAAAAAAAAAAAAAAATTAGTGGGGCATGATGTTGGGCGCCTGTAATCCCAGCTACTCAGGAGGCTGAGGCAGTAAAATCGCTTGAACCAGCGGGTGCGGGATGGGGAGCGGCGCAGCAGCGGAGGTTGCAGTGAGCCAAGAATAAAATACATAGAAAATTTATCTTTCCTCTACGTGATCTTTTAAGAACTAATACTCTTACAATGAGAAAATATATAACTAAAGTTCACAAATCCCTTCACTTTTTCCATCACGTTCACTCATTTTCTATTAATTTGTATAAAATTGCTTAACAAAACACAATTACACGATAATGCTATTTTCAAGAATTGTTTCTATCTAGGTATCTGACTTTCTATCTGCTGACATGCATGAATGTCTGGAATAATGCCACTTAATATTAAGCAATGATTTTTTTTTCTGATGGTGAGATTAAGTGAATTTTTGTCTTTACTGCTTCAACTGTTTATCATTTTAACAAAATGCAAGTCATTATTCAAAATAAGAAAAATAAAACCTCTCCCTATTGGGCAACAAAGCCAAGTTTTAAAAGTGCTGCTGGACAGGCACAGTGGCTCACCCCTGTAATCCCAGCACTTTGGGAGGCCAAGGCGGGCAGATCACTAGAGGGCAGGAGTTTGAGACCAGCCTGGCCAACATGGTAAAACCCTGTCTCTACTAAAAATACAAAAAATTAGTCGGGCGTGGTGGCGGGCACCTGTAATCCCAGCTACTCAGGAGGCTGAGGCAGGAGAATTGCTTGAACCTGGGAGGTGGAGGTTGCAGTGAGCTGAGACTGTGTCACGGCACTCCAGCCTGGGCAACAGAGTGAAACGCTGTCTCAAAAAAAGAAAAAAATAAAAAAAGTTCTGCTATGTAATCATTAATTCGGGACATCATTTCCTGAATGGCAGATGAATAGTATCATTTCTAATATTTTTTTCAGTGGCAATCTGATGAAAAGTATTTTTGTTCCAATTAAAACATTGATTTAATCCCTTTTTAGACTACAAATAGAGGAAGAAATGATTTCTTACCTTCTGAGCACACAAAGCACCAGCTAACATTAACATGCTCATGATTTCGGCATCCCCGCCTAGGGGTAAAGTGATTAGGGCAGATGATACTATTAGATGCAAGGATCTTTGACCCAGCAGCCAGGCAAAAGTCATTGGCGTGGTATGCCACAGGACAGCGGACACAGCGCATCAACCGACCTAAAGCAGGAAAATCAGGGATGAGCAAAAGAAAAACAAAAATATTAAATATAAAAAGAATGTGAGTTATTCAAGTCTATTTATTAGCACTGAAAAAATGTCACAAATAGAAGGAATGACCACTAAGATGATGGATCTTAAACACTCAATCCACCAAGAAAACTCAGATGGGAGCTATGTGATAAGTCTCCGAAATGAATCAAATGCCATAACTGTCAGTGAGCCTGCTTCAACAAGGGAAAGCCCAACTCAAACCACTGTCCTGACAACTAGGAAATCAGCCCCAGAATAAATAGGGAGAGGGGAGAGAACAATAATGCTTGCCTGGAACTCTGATTCTTAAAGCCTTTCAAGTGAACGAACCTCTCTACCATCTCCAGAGGAAGTACATCCCCTCAAATACTTCATCTATTATAAACCATCACCAAACCACCACCAAACCCTCTAATGCAATCTGTAATAACAATCAAAAACGAGAAGGTAGCCAACTGCAACTCTTTTCATTTTTCTTTGTATTAATAAAGACACGGGGTTTCCCTATGTTGCCAAGGCTGGATGTGACCTCAAAGTCCGTGTGCTCAAACAGTCTTCCCACTTCCTGCTTTACCTTCCCAAGAAGCTGGAAATATAGGTGTACACCATCATATTCATCGAAACTGCAATTTTGATCCAACAAGTTAAATTACTTATGAGATCCATAAGGCCAGGAAATAATCCTAAAAAAAGGTACTGACAGTCTGGTTAAAACAAACATCAACACTGCTAAGTTTTACCTCTCAATCCTCTATGGAAAAAGTCAAGGTTCTTTTAGCACACATGAATTCACCAGCAGAGATACAGTACTGGCTTTTTCCAGGCGCAGTGGCTCACGCCTGTAATCCCAGCACTTTGGGAGGCCAAGGCAGGCAGAACACCCGAGGTCAGGGGTTCCAGAACAGTCTAGCCAACATGGCGAAACCCCGTCTGTACTAATAACATAAAAAGTAGTCGGGAGTGGTGGCAAGCACCTGTAATCCAAGCTACTCCAGGGGCTGAGGCAAGAGAATCTCTTGAACCTAGGAGGTGGACATTGCAGTGAGTTGAGATCATACTGGGCAACAGAGTGAGACCTCCTGTTTTAAAACAAAACAAAACAAACAAAAAAACACACGCTGGGTGCCGTGGCTCAAGCCTATAATCCCAGCACTTTGGGAGGCCGAGGCAGGCAGATCACCTGAGGTCAGGAGTTCGAGACCAGCCTGACCGACATGATGAAACCCTGTCTCTACTAAAAATACAAAAATTAGCTGGGCATGGTGGCATGTGCCTGTAATCCCAGCTAGTCAGGAGGCTGAGACAGTAGAATCATTTGAACCTGGGAGGTGGAGGTTGCAGTGAGCCAAGATCGTGCCATTTGCACTCCAGCCTGGGCAACAAAAGTGAAACTCCATCTCAAAAAAAACAAAACAACAACAAAAACAACTTGTTTTACCAAAGAGAACATATTTCAAAACTTAAGTTTACCTATATGCACAGACATTTTTGGAAAACTCAGGTCTCAGCTTAACTATGAAGCAGAAGAAAATTTCTAGGACAAGAGTTTTCATTCAAAAAACAAAAAAACAAAAAATAAATCAACATGAAACCCCCAATCCTGCCTTGACATGCATTTCTGAATGATATCACACATAGAAACCAGAGATATAAAAATGGCTGGCCAGACGCGGTGGCTCACACCAGTAATCCCAGCACTTTGGGAGGCCGAGGCAGGCAGATCACCTGAGGTCGGGAGTTCGAGACCAGCCTGACCAACATGGAGAAACTCCGTCTCTACTAAAAACACAAAATTAGCCAGGCATGGTGGCTCATGCCTGTAATCCCAGCTACTTGGGAGGCTGAGACAGGAGAATCGCTTGAACCCGGGAGGCAGAGGTTGCGGTGAGCCGAGATTGCGCCATTGCACTCTAGCCCAGGCAACAAAAGCGAAACTCCATCTCAAAAAAAAAAAAAAAAAAAAAAAAGGCCTGGAGGGCCGGGTGCGGTGGCTCACGCCTGTAATGCCAGCACTTTGGGAGGCTGAGGTGGGTGGATCACGAGGTGAGGAGATCGAGACTGGGTGACAGAGCGAGACTCCGTCTCAGAAAAAAAGAAAAAAAAAAAAGCCCAGGGGAAGACTACACTCTGGTTTTCTAATCAATAGGGGGAAGAGGACATGCAGCAGAACACTTTCTCAAACTACATCTCACATGAAATCCAAATATTTAATACCCTACCACACAACCACATTGTGTTCTATGGAGCCCTGGCATTGCCTGGCTGCTGAACTAGTTCATTATGTCCCTCTTCTCTCCCAAATACAATGTTGGTAATCTCTGATAAAAGCTAGAGAGAGGCCATAAAGTAACATGGTGGATTGATTGCATTTGAAAATATCTGTTGCCGGCCGGGCGCAGTGGCTCACGCCTGTAATCCCAGCATTTTGGGAGGCCGAGGTGGGCGGATCATGAGGTTGGGAGATCGAGACCATCCTGGCTAACATGGTGAAACCCCGTCTCTACTAAAAATACAAAAAATTAGCCGGGCGTGGTGGCGGGCGCTTGTAGTCCCAGCTACTCAGGAGGCTGAGGCAGGAGAATGGCGTGAACCCGGGAGGCGGAGCTTGCAGTGAGCCAAGATCGCGCCACTGCACTCCAGCCTGGGCAACACAGCGAGACTCTGTCTCAAAAAAAAAAAAAAGAAAGAAAGAAAAAAGAAAATATCTGTTGCCAATTAAACTGAGGTTTTACAATTAGACTGGTCCACGTAAGAAATCCATACCTTTAGATGCAGAAACATTGGCTGGATTAGCAGCATGACAGGTTATACAGATGTGGAGGGAGCACCGGAAGCCCTTGTTCTGCATAACAGTGGGTGGGTACTTCTGGACACACTCTTCATGGTAAAACTTTCCACACAAGGGTAGAAGGCACCTTTTAACATCTTCCCCACTCTGCTTACATACAAAACAGGTATGGATTCCTGAGAAGCCAAAAGAAGATAAATTAGTAAGAATTCAAGAATCTACCAAATGCTAAACCATTAGGTGAAAAGTTCATAAGAAATTTTATAACGGACTGATAGGTTTGACATCATCTGAACCCACTGTAACAATCTTAGTATTATTATAAATGAACAATCTGATAATACATACTCTCTGACGTGATACAACAGAAAGTACACGTTGTCTACAGAAAGTGCTTGCCACTGGCACCCCCGCCAAAAAAAGAAAAAACTGAAATTAAACCTAATCAAGCCCCTGGACTAACTACAAGTTTACAGGAAATATGGATGACAGAGGAACAAGTTAAGGGGATACCTCCAAGAAGCAACCAATGAAATTTAAGTTGGGCTGGGTGAGGAGGCTCACGCCTATAATCCCAGCACTTCAGGAGGCCAAGGTGAGTGGCTCGCTTGAGTCCAGGAGGTGCAGGCCAGCCCAGGCAACATGGCAAAACTCCATCTCTACTAAACATACAAAAATTAGCCAGGCGTGGTGGTGCATGCCCATGGTCCCAGCTACTCAAGAGGTTGAGGCAGGAGGATCGCTTGAGCCTGGAAGGTGGAGGTTTACTGACCTGAGATCACACCAGTGCACTCCAGCCTGGGTGATAAGAGTGAGACTCTGCCTCAAAAAAAAAAAAAGGTGTGGGGGCAGTATTGTTATAGATAAGTAGAAACTTAAGAGATGTATAAAAAAGTTTACACTACAAGAAATCACCCGACATACAATGCTGGTATCTCCCTAACAAAACAGAGACGTTTTTGGCCTCTCTTTGGATCTAGATCTTGATTCAAAACTTAATAAAAAGACATCCCTGAGACAAATGAGAAAATTTGAAAATGAACTGGCTGGTAGATGACACAAAGAAGTTATTACATATTCTTGCTATACATTAGATGTTGTGTCAGAAAACTTTTGAAATACATGGAGAAAATGAGACAGAAGTTGATAACTATTGAAATTAACTGAATACATGGAGATTCTTTACATTGTTCTACCCTGGTGTATGTCTTAAGATTTTTGTAATGAAAAGTCAAAAACAGCCCAGAAGCAGTGTTCTCAGCACTTGGGAGGCTAAGGCAATTGGATCACTGGAGGCCAGGAGTTCAAGCCTAGCCTGGGGAACATAGTGAGACACCGTCTCTACTAGAAATACAAAACAATTAGCTGGGTGTGGTGGCAGGCGCCTATAATCCCAACTACTACGGAGGCTGAGGCACGAGAATCTCTTGAACCTGGGAGGTGGAGGTTGCAGTGAGCTGAGATCACACCACCATACTCCAGCCTGGGCCACAGAAGGACACTGTCTCAGAAAAAAGCAAAAGAAAACAAAAAACAAAACAAAACAAAAACCACAGACCTCTATCTCTTTGTGAGATGCAGTACAACATAAGAAACAGAGCCTAAGCTTGACAGGTAAACAGACCTCAACATGAATCCTCCTACAGGTAATTGCTGGAAATGGAAGCTCATTCAAATCACCCATTTTATCTATAAACACTGAGAACATCCAGCAAATAAATATTTTAAGAACAATATTTGAATATGTATTTGTAAACAGGGAAAACGCTACCGGATGCTGAATAACAGGTAGCTTTTTTTTTTTTTTTTTTTTTTTGAGACTCAATCTCCCTCTCTCACCCAGGATGGAGTGCAGTGGCATGGTGTCAGCACACTGCAACCTCCACTTCCTGGGATCAAGTGATTCTCGTGCCTCAGCCTCCCAAGTACGTGGGATTACAGGCACCCACCACCATGCCTGGCTAATTTTTGTATTTTTAGTAGAGACAAGGTTTCACCACATTGGCCAGGCTGGTCTCAAACTTCTGACCTTAAAAAATCCACCCACCTTAGCCTCCCAAAGTGCTGGGATTACAGGCGTGGTAGCTATTATTAAACCTGAGCAATCTAAACAATGATGTGACCACCCTATTGCAGGAAAATAGGGTAAGCCAAGAGCACTAATAAATGACTCCCATTTCTTACACTGTACCAAAACTGGTAAAATGTCCTACTCTCAAAGATAATACCTTTCCTAGGAAAAAGAGAAAAAAACCCACAAATTAAAAAAACCAAAAATAAAAAAATTCTATCTTCTCTATACCTCATGTCATATGCAAAACTTAATACAAAACACATCACAGACCTAATAGTGAAATGTAAAACTAAAAAATTCTACGAAGAAAACATAGAACTAAAAATCTTTGTGACACTGGCTGGACGTGGTGACTCACACCTGTAATCCTAGCCCTTTGGGAGTTTGGGAGGCCAAAGCAGGTGGATCATCTGAGGCCAGGAGTTTGAGAACAGCCTGGCCAACATGGTGAAACCTCGTCTCTTCTAAAAATGCAAAAATTAGCTGGGCGTGGTGGTGCACGCCTGGTATCCCAGCTACTAGGGAGACTGAGGCACAAGAATCGCTTGAACCCAGGAGGTAGAGGTTGCAGTGAGCTGAGATCACGCTACTGCACTCCGGCCTGGGTGACAGAGTGAGACTCTGTCGCAGATTAAAAAGAAAAAAAAAAAAACAAAAAAAACTTTGTGACACTAGGTTAAGCAAAAGTTCTTAGCTAGGACAGCAAATCACAGTCCATAAAAAGAACAGATAAACTGGATTTCATAAAAATTAAGAACTATTAGTCTTACAAACACATCACTAAGAAAAGAAAAAGTTGGCCAGGTGCAGTGGCTCATGCCTGTAATCCCAGCACTTTGGGAGGCCAAGGCAAGTGGACCACCTGAGGTCGGGAGTTCGAGAACAGCCTGACCAACAGGAGAAACCCCGCCTCTACTAAAAATCCAAAAATTAGCTGGGCGTCGTAGCGCATGCCTGTAATCCCAGCTAGTTGGCAGGCTGAGGCAGGAGAATCGCTTGAACCCAGGAGGTGGAGGTTGCCGAGATTGCGCCATTGCACTTGAGCCCGGGTAACAGTGCGAGACTCCATCTGGAAAAAAAAAAAAAAAAACGAAAAAAGAAAATGTGGCCAGGAATTGTGTGTTACACCTATAATCCCAACACTTTCAGAGGCTGAACAAGGAGGACTGCTTGATCCCAGGACTTCAAAACCAGCCTGGAAATAATGTAATAAAATCCTGTCTCTACAAAAATATTTTAAAAAATTAGCCAGGCATGTGGCAAGCACCTGTAGTCCCAGCTATTAAGGAGGCTGAGCCAGAAGGATCGCTTGAGCCTGGGAGGTTGAGGCTGAAGTGAGCCAGAATCATATTACTGTACTCCAGACTAGGTGACAGAGAGAGACCCTGTCTCATGGGAAAAAAAGAAAAATGGGAGGGGGAGGGAAGGGGCAGGGAGGGTACAAAGTGTCCAAAAACTTGAATGTTCTCAGCAGCTTTATTTATAATAACCAAAACGGGAAACAACCCAAATGTCTATTAACAGATTGATGGATCAACAACCAATTAAATCCATACAACAAACTAACTACTCAGCGATAAAAAGAAATGAACTATCAATACACACAACAACCTGACTGAATCTCAAAATAATAATGCTGAGTGATGA
This sequence comes from Hylobates moloch, assembly GCF_009828535.3. Classification (NCBI taxonomy): domain Eukaryota; kingdom Metazoa; phylum Chordata; class Mammalia; order Primates; family Hylobatidae; genus Hylobates; species Hylobates moloch. The sequence continues at coordinate 153,582,925 of NW_026652281.1, forward strand.
TTTCACAGATGCATACATATATACATACCAAAATTTATCAACTCATAAACCTGAAATATGTGCAATTTTTTGCATTTCAATTCTACCTTAATAGAGCTGTTTTAAATACACAAAATGATTTTTCTCTTGACCCTATAATATCCTCCCTTTAGGTACTGTCTTCCTTTCTGCTGAAGTCAAGTTTCTTCAAGAAGTTATGTATACGGCTATCCACCCACCCTTCAATCTAGTGTAATGAGACATCCTCTGGCAAAAATTGAAGCATTTTCTCACTGCCACATACAAAAGCCTCTCTTCACTCCAGAACCTCCTTAGTGTCTTTGCTGCATCTGTCCCTACAGATAACACCTGACTCCTGTGGCTTCAGAGATATTGACTAGCTCCTCCTTTCCTTTCAGTAACTCTTATAAGAACATATATGCCCAGGTAGTGTCACTGACCATTATTGTACCCTAATGACATTTTTTCTTTGGGAAGTATGATCCATATGTGCAGCTTCAATGACTTACAGGCGTAAGATCTATACCTCAGCCCTGATTTCTTCACTGTTTACATGCTGTAACATCTACATATCATGCTAAGGAAAAAAAAAAAAAAAGAGAGAGAGAGCGAGAGAACACTTTCCAGCCTGGGCAACATAGTAGGACCTCCCTCTCAACAAAAAATAAAAAAAATTACCCACGCATGGTGGCAAGTGGCTGTAGTCCCAGCTACTTGGGAAGCTGAGTTGGGAGGATTGCTTGAGCCCAGGAGCTCAAGACTACAATGAGCTATGATCACACCACTGCACTCCAACCTGGACAACAAGACCTCATCTCTTATTTAAAAAAAAAAAAAAAAAAAAAAGAACACTTTACTTAGCACAGCTTTATGAAGTGCTTTACCAGCTGGTCTCAGCTGACTATTCCTATTTTCTAACCCAATCTAAGCATTATAACCCGCAAATAATCTTTTTACTTTTTTGGTAAATATTTTTATTGATGTATAATGTACACACCGTAAAGTACACACATCCTAACAGTACAGTTGATGAAGTAAACATGCTCATGTAATCACTACGCAGATTAAGAAATATAAAATATTACCAGTAACCAAAAAGCCCTCTTAGTTACTGCCTATGCCTCTTAACTAAAATATCCTAAACTCTAAACACATTGGCCTGTATTCCATATTCCTCAAATGTTTTACACACTTTCATTACTAGACCTTCTGCCCTTCCCCTCCCGACATCAATTTCTCTTTCTCTCTTAAAGCTAAACACAGATTATCTTCCTCTATGGCATTAGCTCATCTTTGCTTACATTACACTCTAAATGTATCACCAACACAATGTTTTTGCACTGTATTATGCTACCCATTTATTATTCACTTGGTAGCTTTTCTGAAAGCAGTGACCCCACAGCACCATTTCTGTATCTGTAACAGCTAGCCCAGTGTTGCCACAAAATAGTGTCTCCAATAAATGTCTTTCCTGAAAAACTTAAAATTCAAACTTTCTTTGGAGGAAGACCCTTCGGTATCTACTTTACCTGTGCGACATTCATTGCAGATAAATTTTCCTTTTGGCATCTCAGTCAATCCAAGGCACTCCAGGTGGAAAGCCCCACAGCACTGAGCCTCACATAACAGCAGCTCACCCAATTTTTCACAATTCTGTTAAGAGAAAGAAAACATCTATCTGTTTTTCCGTGTTTGAGAATCAAAAGTAAAACTAGTGTCAGTGGGTTAAAGTAAACAAAGGTTAAAAATGGCAGAAAATGAGGTGAGAAAGAGGCAAGGGCCCGTAGTCGTAGATTTTATTCTAGTTACAAAGGTGTACCATTGGAGAGCTTTAACAAAGGAAGGCTAAAATCAGGTATTCATTTTTAAAAAGACTGTTCTGACTGCTACATGGAAAACGAGTTCAAGAGTAGAAAGGTCAGAAAAGAGCATAGAGATAAACCAGAAAGCTACTGAATGGTTCAAGCAACAGACACTGGCTAGCTAGAGTTGGGTCATAAAGTTCCAAAAGAGCTCCCACCAAGGTCTAAACGGCGCTTTTGGGACATACTTACAACCATCCCAGAGAGAGATCCCTTTTCTGAAATAATCTCAGCTAAGATAGGGCCTCACTTAAGACAGGGGCTTAGGAAATAACAATGGGCATCTGTCACTATAAAACATTGTAAGATTTATGACTTTTTTTTTTTTTTTTTTGAGACGGAGTCTTGCTCTGTCGCCCAGGATGGAGTACAATGGCACAATCTTGGCTCAATGCCACCTCTGCCACCCGGGTCCAAGTGATTCTCCTGCCTCAGCCTCTCGAGTAGCTGGGATTACAGGCATGCGCCACCATGCCTAGCTAATTTTTGTATTTCTAGTATAGACGGGGTTTCACCACGTTGGCCAGGCTGGTCTCGAATTCCTGACCTCGTGATCCATCCACTTCGGCCTCCCAAAGTGCTGGGATTACAGGTGTGAGCCACTGCAGCCAGCCCAAATATTTTTAAAGCCTTGTACTACTATGAAAAGCAAACAAGGGGAAAGGTGACTAAGTAAGTTTTAGCTTCAAGAACTCATAGAAACAGAATAGGTCTTGATCACTTAAGAATTAAAGCTTATAATAATAATAAAACTTATATAATATAATATACGTATATATTTTATTATATAAGCATATATATATAATATATACTTATATAATAAAAAACTAGGGCAGCTTTAGGGAGAAAGGTTAGAGAGGTAGCCTGGAATTGACAGGGGAACTCAGGGACTTTATCAACCTATAGTCTGAGATATCCTCAAATGTCTGACTCCCCATTATCTACTATTCACATGTAAAAATTGAAAAATAGCACTATATATTGTACTTTGAATATTCAGAGTGCCAATAACGTTTCTATGTATAGTAAAAAAAAAAAAAAAAACCTGACCTTCAGCACTTAAATAGGAAAACGTTAATTACAATGTGAATTAGAAATAAAATTTTCGCATTAACTAAATGTTATAGACTAATTCTTCAACTGGGATAACCATGTAATTTATCTTTCAAACTGGGACACTTGAGAGTGAAAGGAAGTGCTATTAATAAATTATGACAGCACAAGGGACCTACATAAAGACTGATCCAGACAAGCCAGGACCACAGGGTCACCTTACCTTTAATCTTTTCATTAAATGATCTTTGTAAAATGTATTTATACTCTGACTTGTCTCACTAAGTAAATAATGGGCATAACTGTTTTTGAGGATTAAGACTGTTGTTTGGGATCTAGTTCAAGAATGTAATAGTGAAGATAATAGGCAAAGAAACTGGATTGAAATTATATTGGCCACAATAATATTTTCTGGTCTGAGTTTACTTTTTTAGAGATCTCAACTTATTTATCTATTACTATTTATTATTTGTGAGATAGGGTCTCACTCAGTCACCCAGGTGGGAGTGCAGTGGCATGACCATGGCTCACTAAAGCCTCTACCTCCCCAGCTTCAGATGATCCAATGACCTCAGCCTCCCCAGCAGGTGAACTACAGGCACGCACTGTCATGCCTGGCTAATTTTTGTATTTTTGGCAGAGACAGGGTTTTACCATGTTGCCCCAGCTGGTCTCAAATTCCTGGGCTCAAATGATCCACCCACCTCAGCCTCACAAAGTGCTGAGATTAGTGCTGTGCTTGGCCTATGGTTTCAATTTAAAAAAGAAAAACTGGCCGGGCGCGGTGGCTCATGCCTGTAATCCCAGCACTTTGGGAGGCTGAGGCGGGCGGATCACGAGGTCAGGAGATCAAGACCATCCTGGCCAACACGGTGAAACCCCATCTCTACCAAAAAATACAAAAAAATTAGCCAGGGATGGTGGCGGGTGCCTGTAGTCCCAGTACTCGGGAGGCTGAGACAGGAGAATGGCGTGAACCCAGGAGGCGGAGCTTGCAGTGAGCAGAGATAGTGCCACTGCACTGCAGCCCGGCCAACAGAGTGAGACTTCTTCTCAAAAATAAATAAATAAATAAATAAATAAATAAATAAATAAATAAATAAATAAATAAATAAATAATTTAAAAAAGAAAAAAGAAAAACTAACATCCTCAAGTTTTTTGTTTATTTAAAAGACAAGTCTGTAATCTTGACCTGTTGGGCTACAGGTATGAGCCACTGCAGCTGGCTAATTTAAAAAAAAAAGACAAATTTTAAAAAAATAGAGACAGGGTTCTCGCTGTGTTGCCCAGGCTGGTCTAGAACTCCAGGCCTCAAGCAATCCTGCCTCAGCTTCCAAAAGCACTGTGATTGTAAGTATGAGCCACTGCGCATTGCCTATCTTCAAGTTTTTATATACTAAATTTTAAGAATTACATAGGTAAATCAAGACGATTTAAAAAATACATATTCAAATGGTCATTGACTCTACGCACAAAGTCTCTAACAATAAAGTGGAATCCCCTATCTCACAGAGAGGCAATCCAACATAATGGTTAAGACTCTAAACCAACCAAGTCCAACGGAGCTTAAAGGTTAGAAAAAAGGCGAGGGAGACTCTAAATCCAGACTGCCGAAGTTTAAATCCAGGCTTCTCTCATGAATATAAGCAAGCTATCTATCCTCTCTGTAATTCAGTTTCCTCATCTTTAAAATGGGGTTAATCACAGAACTCTACTTCTGAGATTATTAGGATGACTAAATAATGTAATATTTATAAAGTGCTTGGAACAATACTTCATACATAGTAAATACTGTATAAATATTTATTAAATAATTAATATAGGTGGTAGGCTTTCTAAATTCACCACATTAAAGGAAAAATATCTCAAAGCTAAAATTACCCTTGAAAAGTTCCTTACAAACCCAAAGATTCTGACACCATGAGAAGTACTGGAGAATTATATTTGAATAAGCAACCAGAGATTCACACATTCCATCTCAGACTTGTTTCACGGCATATATTCCTTCATGGGCCTTAGGGGCAGGTGGTTCACCAACACTAAACTATTTCTCCAAGTATCTTTCTTCGTGGGGAGAAAAAAAGGGGTGAAATCCTTAAAGAAAGTGACTCCACTGGAATCATCCAAAAGCACTGTTATTCTACCAAGAAACCACCATAAAGAGATGGAGTGGGTTTCCCTTTAAAGATGAACATGCAATGAAAACACAAGTGGGCAAACATTTCTCTACCTGACAAACATTCTCCTTGAGTGCAGCTCCTCCACCGCGTTCACCCTGCATTTTTTTAGAGGCAGGCATCCCAGGATCGTGTTCTACACCTTCCTCAACAGTCTCCTTGGGGCTTGTGGCCGTCCTGTGAGGCATTAGTTCTCCCTTGCAAAGAAAAAATAATGTCCCACATCTGTATTATTCATGTCTCTTCCATTTGACCCCCTCCCTCTGGGCTGCTATTTGTCTAGCCATTAAGCACTTACAGATGTTCAGCCAATCACTCGGGCGGACTGCATGCAATGTTAGTTCTAACCCTGCTGTGATTGGGCGGGTAGTGGGCGCCTCATGCCCTGCCACTAACTGCTCTGAGGCTGTTTGTTCCACTGGAACTTTCTGAGCTGTTCCATTTTAAGGTTTCACTAAGGGAGAGAAAACATTCTTAAGTTTATTTGATTACTTATTTGTCCTTCCAAGATCAGTGTTTCCTAAATAATGCCCCTCTTGGGCATTCTATTCAAATTGTCCTGGAAAGAAACATTCTGCATCATAATGTGTGATGCTGACCTGACTTCCCTCTTTTAACCTGAGTTGGAAACCCAAAGATAGTATCAATGATTGCACTGATGCTTTGCAAGTAAATGGTTTTAAATCTTTTGTTTCCTGAAGGCCGATATTCATAAAAATTGTCCTAAGATTAAGTAGCTGATGGTCTCAAGAAATAAGCAAGTAAATCTTCCCGCTAACCACAGCAGTCTCAATTTTTTTTTTTTTTTTTTTAAATAGAGACAAGGTCTCACTGTATTTCACAGGTTGGTCTCGAAATCCTGTTCTCATATGATCCTCCCACCTCAGCCTCCCAAAGAGCTGAGTGGCATGAGCCACAACGCCCAGCCAGCAGTCTCAATTTTTTTCTTTTGAAACAGGGTCTCACTCTGTCACCCAGGCTGGAGGGCAGTGGCATGATTTCGGCTCACTACAACCTCTGCCTCAAGGGTTCAATTGATTCTTGTGCCTCTGCCTGATTAGCTGGAATTACAGGCGCACGCCACCACACTCAGCTAATTTTTGTATTGTTAGTAGAGATGAGGTTTCACCATGTTGGCGAGGCTGGTCTCGAACTCTCAACCTCAAGTTATCTTCCCGCCTCGGCCTCCCAAAGTGTTGGGATTACAGGCGTGAGCCACAGCACCTGGCCAGTCTCAACTTTTATAGGACAGTATCTAAGTTCCTTCAGATTATATGTTGACTTGATATTGTGCTCTCTGGTTTTACAAGTTTACTTAACGATGAAACACTTATATACCTAATTGGACACCTACAGCATAGGATGTGATGATCTTTTAAAAAGACCATATTGACAGCTGCAACACATGCCTTGCCTTATTATTAGGATAAGGCTCTACTTTTCCTCCAAGATTCCTTATGGCCATCAGCCATTTCAGTAGAATAGTATTCTTAAGAAAACTCAAGGGAAAGAGGGATGTGGCCTCTGGCGTGAAAAGTAGCTTCTCTTTAGAAGGTGAAAAGATCAGGAACTGAGTAATACCTCTGAGCCTGAAATCTCTTTTGACGAGTCATCATTTTTCACTTTTTTACACTGCATCTTGGCTGCAGCATGCCTCTGTCGTTTTCGCTTCCTTGGTTTGTCAAATATCTTGGTAGTGCCTATGACAGGAAAATAGGTTTTATCTGCTGGCTAATAACACACATGTCCAAAATCTCTTATCCTATTATTAGAATAAAAACCAACCTTAAAACTCATTTAATTCTCCAGCTTTGTGGATTAGGAAAACGGGGGAAATAAGAATTGAGACTAACTCATGATGACATAACAAGAAGGGAAATGGCTACACATATGTAACTTCTCCCTCATATGGATTAAATAGTAAGTGTATAGGTTATTACAGAAATTTTAATTCATATGATTGAAATGACAAATCTTGTAATTCCTCAAAGGAATTAAATCCTATAGATGAAAGGGAAATGCATTTTACTAGTCATCAGAAGATACCACTCCCTAGACTTCAAGATTGGAGACAATAATATAAATCACTATATGATTTAAAGATTAAAGACCGGGCACCATGGCTCCAGCCTGTAATCCCAGCACTTTGGGAGGCTGAGGCCGGCAGATCACATGAGGTCAGGAATTCGAGACCAGCCTGACCAACATAGTGAAACCCCGTCTCTACTAAAAATACAAAATTAGCCAGGCATGGTGGTGCATGCCTGTAATCCCAGCTACTCAGGAGGCTGAGGCAGGAGAATCACTTGAAACCAGGAGGTAGAGGTTGCAGTGAGCTGAGATCACGCCACCGCACTCCAGCCTGGGTAACAAGAGCAAAACTCCATCTCAAAAAAAAAAATAAAAAAAATAAAAGGATTAAGATGGAGAGTTGAGGCTGCGCACAGTGGCTCATGCCTGTAATCCCAGCACTTTGGGAGGCCAAGGTGGACAGATCCCAAGGTCAGGAGATCGAGACCATCCTGGCCAACATGGTGAAACCCCATCTTTACTAAAAATACAAAACAAGTTAGCCAGGTGTGATGGAGTGCATCTGTAGTCCCAGCTACTCAGGAGGCTGAGGCAGGAGAATCGCTTGAGCCCGGGCGGCGGAGGCTGCAATGAGCCGAGATTGTGCCACTGTACTCCAGCCTGGGCAACAGAACCAGACTCCATCTCAAACCAAAAAAAAAAAAAAAAAAAAAAAGAAATTCTTCTAGTCCCTCCTGCACTTTCCGTTAAACACATTTCACCTGTGTTATAGAAACATAAAGAGGAATCTAGGAGGTATTTCATAAAACATTTAGGATATTTATGCTAGTTAACAATATGAAAACTGGAGTTTTGAAGACTGCCTCAGTGAGCTCTTTTTTGACTGCCTGATTGAGTTGGAGAAGCTCTGCCATCAAAACTGCTCACAGCCTAACACTAAAAGAAGAGTTAATATGAGCACAACAGAAAGGTTTGAAATTCTCATAAGTTGGAACACTTAACACAAAATTTATAATGGATAAAGTTCACGTTGTAGGTTTTATTTTAAAAACGAAATATAAAAATACAGGAAAAGAGCTGATGTTATTATTATTACTACTATTCTTTTAAGAGACATGGTCTCTCATTGTTGCCCAGGCTACAGTGGCTGGTGTGAGCAACAGCTCTCTGTAGCCTCAACCTCTCGGGTTCAAGGGATCGTTCCACGTCAGCTTAACAAGTAGCTGTGACTACAGAAATACACCACCATGCCTAGCTAATTTTTTTAAACTGTAGATAGAGACAGGGTCTCACTAAGTGCCGAGCCTGGTCTGGATGGAACACCTGGCCTCAAGTGATCCTCTTATCTTGGCCTCCAAAGTGCTGAAATTGCAGTTGTGGGCCACCATGAACGGCCTGATATTATTTTGAAAGCAGCTTATTTTTAAATCTTACAAGCAAATTGACCAACCTATGGGATTACAATTGCCACATGGCTAAAATAAGCTAACATATTGCTAGATTTACTTGTTAGAAAATTTAATAATCGTAGACCACATGAAATATAATCTTCCCATGATACTCTTTGCTAGCAGACCACATCTGTTGCAGTGTGCTCAAATCTGGAATAATATTTCAAAAATGACACTAATCAATAAATGGCATTGGCAGACAAATGAAGAGTGGAAGAAAGAAGTGGCATGGAGAAAACCTAGGGTGGATAAGAAGACAGGAGTATGACCATGAAATTGGTCAGGTGTGGATTTAGTTCCCTGACCTTGCTACCTTGTTCATCTTCACATTTCTTCTATAAAACAGGAATACTATAGATAATAACCTAACTCTCTGTAATGCTTTAGAGAGATTACAGGTAGCATTCCTACTAAAAGTCCTGGTAGAGTAGATATTCAATTTATCAATATTTTTTCTTTTTCAGGAAGCGGATTTTGGGCAAACCAGTTTTAAAACTTGTACCTCACTGGTCGGGCTTACAAATGTAACAATTTTTGCAGTTAACAGACAACGAACGTGCTTCAAACTTACTACTGCATGACGTTTTTTAAATCTCAAAAATACTCACCTCCACCAAAATCTTTTGAATAAGATGTGGCACAAGATTCAGTTATGCCATTCTCCAGGTGACCAGCTTCATAGCACTACAAATAAGTGAAAACAACACCATTTACAGAGGAATGAAAAAATAAACCCTTTACTTTATATGCCAAAGTCTGAATTGTCAGCTGCCATGGGTATTGAATTTTGACTTGTTTTAGCAATTAAAGAAATCAACATGACCACAGTAAAGGGTTCAACGGAAACTTCAGGGGGAAAGGAATCAGATTTTAAAATGCTCCAACAGACAGGGCATGGTGGCTCACACCTGTAATCCTAGCACGTTAGGAGGCTGAGGCGGGTGGATCACCTGAGGTTGAGAGTTCAAGACCAGCCTGACCAACATGGAGAAACCCCGTCACTATTAAAAATACAAAATTAGTCGGGTGTGGTGGCACATGCCTATAATCCCAGCTACTCAGGAGGCTGAGGCAGGAGAATTGCTTGAACTCGGGAGGCAGAGGTTGCCGTGAGCCAAGATTGCACCACTGCACTCCAGCCTAGGCAACAAAAGTGAGACTCTATCTTAAAACAAAACAAAACAAAAACAATGCTCCAACAGACCTGTGAACACCACCTACTCCTTAAGAAAAAATAAAGACTTGCCAGAGATTTCCAACATATGTACTAGATACACAATGCTTTCTGTGACTGAAATGGAGAAAGAGAAGGTGTATCTACCCAGAGATCCACAGGCTCAATTTTATTGCATGCCACCCTGTACTTAAAATCCATCTTCCTGGCCAGGCGCAGTGGCTCATGCCTGTAATCTCAGCACTTTGGGAAGCCGAGGGGGGGCAGATCACCTGAGGTCAGGAATTTGAATCCAGCCTGGCCAACCATGGCCAACATGGTGAAACCCCGTTTCTACTAAAAATACAAAAATTAGCTAGGTGCTAATGGCGCACACCTGTAATCCCAGCTACTCGGGAGGCTGAAGCAGGAGAACTGTTTGAACCCAGGAGGCGGAGGTTGCACTGAGCCAAGATCGCGCCACCGCACTACAGCCTGGGAGACAGAGCAAGTCTCAAAAAAAAAAAAAAAAAAAAAAAGAAAAATAATTCATCTTCCCACAATTGTATTCACAGCTATTAGATTTGACAGATAACTGTTTACTTCATGAACTTTAAATTAAACAGTTCTGAAATACTGAATGACATTCCAACTTAAAATGACTTCAGATTAATACAAATTAAAGCAACATTAAAACTCAAAACAAATACTCAACATTAGGAGTCTAATCAAGAGCCAAACATTTTATTCACCCACTACTAATATACTTGTATGAATTAGTTCCACCCCAAGCAAATGTCTTTTCCTACAAGAATGATAATAGTATTCATCATAACTATAAAACAACATTTAGTGGTCACAAAAAGTCAGTATAGTAAAGGCCATTCTGGCTGGGCGCGGTGGTTCACACCTGTAATCCCAGCACTTTGGGGGGCGGAGGCAGGTGGATCACTTGAGGGAGTTCGAGACCAGCCTGACTACCATGGAGAAACCCTGCCTCTACTAAAAATACAAAAAATTAGCCAGGCATGGTGGCACATCCCTGTAATCCCAGCTACTTCAGAGGCTGGGGTAGGAGAATCACTTGAACCTGGGAGGTGGAGGTTGTGGTGAGCCGAGATTGTGCCATTGCACTCCAGCCTGGACAACAAAAGCGAAACTCTGTCTCAAATAAATAAATAAATAAATAAATAAATAAATAATAAAGGCCATTTTTGCTGTAGAATTCCTAATGTTTGGGACTAAAACAAGATAAAATACAGCTGTGAATTTCTGAATGCTCATTTTATCATATTAATAAATCATAAGACTGCAATTCTCCTCATGTTCACTATATATCAGAAGTCTATGTCAAGTAAAATGAATGGGCAAATGTTAGGTATCCAATTCAACAAAACAAGACTCCTAGACAAATCCACAAAATACATTTCTGTAATTTTTTTAAAAATAGCAATCATTTTATTTAGATAACAAATTAGTTCATTGTTTAACAGTTACCCAAAAGCTGTGGAACAAAATAATTACAATGCTCCCCAAACTACAGTCAGAGAATAATGCAGGAAATATTCTCATTTCTATTATGATCAATTTTATAACTTAAAATAAAAATTAACAGCACACACACACACACACACATGCACACACACAACCATCATACCATATGAATAAAAATCAAACTGTTCTGTTTAGAATGAAAAAGACCAAATAACTTCTTAGAGGATGTGACTAAGATGCCAGTAACTTACTTTGCATATATAGTCTAGTGTGGATATACATTAGGCCAGAGTACCCTTAAAGCACTACCAGAACAGATCAATCTCTCATTCTGTTTGACATACTGATTAATCCACCTGCAGACAGGGTGGTGGTGTGCCTGGTAAACTAAAATGGAACTGAATCATGGCTTTAGCCTTATGACAAAATATACCTCAGAGTAACCAGGACTTCAACAATGAAGTAGGCCAGGTCAGATGGCAGGACAGACTCCCAAACAGACAAGAGGACACTTTTCTCCAGAGTTTGGTGCTAGCCATAACCAATAATTCTGATTTTCTCTTGCTCTGATCCCAAATTTAATGGCAACCCCCTCTCCCCAAAAGTAAAAATTCAACAGTGACAAACAGTTATTAAGTATAATTAATACTTAAAAGAGACTGGGAATCTGAGAGAGGGTGAGGATAAATATCAGGGAGTATTTTTTTTTTTGAGAGAGAGAGTGAGTCTCCCTCTGTCGCCTAGGCTGGAGTGCAATGGCATGACCTCTGCCTCCCAGGTTCCAGCAATTCTCCTGTCTCAGCCTCCTGAGTAGCTGGGATTACATGCAGGTACCACAACACCCAGCTGTTTTTTTTTTTTTTTTTTTTTTGTATTATTAGTAGAGACGGGGTTTCACCATGTTGGCCAGGCTGGTCTCCAACTCCTGACCGCAAGTGATCCACTCACCTCGGCCTCCCAAAGTGCTGGGATTACAGGTGTGAGCCACCACGCCCAGCCAATATCAGGGATTTTTTGGTAAATGGTGCTAAAACAACTGGACATCAACATGGGGAGAACAAAACTCCATCTCAAAAATTCAAGAAGGAACAAAGGTTTGTATGTGAAACCAGAACCAAAAAGCTCCTAAAAGAAAACACAGGGAGAACATCTTTGTGTCCATGGGGTACACAAAAATTTCATTTATTGATTGATTGACTGAGACAGGGTCTTGCTCTGTCACCCAGGGTGGAGTGCAATAGCACAATTATAGCTCACTGCAGCCTTGACCTCCGGGGCTCAAGACATCCTACCACTTCAGCCTTCTGAGTAGCTGGGACCAGACACGCAACACCACACCCGTTTTCTGGGGATTTTTTTGGGATTGTTTTTTGTTTTGTAGAGACAATGTCTCCTTTATTGCCCAGGTTGGTCTCAAGCTCCTGAGCTTAAGCAATCCTACTGCCTCAGGTTCCCTAAGTCCTGGGATTATAGGCTTGAGCCACCACACTAGATTTTTTTTTTTTTTTTTTTTTTTTGAGACGGAGTCTCACCCTGTCACCCAGGCTGGAGTGCAGTGGCGCAATCTCGGCTCACTGCAAGCTCCGCCTCCCAGGTTCACACCATTCTCCTGCCTCAGCCTCCCGAGTAGCTGGGACTACAGGCGCCCGCCACCACGCCCGGCTAATTTTTTATATTTTTAGTACAGAGGAGGTTTCTCCATGTTAGCCAGGATGGTCTCGATATCCTGACCTCGTGATCCGCCCACGTCAGCCTCCCAAAATGCTGGGATTACAGGTGTGAGCCACCGCACCCGGCCGCCATCACACTAGATTTCTTGAATAAAACACAAAAAATATTCATCACATAAAAAAAAAATTGATATTCAGTCTCTACCCAAAAAAGACAAAAAATTAACTGGGGATCCTGGGAGGCAGAGAATACAGTGAGCCAAAATTATGCCGCTGCACTCCAGCCTGGGTGATAGAATCAGACCCTGTCTCAAAAAAACAAAACAAAAGGGCTATGATGACACGGCAATAGGATAGAGTAGACTAGTGATGTTTGAGATGATAGTTTAGTAGAAAACAAGTAAGAGGATATGAACCCAGAAAAAAAATTATAACAAACACAAAATTAATCTTCAAAGCATTTAAAAATTTTTTTCACTTGGAAAGGAAACCTGAAACCAGTTTATACACATACATGGTCACACAACTGCAAAACAGCCTTTCATGTAGGAAATCTCAGATCATGTATGCCTGCTGACACACACAATAATTTCTATATGTATGTACATCAATGTTGTAACTGATATTCAGAATGTACTTTTTAAAATTTCTCACTTCCTGAGTTTATTTCTTTTAGAACTTACAAAAATAACATACCTTTTTAGAAAGGCCAAGGTCCCCCTTCTTGGGCATAAATCCAGGGTCTAAATCATTGGATTCAAGAAGTTTCTTAGTTGGTTTTCTTTGACGTTTACTTTCATAATTTCCTGAAATGCATGTATCTTTACATTAGATGATTTAGAAACTGGGCACAAGTTAATTTTTAAAAAATCTGTATACCACACAAAATGAATCTCAATGTTTTTGATGTTTTCCCCGTCATCTTAAGGGAAGAGGCAGGATGGTAATTTGCTTATTATAAAATATTAGTAAACAAAACAAGTGAATAGTTCTCAATGCAAGCATAAACTAATGTGAGGGATGTATGTGTGGTGACTTTAAATCACAAAATAACTAAGGGAGAAATCAGAAGGACAGAATTGTCTTTATAACAACTGATTGTTGGTGAGGACAAAATAAGGAGAAGTGGAGTGAAATAGAACTTGGATAATGGTCATAAATGGACCAAGATTACAGTTTCTGCTCTGCCCCTAAGTAAATAAAATTCAATAGGTAAAAGATAATTCATAGGATCACTGAAGAATTATATAAAAGAGCTGACTTAATAGAGTTTTGGCACATAGTAGGTACTGAAATAATAACTATCTTTACTATTCTTTCAAAAATCTTTTTTATTATACCCAACTAGTTTAAGCACAATTGGAATTGTTTCTTTAAGGAATAACATCAAAAGCTACTGTTGATAATGTAAAAAAAGTTATATCCAAAATTTAAAGAGGTACAGAAAAGAGGATTCTTCCCATTCCTTGACTGACTATAATATTCCATAGTTACAAGGTGAATTAGAGACAATACGTTTAGATCCAACTCTCCCCAGGTGATATATAAAGAATGATCAAGTGAGAAGTAACTGGTAATTAACTTCTAATGAACTGGTAATTACTATGTTGTCAGGTATATAACATTATACATTAATACATTATGATCTCCATTTTATAGATGAGGAAACAAGTTCAGAGATTAAACAACTTCCCAAGTAACACAAGGATTGGTGGAGCCAGCACTTGAAGCATAGTGCTTATTCCACTAATGTGCAGTGCCCCTCTTGAAGCCCTGTTATCCTGGTTGTTAATTTACACAGTGGCTGATCAACAATCATGAAGAGCAACACTGGAGCAAGCAGCATAGTTATTAAAAATACATCTTCTTGATAGTGTACCACAGTTCATGGTTAGTAACTATATCTAATTAGCCATCATTTTAAGTACTTCCCAGGACAAAGGGGGGTAGTTTATTGTATATAGATACAATGTTGGCTTTACATCAAAACATACTAAAATCTCCTGCTTCCTCTAATCATATCTGCTCAAATACTGAGACCCCAACCCCACCTTACCTGGCGTTTTAACTAGCAATTCCTCAGACTCAAGGGCAGGCCGTGGAGAGACTTCCGGAGCCACAGGCACAGACAAGGTCAGCTGCGGCAACTCAGCATGTCCACCTCCAAGTTCTGACTGAGCCAAGGGGCCCTCCAAAAACGGAGCCTCCCTTTCAAGAACTGGAGGCTCTTCTTTGGTTGAAATCAAAGAATTCTCGTCCACCTGCTTGTTCTGAGCACTAGATCGACCTCGGGCTAGAAGGCTTTCCTCTTCACAGCGGGAACTTACCTAAGAACAAAAAATAAAAATAGAGTCCACAGGCCAAAATTGTTGTAATTTAAGTGTCAAAAAGAATAACGCACTTTAAAAGGAATGAAATTCTGACAAAGGCTACAAAAAGTGGATGAACCTTGAAGACATTATGTATGCTAAGGGAAATTACTTAGACACAAAGAACAAATATCATATGATTTCAAGTATATGAGGTATCTAGAGTAAGAAAATTCTTGAGACACCAAATAGAATGGCAATTGCCAGGGGCTGAGCAGAAAAGGGAATTATTGCTTAATGGGTATTGACTTTTAGTTTGGAAAGATGAAAAAAATTATCGAGATGGATGGTGGAGATGGTTGCACAACAATGTAACTGTGCTTCATGCTACTCAACTGTACACTTAAAAATGGATAAAATAGGCCAGGCGCAGTGGCTCACCCTGTAATCCCAGAACTTTGGGAGGCCAAGGCAGGCAGATCACAAGGTCCAGAGATCGAGACCATCCTGGCTAACATGGTGAAACCCTGTCTCTACCTAAAAATGCAAAAAATTAGCCAGGCATGGTGGCGGGCACCTGTAGTCCCAGCTACTCGGGAGGCTGAGGCAGGAGAATGGTGTGAACCAGGGAGGCGGAGCTTGCAGTGAGCCGAGATCACGCCACTGCACTCCAGCCTGGGCAACAGAGTGAGACTCCGTCTCAAAAAAAAAAAAAAAAAAGGATAAAATAATAAAATTTATGTTATATATATATTTTTTTAACCAAAATTAAATGAAGTTGACTGAGATACACTGAAGCTATGATATTGATAAGTCCACAACAATAATTCAAAAGCAGGGGAAAAAGACTGCTCTAACGTCTCCAATTAAAACAACTACTAATGAACTCCTTAATGTTACAATTGGTAATTAATGGGAAAGAAAGAAGCACTTATTCTGCCTTTCAAATATTTCAGGACAATAATAGAGTCCAATTAATGAAAGAGACTATCAGTTAATAAAAACAGAGAAAATAATAAAATCTGAAAGTCTTCATTTTGTAACCTCTAGTAAAATTATTGATATAGGTAAAGATCTTCAACTGGGGTTTTCAAAAAACCATCAGGTAAGCTGGGCATGGTGGCCTACACCTATAATCCCAACACTCTGGGAGGCTGAAGCAGAAAGATCACTGGAGCCCGGGAATTCGAGACCAGCCAGGGCAACATAGTGGGACACCGCCTCTACAAAAAAAAAGTTGTTAAAAATTAGCCAGGTGTGGTAGTGTGCACCTGTGGTCCCAACTACTCAGGAGGCTGAGATGGAAAGATTGCTTAAACCCAGGAGGTCAAGGATGCAGTGAACCATGTTCATGCATCTCTGCACTCCAGCTTGGGCAAGACACTGTCTCAATTTAAAAAAAGAAAGAACAAACTGTCAGGGAATGGCTCATGGGAATAAAACATTCCTTTTTTTAACCCTCTAATGTACAATATATTCCACATTATCATCTCTGATATAGTCTAGCTAAAAATGTTCAGCTTCAATCTATCAAACTGATAGGTTCTATCTTCCACTTAACAGAGAACAGGAGATAGAGAAAACAATCTAAGTGACACCTATGAGGAAGCAATTACACAAATACAGAAAGTTGCTCTATATGTCACTCTCTTATAGACATGATCATGGGATTGTTCTGAATTCAAAGTGATTTGAGAACCATAACAACTAGTTACAATGAGCAGTCCTAGATTGAGTCCTGGTATGAATAATCCAAAGGTAAAGGTTAGGGGATAATTGGTGAAATCTGAAAGACAGTTGATGTCAGATAAACAGATCTTATATAAGATGTAAATATGTTAAATTGATTATAAAGGAAAATGTTCCATTTTTTAACTACATATTAAACTATGTAGGGGTAGAATGTCAAGATGTCTCTACTTTAAAATATTTCATTTAAAAAAACTGAATTAAAAAATAAGACAAGATATATTTACTTTTGAAATTAGGGTCAGACTATATATATTTCACTTTATATCCTATATTTTTACTTAAGATTAAATCATAACAATATTCCTAAGTCATTACTCTTTGAAGGCAAAGAGGGAAAAATATATACATAAAGAAATATAATATGTAGACTCATTTATATATTTCCTGAATAACCACTAAATCCTAAGTACTGTGCTAGAAGCTGAGAATAAAAACAAGATCCCAGTTAAGGAAATTATTGTTTCATGAAGGTAAAGTATGACACTGAAGATAAAATTGCAGTTTCCTAAGGACCAGTGAAAGTTTGCCGAAATTTTGCAACATACCTTGTGCACCTGCTCCTGTACCTTCTTTTGTTTTTTCTTAGGAGCAAATATCTGATCATATTCTTCTGTATATTCCAAAAGCCACTTGCTTGGCTTCCTAAGGCGTTTCTTCTCTGACCGCACAGCTAAAAGATGATAAACAAATTCAGTATTAATCAAAAAGCTTCAGGAAAACCCACTGTTTTTATGAGACCATCTGATACTCCCAAAAGTAACCAGATGGGAAACCACATAGTAAAATAGACTATGGCTTAAGATGCAAGAGGCACAAAATGGCTTATGTTTTCTCATTTGCAAAAGGAGCTGGGGGAGACAAAAGGACTTGTGTTACTTTATATACACAAATAACAGAATATATGTGGCCTATCCAATATTAAGGAAAAGGTTAAATTTAATGCCAGGTCTTATAGTCACTGACACCTGTACATATAAAGCTAATATATACCTAACAAAAATATAGCATCTAGATCAGGTATATGAGTAAAATACATCTTGAGTTACAGGTTAAGTATGCCTTATCTGAAATGCTTGGGATCAGAAGTGATTCAGAATTTTTCATATTTTGGAATATTTGCATATATATATAGTAAGTTATCTTGGGGATGGGACCCAAGTTGAAACACCAAACTCATTTATGTATTACATACATCTTTTATACACATAGCCTAAAGGTAATTTTACAAAATATTTATTTTCTACATTATACAAAGTTTGTGTACAGTGAACCATAAGAAAGCAAAAGTGTCATTATCTCAGCCACCCATGTGGAATATCTGTGGTTGTTTGGCATTACCATCATTCCTGTCTCTGAATTTATATGCTACTGACAGGCAAACATTTTCTTATACTTATTCACACATAAGTACTTAACAGTAAAAATATGACATACCATTAATACAGTGAAAAAGTAACGTGTTCAGGGTATCTAAGCAGCACTGTAGCATCACTAGAATACTTGTATCAGCTGATAAAAAAACAGTAATAACAATGTCGGGCTTTGTGTCTCCATCTATGATGCTGTGTTTTGATTAAAAGGTTACTGTATACTGTTTTATAAGGTAAGAAGAAACATCATCAGAAGCAATTGAGGAATGAGGAAGTCCTCTAGGAATAAAGAGGCATTCCGTGGGATGGCTTTTTAAAACGTTTCCTCTAAAGTCATCTGTCTCATTAACAATGAGTATTGTCTAGAAGGATCTCATTTTATTCATTTATTTTTTTTTTTGAGACGGGGGCTCGCTCTGTCACCCAGGCTGGGGTGCAGCGGCATGATCTCAGTTCACTGCAACCTTCACCTCCCAGGATCAAGCGATTCTCCTGCCTCAGCCTTCTGAGTAGCCGGAATTACAGGCGCCTGCCACCATGCCCAGCTAATTTTGTATTTTTAGTAGAGACAGCGTTTCACCGTGCTGGCCAGGCTGTTCTTGAACTCCTGACCTCAAGTGGTCTGCCTGCCTTGGCCTCCCAAAGTTCTGGGATTACAGGCTCTCGAGACACTGCGCCCGGCCCAAGGCTCTCATTTTATAAACTGACATGATTTCTTTTTCTGTTATGAATGAACACTGCTCTGGTCCTTCAATAAGCCCATCACATACATTAACCATGTCATCTACAGGTACTTTTTCTGCAGTGTTAATGTCATCTTCATTATCACAATCACTCTGATTCAGATCGATGTCAGCTCTATCACCATGGTTGAACAAAGAAATGGGAGCCTCTTTGTCGATATTAAAAGCTTTCTTGTTATCCACTTCTTCCAGCTTACTGACAAATGGAAGGTATACTTTTTGCATATGTAAGGATGTTACATATTTTTCTTACTTTACTGAAGAAGCCATCAAAATCACCACCTTGTTCATTATCATCAGTGAACACAGTTGAAGGTCAGAAGTGGTGCCAGGCATGCACAGCTGTACCTTTAGTCACTGTGTTCCAGGCACTGACAACAGCATATATGGCATCCTTCACTCCTATTGAAACCGTTTCACACCCATACATCTATTCACAGCTGCCAGCTTATTCAAGAAAGCGTTTTTATATTTACTCTTCATCAATCTAGGGATTCCCTGGTCATATGGCAGTGAAGTCACACTTAAAGGAAAAGCACATGGCATAAACATTATTTTTGATAAAACTGCAGCTGCAGGATGAGCTGAAGAGTTTTCAAGGAGGAACAGTCATCATCCAGTCCAGCTTCCCTGAAATAAGCACCAACTACTGCTACAAAATGTTTGTGAAACCAATCAGAAAAGATGTCTCTAGATATCCATGCCTTTCTGTTAGCATAATAATGAACCAGTAAGAAATTCATGCCTTTGGGGCAGGTGCGGTGGCTCAGGAGTTCGAGACCAGCCTGGCCAATATGGTGAAAGCCTGTCTCTACTTTAAAAAAAAAAATACTAGCCAGGCACGGTGGCTCATGTCTATAATGTGAGCTACTCCAGATGCTGAGGCATGAGAATCACTTAAACCTGGGAGGCAGAGGTTGCAGTGAGCCAAGATCTAGCCACTGCACTCCAGGCTGGGTGACAGAGCCAAACTTTAAAAAAAAAAATTCATGCCTTGGGGCTGGGTGCAGTGGCTCATGCCTGTAATCCTAGCACTTAGGGAAGCCAATGCAGGAAGATCACTTGAGCCCAGGAGTTCAATACCAGCCCAGTTAACATAGTGAGACCCCATCTCTACTAAAAATTAAAAAAAAAAAAAAAAAAAATTGCCAAGCATAGTAGCACACAGCTGTAGTCCCAGCTACCAGGGAAGAATGCTTGAGTCTGGAAGATCAAGGCTACTGTGAGCCGTAATTGTGCCACTGCACTCAAGTCTGGACAACAGAGCGAGACTATCTCCAAAAAAAGAAAAGAAAAGAAATTCATGCCTTGAAATCACTAACAGTGAGAACACAAGCTTTTGCCTATCATAGCAAGTTTACACTTACACATGCCTGCTTAATTAGTACATCCCAGCACAGTTATTCTGTCCTAGTCATCCTGAATTCCTGTAGGGGCTGTCTCGTCATACATGGTGGTCATTCTAATACCATACTCTTCTGTAAGATGTTTCACACTTACACCACTGTCTAGTTTATCCAAGATCCTGACTTACTTTCTGCACTATACCTAAATTCTTCCTCCTTTCTTATTACTCTTATCTATGGGGATATCTTCAGGTTTTCTGAAAAGTTCAACAAAATCTTTATACCACAAAGCAGGAAAAAATTCTTTTTAATTTAAAAACACAATGAATAACGTAGGAGGCTTTTGCCCCATGTGGGTTATTTTGGAAAACTTTCTGTTGGTGCATCCAGCCTGCACGTGTGCCATTTTACCACCTTTTATGGGTATAATTGCATGGGAAAATCCGGCTGTACACGTAAAAGATACATCTAAGCTGAAGGGGGATGGAAGGATAGTTTTTCCCTAGGGGACACTGAACAAACTGTGCTACGTTCCTGTGTTCTGACTGACGCATTGCATGATGTCAACTGTGGAATTTTCCACTTGTGGCATTATGTCAATATTCAAAAAGATTTCGATTTTGGAGCATTTTGGATTTCGGATTAGGAATGCTCAACCTGCATTTTAAACAACATCTCTATGGATTATGTAGAATATCAGAATGACATTTCAACAGAATATTATATAATTGGCACTACCATATGAATTTCAAAACCACTGTACAAACATTTCATCAGTTTAGTATCATATGGTTGTATTATTGTCTCATGCTAAAAAACTGAGAACTATACATCTAAACAGAATTATCAAAAAATATAAAAGGCATGGGAGGCCAAGGTGAGCAGATGGTTTGAGCCCAGGAGTTCAAGAACAGCCTGGGCAACAAAGTGAGACCATGCCTCTACTAAACATAAAAATATAGCTGCCTGTGGTGGCACACACCTGTGGTCCCAGCTACATGGGAGACTGAAGCAGGAGGATGGCTTCAGCCCAGGAGATAGGGGCTGCAGTGAGCCAAGACAGTGCCGCCACACTCAAGCCTGAATGACACAGCAAAACCCTATCTGTAAAAGTAAAATAATAATTATATATAATTGATTATATGTCATTATCCCAATAACATATAAAGTGTATGTCATGTATGCAAAAGGCAGGAGAATAAGATTTAATATATATGCAGTTGCTTTATGGCTCAAAAGAAAAGAAAAAATTGAAAGATTAAAAATGGAATTTTGGGTACGTCCTTTAAAAAAAATCTTGTCACAGGTCAGGCGCAGTGGCTCATGCCTGTAATCTCAGCACTTTGGGAGGCCGAGGTGGGCGGATCACCCGAGGCCAGGAGTTCGAGACCAGCCTGCCAACGTGGAAAAACCCCGTCTCTACTAAAAATACAAAAATTTTGTAGTGGCGCATGCCTGTAGTCCCAGCTACTCAGGAGGGTGAGGAAGGAAAATTGCTTGAACACAGAAGGTGGAGGTTGTAGTGAGTCGAGATCGCACCACTGAACTTTAGCCTCCCTCTCAAAAAATAATAATAATAGTGTCATGTTTTACGATCAAAATATTAAAGTACACATTTTTCTTCAAAGTAATGGTGAAAACAGCTAGGCAAAGTGGCCCACGCCTGTAATCCAAGTACTTTGGAGGCATGAGCAGGAGGATTACTTGAGCCCAGGAGTTCAACACAAGCCTGGGGAACACGGCGAGACCTCATCCCTACAAAAAGTTAAAAAATTAGCCAGGTGTGGTGGCACGCGCCTGTAGTCCCAGCTATTTGGGAGGCTAAGGTGGGAGGATCACTTGAGCCCAGGAGTTTGAGGCTGCAATGAGCTAGGATTGTGCCACTGCACTCCAACCTGGACAACAGAACAAAACCCTGTCTCAAAGTGGGGGCAGGGTGGTGACTTACACAAACCCATCAAATTAGTTAATTATTGAGGTGGCAAGGTCATAATTCCATCCCAAAGTCTCTCAAAATGCCCCATGAACACTTTTCATTAAAACGGGTCCCTATGCTATCACATCATGCCCCTTATCCCCATCCATCACTACCCCCCTCACACAAATTGGATCTCAATCCTAGACAGTCTCCTTCCTTTGTCTTCTTCTTGGCAGGTTCCATAGGCTAAGTCTTGTTGCATTTCCTCTTTTTTTTTTTTTTTGAGTCGGAGTCTTGCTTTGTCACCCAGGCTGAAGCACAACTGAAGTGGAATGCTGTGATCTCGGCTCACAGCAACCTTCACCTCATGGGTTCAAGTGATTCTTGTGTCTCAGTCTCCTGAGTAGCTGGGACTACAGGCACAAGCCACCACACCTGGCTCATTTTTCGGATTTTTAGTAGAGACAGGGTTTCATCATGTTGGCCCAGCTGGTCTCAAACTCCTGTCCTCGGGTGATCTGCTCACCTCAGCCTCCCAAAGTGCTGGGATTATAGGCTTGAGCCATCACGCCTGGCCGAGTTTCCTCTTATAATTGCTGTTTCCACTCTACCTGTGGGGTTTGCTTCTCTCATAGAGTAACTTCCCAGACTCGGCTTCAGTCCTCCAGCTCTCTATTTCCTTGCAGCTCACAATGAAACCAGCAGATAGCACAAAAGACTGGAAATTAAAGTGAGAAATTCTGTACTGGATACATCTATTAGGTGACAAAGACCTTATGGCTCATAAAACCTAAAATATTTACTATCTGGCACTTTAAGAAAAGTCTACCAAGTCTTTCCCTAAATAAAAAATAGAGTAACATACTGAGGCTGAGGCACGAGAATCACCTGAACCCAGGCGGCAGAGGTTGCAGTGAGCCAAGACAGCAACACTGCACTCCAGCCTGGGCGACAGTGCCTAAAAATAAAAAATAAAAAATAAAAAATAAAAATAAGTAACAAATAGAGTAACATATTGTAAGTGAAACAGCTTGGTGACAACTGAATGAATTTTAAAAAGATGCTTCCTGGGTGGGATACAGTGGCTCATGCCTGTAATCTCAGCACTTTGGGAGGCTGAAGCAGGCAGATCACTTGAAGTCGGGAGTTCGAGACCAGCCTGGCCAACATGGTGAAGCTCCGTCTCTACCAAAAATACAAAAACTAGCCAGGTGTGGTGGTGCATACCTGTAGTCGCAGCTACTCAGGAGGGTGAGGCAGGGGAATCGCTTGAACCTGGGAGGCGGAGGTTGCAGTGAGCCTAGATCGTGCCACTGCACTCCAGCCTGGGTGACAGAGCAAGACTCCACCTCAAAAAAATAAAAAATATATAAAAAGATGGTTCCTGGCTGTTGCTAGGCTTCCCCTCTTTCTTCCTTGCCTCAACTACCCCAACTCCCTACCTATGTTCTCTCCCGGTTACAGCACTTTTCAGTTAGAAAAGCATGGAGAATTCACCTACTCTTACTACAAAGGAGCAAAGTGAGGCAAAAAAGTAAGTGATTTGCCAAGCTAAGATAAAGAATATACCAGGAACAAAGGAGGAATATGATCTTTTGGATATTGGAAGAAAATATCAAAATCCATTAAACTGCACAAGTCAATGGAAAGAGGAGTAATTATGCAAACCTTAATACAGGATATGTAGCAAATATTAAACAAAGCAAGAGCCAAATCACACTACCCCGAAGGTTCTCAGCAAATACGCTCTAATTCCTACCCCACAACCAGTACGTCATGCCCACTATACAACTACAAAATGTCACTGTATTGTGAAGAAAGAGATAAATGACAAATACTGGATGAGTATAGCAACAGCCGTAGACCTCAGAGTATACACTATCAACTAAAATGATAAAACAGCCAAAAAGTTGAAACAGCCCAAATGTTAATCAATGAATGAATGAATAAATAAAATTAGGCATATACCTACGGTAGAATACTATTTAGCAAAAAAGGGGACAAATTACAGATGGTAAGTTTTTTTTTTTAATCACAAAAATACACCAAATGAGAAGAACAAGACACAAAAGATCACATATTGCATGATTCCATTAATAGTAAATGTCCAGGGAAAAGGCAAATCTACAGAGAGAGTCAACTATTGGTTCTCTAGGACTAGTGGTAGGAATAGGGATTATATATGCAGATTAGAAGGATCTTTACTGGGATGGTAGAAATGCTCCAAAACGGATTTACAGAGATGGTTGCATAACACATTAAATTTGCAAATAGTATTCGATTGTATACATAAAATGTACAAATTTCACGGTATGTAAATTATACCTTGGATAAAGTTAATTTTAAAAAGTAAAATCTCTTTAATCAAGACTGAACTACATACAGTTTTCTCCTTTTCATTAAAATGGTGAATTTTCCCAAAGGACTAGAATACTAATAGCAACATCACTCCTCCAATACAGATTATTAGACCCTATTTATACCTCGACTTTCCTAGTTCTGGAACCTCAGAGAAAAAAGTTTAAAGAAACAAAAAAAAGGCAAAAACCCCAAAACCATTCCTAATAGTGGCAATCTAGATCATTCAGCCTAGGCCGGGGCTGGTGGCTCGCGCCTGTAATCCCAGCACTTTGGGAGGTCGAGGCAGGTGGATCACTTGAGGTCAGGAGTTCAAGACCAGCCTAGCCAACATGGCAAAATCCCGTCTCTACTAAAAATACAAAAATCTGCTTAGCGTGGTGGTGCATGTCTGTAGTTGCAGCTAGTAGCTCATAAGTCAAGATCATGCCACTGCCCTCCATCCTGGGTGACAGAGTAAGACTCTAACTCAAAAAAAAAAGAAAAGAAAAAAGAAAAAAAGGCCAATGTTATCAATATACTATAATACAACTTACGTGAATGTGCTCTCTCTCCCTCTCTGCCCCAAAATGACTGTATTGTACTGTACTCACCTATTTTTGGACCTCAGTTGACTACAGGTAATTGACACTGTGAAAAATGAGTTTCTAGATAAAGGGAGACTACTGTACAGAGTAAGAGAAATATGAAAAACCATACAACAGGGCTGCATACAGTGCAATGCAGCCTGAAAAAATCTACAGGATGAATCTTCCAAAAAAATAAATTACAAGGGAACTTTCTGCTTTTTTTTTTTTTTTTTGAGATAGAGTTTCTCTCTTGTGGTCCAGGGTAGAGTACAATGGCACGATCTTGGCTCACTGCAACCTCCGCCTCCTGGGTTCAAGCAATTCTCCTGCCTAACCCTCCCGAATAGCTGGAATTACAGGCCTGAGCCACTGTGCCAGGCCAAACTTTCTGCTTTCTGTTCCATGTTTTCGGTTATTTTAAAAATTTAAATATGAATATTTAGGGCTGGGTGTATGGCTCATAACTGTAATGCCAGCACTTTGGGAGGCCAAGGCGGGTGGATCACCAGAGGTCAGGAGTTTGAGACCAGCCTGGCCAACATGGTAAAACCCTGTCTCTACTAAAAATACAAAAATTAGCCAGATGTGTTGGCACACACCTATAGCTACTCCAGAGGCTGAGGCAGGAGAATTGCTTGAACCCGGGAGGTGGAGGTTGTAGTGAGCCGAGATCACATCACTGCACTCCAGCCTGGGTGACAGAGCTAGGCTCTGTCTACAAATAATAATAATAATATTAACTCATAAAAATCCAAAGTTAATCAATTTTGTTATCATCCTGCCAGAGAGTAAAGGAAACTAACTTCCATCTGCCTCCATGCCAACTTATATTTTATCATTGTGGTATATTTTAATTCCATATATATTTAAGACCATAAGGCATTATTTTCATAGTCAGCTGTTACTTAGATTTATTCAAATATTTACCACTTTCTTTATTCTGAATTCCTACTGAAAAAGGATGTATCATAGAAAATTACAAACATCTACAAAACCAGTATAATAAACACTTAGACTCACTGATTACAAATTCATGGCCAATCTATTTTTATCTATATCTTTGTCTTTCCAAGTTATTTTGCAACATCTCATACTCCATAATATTTCATCCATATGTCTTTCATCATGTATCTCTAATAGGATATTTTAACATAACAGAATACCTCTAGTACATGTAATAGTACTTAGTAAAAATATCCCTATCCATACCCTGGCCTACAGTCGTTATAAATTTGGCAAGACTCTGTAAAATAAAAAAAAAAAAATTGGAAATTCCAAAAAACCAAAGTAAATTAACCATCTGAAACATAGCTTCATTCATATCAAAACTATACATGTAGCTCCTTAATAAAATTTCATACTTTACTCAAAATTTTTTTTAATAACGAGATTGTGAGTGGGAATACAGACTTGAAAAAGGGGGTGGTGAGACTGGATGTTAAATAAAAACAGAATGCCAACCTGTACTTTTCTGTACTGTTAGTAGGAACATATCAGTATAACAACTATGAAGTGAAATTTCAAATTGGAATACTAAGAGATATCGCCAAAGACAAACCAAATGACCTAAGCTGGGCATGGTAGTACACGGCTGTGGTCCCAGCTATTTGGCTAAGGCAGGAGGATCTCTCAAGTGAAGGAAAGAGTCTGAGATCAGGCTTGGGCAAAATAGCAAGAACCCCATTTCAAAAATAAATACGTAAACCTCGATAGCAATTTATCTTTCAGGTTCTCTCACACATACCAAACGACTTAACGTTTTTAACTATGCTAAATTTTAAATTACTTAAAACTGGAAAACAAACTAAATGTCCATTAATGGAGAACAGTTTAACAAATTATGGCACACTACTGGCCAGGCCCGGTGGCTCACGCATGTAATCCCAGCACTTTGGGAGGCTGAAGCAGGTGGAACACTTGAGCTCAGGAGTTCAAGACCAACCTGAAACCTCACCTCTACCAAAAATACAAAAATTAACTGGGTGTGGTGGTATGTGCCTGTAGTCCCAGCTACCTGGGAAGGTGATGTGGGAGGATCACTTGAGCCCAGGAGGCAAAGGTTGCAGTGAGCCGAGATTGTGCCACCACACTCCAGCCTGAGCAACAGAGTGAGACCCTGTCTCAAAAACAAAAAACTATGGCACACTATAAGAAAAACAACTCTGCTGCTTAAAAAATTAGAAACTCATTACCCATGGATATGAGAGTGAAACAAAAAATCAAGGTACAAACAATGTATATATACTGTTGAATTTGTGTAACAAATATACATCTATCTTTTTCTTGGTAATTCATACACTGAGTATCTCTGGAGAGCAGATCTAAGCCACTGAGGTATAGGGTTGGGAGGAAAATTTTTACTGAATAGCTTCTCGCATCTTTTCAATACATACTCAAAACCAAAAAATTCGAAAACTGAAGTAAAAATAAAATTATATGAAAATATTTGAAATATTATAATGAACAAAAATTGTGAACTATTCTTAAGGAAAAGACAGTATCTGCTTTAACAGTAATATTCACATGTACATTAATAATAATTCACAGGAAAGGATTATTTCCAGCACCCATATGACCCTATTTACTAGCAAAGGTACATCTATATAAAGGCAGTGGAAGTAAAGGATGTCAGGAAAAAGGGGAGAAAATAAGTAAGAAGGGCCGCAATTGGGTTATAACAAAGCACTATTTAAGAATCTACCTGTCACGTTCATTCTATGAGGCCAGTATACTCTGAAAGCAGAACTAGACTAAGATGGCTGGGCATGGTGGCTCACACCTGCAATCCCAGCACTTTGGGAGGCTCAGGCAGGCAGATTACTTGAGGTCAGGAGTTCGAGACCAGCCTGGCCAACATAGTGAAACCCCGTCTCTACTAAAAATACAAAAATCAGCTGGGTGTGGTGGCACGTGCCTGTAACCCCAACTACTTGGGAGGCTGAGGCAGGAGAATCACTTGAACCCAGGAGGCAGAGGATGCAGTGAGCCGAGATCACACCACTGCAGCCTGGGCAATGAGGGCGAAACTTCGTCTCAAAAATACCAAAACAAAAAACATCAACAACAAAAAGAACTAGACAAAAGGTATCATACAAATAGGAAAACTGTAGACCAAGATCCTTTGAGTATAGATTTTTAAATCTTCAGCAAAATACAAGCAAAACACATCCAACAACATAAAAAAATGTATTATACAACATGACCAAGTAGGATTTACCCCAGGACTTCAAAGTTGGTTCAAATTACAAAAATCAATCAATGTAGTACATCATATGGACAGAATAAAGGGGGAAACGCAAAATTATCTTCTCAAAAGACACAAAAAAGATCTTACAAATGTGACAAAATAGGTATAAAAGAGAACATTCTAAATATGAAAGGTAATATAACAAAACCACAGCTGACATCATAGTTAATGAAAAAGACTCAATTATTTCCTCCTAACATCAAGAACAAGACAAGGATGTCTGTTTTTTCCACTAGTATTCCGCATCACACTGGAGGCTCTAACCAGGGTAAGTAAGCAAAGGGGGGAAAGGGAAACTAGATTAGAAAACATGCAGATTGCATGGTCATGTACACAGAAAATCCAAAGTAATTCATAAAAAAATACTATTACTAACAAACAGTAATCAATTCTATTAATTAACAGAGATGAGTTCAGCAAAGTTGCACGATAAAATAATATACAAAATATTTGTATTTTCATAAACATGAGATAAACAATTTGAGAATGAAATCGAAAACAAATTCATTTATAAAAGGACAAAGAACGACTAAAATACTTAGGAATAAATTTTTTTAAGTGCAGAATTTATACACTGAAAATTACAAAGTATCATGGAAAGAAGTGAAAGACGAATCTAATTGGATGAAAAGTCATCTATTATTCATGGATTGGAAGACTTAATATTGCTAAGATGGCAACCCTATGCAAACTACCCTACAGATTCAGCACAATCCCTATCAAAATCATAACTGGCTTTTTTGCAGAAACTTACAACCTTCTTCTAACATTAATATGAAACACCAAAGATGCAAAAGAGCCAAAATGATCTTGAAAAAGGGTAAAGTTACTTTCCAATTTCAGAGACACAGTAAAATTAATTACTACAAAAATACTGTAATTAATCACTACAAAAATACTGTAACACTTATGATTTTTATTTTTTTGTTGAGACAAGAGTCTCGCTCTGCCGCCCAGGCAGGTTGGAGTGCAGTGGCACGATCTCAGCTCACTGTAACCTCCAACTCCCAGGTTCGGGTGATTCTCCTGCCTCAGCCTCCTGAGTAGCTGGGATTACAGGCACGTGTCACTACACCCGACTACTTTTTGTATTTTTAGTAGAGATGAGGTTTGACCCTCATTTTGGACATGATGGTCTCGAACTCCTGATCTCAGGTGATCCACCCGCCTTGGCCTCCCAAAATTCTGGAATTACAGGTATGAACCACCACCTCATTGAGAGCACAGAACCAACCTCTTACGTAGTTATGACCAACTGACTATCAATAAGGATGCAAAGACCATTAAATAGGTAAAGAATATTCTTTTCAGGCTGGGCATGGTGGCTCTCTCTTGTTTTGTTTTTGGAGACAGAATCTTGCTCTGTCGCCCAGGGTGGAGTGCAGTGGCACAATATCAGCTCACTGCAACTTCCGCTTCCTGGGTTCAAGCGATTCTCCTGCCTCAGCCTCCCAAGTGGCTGGGATTACAGGCATCTGCTACCACGTTCGGCTAATTTTTGTATTTTTAGTAGAGATGGAGTTTCACCACGTTGGCCAGGCTGGTCTCAAACTTCTGACCTCAAGTGATCTGCCCGTGTGGGCCTCCCAAAAGTGCTGGGATTAAAGCTGTGGACCACCGTGCCTGGCCTAGCCACCGTGCCTAGACTGGCTCTCTTAAAAAAATTAAAATTAGCCAGACGTGCTGGCGCATGCCTGTAATCCCAGCTACTTGGGAGGCTGAGACATGAGAATTCCCTGAACCCAGGAGGCAGACGTTGCAGTGAGCCAAGATCTGGCTCCGGGATGCACTGCAGCCTGGGCGACAGAGCGAGAGACTGTCTGGAAAAAAAAAAAAAAAAAAAGAAAAAGAATATTCTTTTCAACAAGTGGACACCCACATGCAGCAAAATAAAACTGGACCCCTCACTCACACCATATATAAAAAATAATTCAAAATGTCTCAAAGGTTTTAGAAGAAAACATAGGGTAAATCCTCATAACCAAGAATTACATAATGGTTCTTACATACACCAACAATAGCAAACAAACAGAATGTATCAGGATTTAAATTCTTTTTTTTTTTTTTTTTGAGACGGAGTCTTGCTCTGTCACCCAGGCTGGAGTGCAGTGGCGCAATCTCGGCTCACTGCAAGCTCCGCCTCCCGGGTTCACGCCATTCTCCTGCCTCAGCCTCTCCAAGTAGCTGGGACTACAGGCGCCCGCCACCACGCCCGGCTAATTTTTTTGTATTTTTAGTAGAGACGGGGTTTCACCGTGGTCTCGATCTCCTGACCTCATGATCCGCCTGCCTCGGCCTCCCAAAGTGCTGGGATTATAAGCGTGAGCCACCGCGCCCGGCCTAAATTCTTGTAATTCAAGGTATATGATCAAACTAATAAAAAGACAACCCAAATAAGAGGAGAAAATATCTGTGTATCAAATAAACCCAAAGAATAGGAGAAAATACTTGTATCATATATAATAATGGACTTATATATAAAATATATAAAGACCTCTTATTACTTAATAACCAAAAGACAAAAAAGCCCCAATTAAAATATAGTCAAAGACTCTAGATACACAATTGTCCAAATAAAATACATAAATGACCCAAAAGTATATGAAAATATAATGAACATCATTAGCCAGCAGAGGAATGCAAATGAAAATCATAATGAGATACCACTGCTCCACACCCAAAAGGATGGCTATAACCAAATAAAGTGTCAGCAAGCATATGGAGGAAGTGGAACCCTCACACATTGCTAGGAGGGATATATTATGGTAAAGCAGCCTTGCAAAACATGCTGGTAGTTACTCAAAGGGTTGAATATAGAATAACCGAGTGACCCAGGAATTCTACTCCTAGGGATATAACCAAAAGAAATAAAAACTGGTCAACATGGTGAAACCCTGCCTCTACTAAGAACACAAAAATTAGCTGGGCATGGTGGTGCGTGCCTGTAGTCCAAGCTACTTGGGAGGCTGAGACATGAGAATCGCTTGTACCTGGGAGGTGAAAGTTGCAATGAGCCGAGATCGTGCCACTGCACTCCAGCCTGGGTGACAAGAGTGAGATAACATCTCAAAAAGTAATAATAATAAATAATAAACAAAGTGGGGGCCAGGTGCGATGGCTCACATCTGTAATCCCAGCATTTTGGGAGGCCAAGGTGGGCAGATCACCTGAGATGAGGAGTTCGAGACTAGCCTGGCCAAAATGGTGAAACCCTGTCTCCACAAAAATACAAAAAACTCAGCTCGGAGTAGTGGTGCACCCCTGTAGTCCCAGCTACTTAGGAGGCTGAGGCAGGGGAATCACTCGAACCCAGGAGGCAGAGGTTGCTGTGAGCTGAGATCATGCCACTGCACTCCAGCCTGGGCGACGAGAGTGAAACTCTGTCTCAAAAAAAGAAAAAACAAAAACAACAACAAAGTGGGGAAGGGGAAATATGAGTTTTACAGGGCGGGCGCAGTGGCTAATGCTTGTAATCCCAGCACTTTGGGAAGCTAACATGGACAGATCATAAGGTCAGGAGTTTGAGACCAGCCTGGCCAACAAGGTGAAACCCCATCTCTACTAAAAATGCAAAAATTAGCCAGGCATGGTGGCCCGTGCCTGTACTCTAATCCCAGCTACCTGGGAGGCTGAAGCAGGAGAATCGCTTGAACCCGGGAGTTTGCAGTGGGCTGAGATTATACCACTGCACTCCAGCCTGGGCAACAGAGCAAGACTCCGCCTCGAAAAAAAATTCGGGGGATAAAAAGAGTTTTATATACACTCAACTTAAGTTGTTAACAGCTTAAAATAGATTACTGTACCTGTAAGACGTTTTATTTAAGCCCCATGGTAACAACATGGAAAATGCCTATTGAAGATACATAAAATGAAATGATAAAGAAAACAAAGTATGTCAATTAAAAAAAAAACACACACACAAGGAAGGAGGAAAGATAGCAAAAGGGGGACAAAACAGCTACAAACCAGATGAGAAACAATTAGCAAAATGGTAATAATAAATCTTTGTCTGTAATTACTTTAACAAAAAATGAGGCCAAATACAGGCCGCAGTGGCTCACACCTGTAATCCCTGCACTGCGGGAGGCCAAAGTGGGTGGATTACTTCAGGCTAGGAGTTCAAGACCAGCCTGGCCAACATGGTGAAACCCCATCTCTATTAAAAATGAAAAACCGCCAGGCGCGGTGGCTCACGCTTGTAATCCCAGCACTTTGGGAGGCCGAGGCGGGCGGATCATGAGGTCAGGAGATCGAGACCACGGTGAAACCCCGTCTCTACTAAAAAAAAATACAAAAAATTAGCCGGGCATGGTGGCGGGCGCCTGTAGTCCCAGCTACTCGGAGAGGCTGAGGCAGTAGAATGGTGTGAACCCGGGAGGCGGAGCTGGCAGTGAGCCGAGATTGCGCCACTGCACTCCAGCCTGGGCGACAGAGCGAGACTCCGTCTCAAAAAAAAAAAAAAAAAGAAAAACCACACAAAATTAGCTGGGGGTGGTAGAAGGCATCTGTAGCCCCAGTTACTCAGGAGGCTGAGGCACAAGAATCGCTTGAACCCGGAGGTGGAGGTTGCAGTGAGCTGAGATTGCCCCACTGCACTCCAACCTGGATGATGGAGGGAGAGCCTGTCTCCATAAAAAAAGAGGCTGACCACAGTGGCTCATAACCATAATCCCAGCACTTTGTGAAGCTAAGGCAGGTGGATCACTTGAGGAAGATCACTTGAGACCGGCCAGGCCAACATTGCAAAACCCTGTCTCTACTAAAAAGACAAAAATTAGCCAAGCATGTTGGTGCACGCTTGTAATCCCAGCTACTCAGGAAACTGAGACACTAGAATTACTTGAACCCGGGAGGTGGAGTTTGCAGTGAGCTAAGATCATGCCACTGCACTCCAGCCTAGGCGACAGAGCAAGCCTCTGTTTCAAAAAAAAAAAAGCAATTACTATAAGAAAAAAATGGATTAAACTCCCCAATCTAAAGATAGAGTGGTTGAGTGAATGAAAACCATTAGACAATTAGGTACTATCTATAAAAGGCTCACCTAAGATTTAAGTGAGCCTTAAATCTCACTTCACAGAGGCTGAACATGAATGGCTGCAAAAAGATATTCAATGCCAGTGGTAAACAAAAGAGAGCAGAGGTTTTGGCCATACTTATATAAAACAAAATACATTTTAAGTAAAACACTGTCACAAGAGACAAAGGAACACATGATATGATAATAAAACAGTCAACTCATTAGGAAGCTATAACACTTGCAAATATGTAATTCACCTAACATCCAACCACCCAAATATAAAAAGCAAATAATGACAGAATTGAAAGGAGAAATAGAGTAACACAAGGAGATTTTAACACTCCACATTAAAATAATGGAGAGAACCACAACAAAGATCAATAAGGAAACAGAGGACTTGAACAATTGCACATAACAAACATATATAAAACACCAATACCAAACAGCAGCAGAATACACATTCTTGTCAAAAGCACATAGAATATTCTCCAATATGGTCACACAGTGTCTTTTTTTTTGACACAGGGTCTCTGTCGCCCAGGCTGGAGTGCAGTGGCGTGATCTCAGCTCACTGCAACATCTACCTCCTGGGTTCAAGCAGTTCTCGTGCCTCAGCCTCCTGAGTAGCTGGGACTACAGGCATGAGCCACCATGCCCAGCTAGTTTTTGTATTTTTGGTGGAGATGGGGTTTTTGCCATGTTGGCCATGCTGGTCTCGAACTCCTGACCTCAGGTGATCTGCTCGCCTTGGCCTCCCAAAGTGCTGAGATTACAGGCATGAGTTGCCACACCCAGCCACACAAGTCTTAACAAATTTCTGAAGACTGAAATCATACCAAGTATCTGTTCCAGTCACAATCAAGTGAAACTAGAAATCAGTATCAGTACAAAAACTGAAAAATCCACCAATAGGTGGAAATTAAACAACAAACTCTTGAACAATCAATGGAAAAAAGAAGAAATCACAAGGGAAATTAGAAAATATCTTTTGACAGGGCCAGGCGCGGTGGCTCACGCCTGTAATCCCAGCACTTTGGGAGGCCGAGACAGGAGGAAGGTCAGGAAATCGAGACCATCCTGGCTAACACAGTGAAACCCCATCTCTACTAAAAACACAAAAAATTAGCCGGCCGTGGTGGCGCATGCCTGTAGTCCCAGCTGCAAGAGAATCGCTTGAACCCGGGAGGCGGAGGTTGCAGTGAGCCAAGATGGCGCCACTGCACTCCAGCCTGGGTGACAGAGCAAGACTCTGTCTTAAAAAAAAAAAAAAGAGAGAGAGAAAAGAAAATATCTTGCGACAAATGAAAACAACATACCAGCCGGGTGCAGTGGCTCACGCCTGTAATCCCAGCACTTTGGGAGGCCGAGGCGGGTGGAACACGAGGTCAAGAGATGGAGGTCATTCTGGCCAACATAGTGAAACCCCGTCTCTACTAAAAATACAAAAATTAGCTGGGTGTGGTGGCAGGCACTTGTAATCCCAGCTACTCGGGAGGCTGAGGCAGGACAATCGCTTGAACCCGGGAGGCGGAGCTTGCAGTGAGCCGAGATCCTGCCAGCTCACTCCAGCCTGGCGACAGAGCGAGACTCCCTCTCAAAAAAACCCCAAAACTTATGGGATGCAGCAAAAGCACTACTAACAGAAAAGTCTGTATCAGTAAATGCCAACATTGAAAAACAAGAAAGTTTTCAACGCAACAACCTAAATTTACACCTCGAGAAGACAGAAAAATAAAACTAAGCCGAAAGTTAGTAGAAGGAAAGAAACAAAGACTAGAGCATATAGAAATGAAAAGATAAACTACAGAGCAACATCCTTTATAAATACTGATGCAAAAATCCTCAACAAAATACTAGTATACCAAATTAAATAGCATATTAAAAGAAATACACAGCTCCCGTTAGGGCCAGCTGAAGGAAAAAAAAAAAAAAAAAGGGCCGGGCACAGTGGCTCACGTCTGCAATCCCAGCACTTTGAGAGGCCGAGGCAGGCGGATCACAAGGTCAGGAGATGGAGACCATCCTGGCTAACATGGTGAAACCCTGTCTACTAAAAAATACAAAAAAAATTTAGCGGGGCATGGTGGGGGGCAGGGGGCGGGGAGGGGGCCTGTAGTCCCAGCTACTCAGAAAGCTGAGGCAGGAGAATGGAGTGAATCCAGGAGGTGGAGCTTGCAGTGACCCGAGATTGCACCACCGCATGCCAGCCTGGGCAACAGAGCAAGACTCCGTCTCAAAAAATAAAAGAAAT
Source organism: Hylobates moloch (assembly GCF_009828535.3). NCBI lineage: Eukaryota > Metazoa > Chordata > Mammalia > Primates > Hylobatidae > Hylobates > Hylobates moloch. The sequence goes on from NW_026652281.1 coordinate 153,618,697, forward strand.
ATACATCATGACCAAGTGGAATTTAATCTTGGAATGCAACGATGGTTCAAAAATAGAAAAAAATAGAAAATCAATAGAAAAAAATAGAAAAATAGAAAAAATCAACAGAATAGAAAAATCAACAGAATAGAGCACATTAACAGAATAAAGGACCCCCAAAAATCTACATGACCTTCACACTTGATGTAGAAAAAACATCTGACAAAATTCAACTACCTTTCATGACTGAAAAGAAAGCACTCAACAAACTAGGAATAAAAAGAAATTACATGCCAGGTATGGTGGCTCACACCTGTAATCCCAGCACTTTTGGGTGGCCAAGGTAGGAAGACTGCTTGAGCCCAGGAGTCTGAGACCACCCTAGGCAACATAGTAAAATCTTGTTTCAACAAAAAATTACAAAATTAGTCAGGTGTCATGGTGCACACCCGTAGTCCTAGTCCCAGCTACTTGGGATGCTGAGGTGGGAGCATCACTTGAGCTCAAAAGTTTTAGACCCACCTAGGCAATATAGTAAAACCCGACCTGTACAAAAAGGTTAAAAATCAGCAGAGTATGGTGGTGCACGGCTGTAGTCCCAGCTACTTGGGAGGTCGAGGTGGGAGTATTGCTTGACCCTGGGTGGTTGAGGCTGCAGTGACCCGTATCACCACTGCACTCCAGCCTAAGTGACAGAATGTGACCTTGTCTACACTTTGGGAGGCCGAGGTGGGCAGATCACAAGGTCAAGAGTTCGAGACTAGCCTGACCAACATGGTGAAACCCCGTCTCTACTAAAAATACAAAAAAATTAGCTGAGCGTGGTGGCAGGCACCTGTAATCCCAGCTACTCAGGAGGCTGAGGCTGGAGAACGGCTTGAACCCGGGAGGTGGAGGTTGCAGTGAGCCGAGATAGCGCCACTGCACTACATCACGGACACCAAGAATGAAACTCTGTCTAAAAAAAAAAACAAAACAAAACAAAAAACAAAAAAAGAATGTGACCCTATCTAAAAACAAAAACACAAACAAAAAAGTAATTACATAAACATAATAAAGACTACATATGAAAAGACCACAGCTAATACACTTGACGGTGAAACACTGAAAGCTTTTCCTCTAAGATAAAGAGCAAGGGAAATATACTCACTGTAGCAACCTATTCAACACATTATTTGAAGTCCTAGCAGAGTAATTAAGCAATAAATAGGCAAGCAAGAAGCCAAATTATCTCTTTGCAGATGACATGAACCTTTATGTAGGAAACCTTAAAGATTCCACACACTATTAGAACAAAGAATCAAATTCGGCAAAGTTCCAAGATACAAAATTAAACCTGAAAAATCAGTTGCATTTCTACATACTCATAATGAACAATATAAAAGGAAATTAAAACAATCACACTTGCAATAGCATAAAAAAGAATAGAATACTTAAGAATAAACTTAACCAAGGAGGAGAAATGGTTGTACACTCCAAAACACTGTTGGATGAAATTATGGAAGACATAAATAAATGGAAAGATAGCCTGTTTTCATGGATTGGAAAACTTAATATTGTTAAGATATCCCTACTACCCAAAGGAAACTAAAGTCAATGCAATCCTTATCAACATCTCAATAGCCAATTTTTTTGCAGAAATAAAAAAACTATCCTAAATTAGTGTGTAATTTCAAAGAACCCCCAAATGAACAAAACAATCTTGAGAAGACAAAAAAAAACAAAACAAAACTGGAGGCCTTACATTTCTTGATTTCAAAACATATCATGAGCCTATGGTAATCAAAACAATATTGTACTGGCATAAAAATAACAGACATATAAATCAATGGAACAGAACAGAGATCCATAGAGATCCCTGGCCAGGGTGGTGGCTCACACCTGTAATCCCAGCTTTTTGGGAGTCTGAGGAGGGAGGATCACTTGAGCCCAGGAATTCAAGAACAGCCTGGGCAACATGGTTGGACCCCGTCTCAATTTTACTAAAAATTAAATAAAAAAAAAAAGAACAGAGATCCCTGAAATAAATCACGTACATCGTCAAATGATCTTCAACAACAGTGCCAAGACTACACAATGGGGAAAAGATAGTATCTTTAACAAACAGTATTGTGAAACTGGATATCCACATGCCGAAGAATGAAGATGAACTCTCATTTTACACCTTATATAAAAATTATCATAAAATAGATCAAAGATCTAAACATAAGACCTCCAACTATGAAACTCCTAGAAGAAAACAGACAAAAAACTTCATGATATTGGAATGAACAATAATTTCCTGGCTATGAGACCCAAGGCACAAGTAAAAATTTTTTAAAAAGCAAAAATGGAAGAAAAATCACATTAACTTCTACACAGCAAAGAAAACAATCAACAGAGTGAAAAGGCAGGTACAAAATGGGAGAAAATACTTGCAAATCATACATCAGATAATTGGTTAATATCCAGAATATATGAATAACTCTTATACCTCATTTTTTTTAAATAACAAGATTTAAAAATATGCAAAGGGATATACACAGTAGCTCATGTCTGGAATCCCAGCATTTTGGGAGGCCAAAGTGGGAACATCATTTGAGCTCAGTAGTTGAAGACCAGCCTGGGCAGCATAGCCAGAAACCTGTCTCTACAAAAAAAAACACAAAAATTAGCCAAGTGTGGTGGCATGCACCTGTACTCCCAGCTACTCAGGGTGCTGAGATAGGAGGATCACTTGAGCCCAGGAGTTCGAGGCTGCAGTGAGCTATAACTGCACCACTGTATTCCAGACTGGGTGACAAAGAGGCCCAGTATCATTAAAAACATATGTATATGGACAAAGGACTTATAAAATGATGCAGCAATTATGCAAAACACTATAGAGGTTCATCAAATTTAATGTAGGCCAGGTGCGCTGGCTCACACCTATAATCCCAACACTTTGGGAGGCCAAAGCAGGAGGATCACTTAAGGTCAGGAATTTGAGACCAGCCTGGCTAACATGGCAAAACCACTGTAATCCCAGCTGCTTGGGAGGCTGGGGCACAAGAATTGCTTGAGCCCAGGAGGCGGAGGTTGCAGTGACTTGAGATCGCATCATTATACTCCAGCCTGGGTAACAGAGAGAGACCCTTGTCTCAAAAAAAATAAATAAAAGTAGAATTGCCCTATGTTCCACCAATGCCATTCTAGGTATTTATCCAAAAGAAATGAACATCACTGGGTGCAGTTGCTCATGCCTGTAATCCCAGCACTTTGGGAGGCTGAGGTGAGCAGACCACCTGAGGTCAGGAGTTCGACACCAGCCTGGCCAACATGGTGAAACCCCGTCTCTACTAAAAATTCAAAATTAGGCCGGGCGCGGTGGCTCACGCTTCTAATCCCAGCACTTTGGGAGGCCGAGGCGGGTGGATCAGGAGGTCAGGAGATCCAGACCACGGTGAAACCCTGTCTCTGCTAAAAATACAAAAAATTAGCCGGGCGTGGTGGCGGGTGCCTGTAGTCCCAGCTACTCGGAGAGGCCGAGGCAGGAGAATGGCGTGAACCCAGGAGGCGGAGCTTGCAGTGAGCCGAGATTGTGCCACTGCACTCCAGCCTGGGTGACAGAGAGAGACTCTGTCTCAAAAAAAAAAAAAAAAAAATTCAAAATTAGCTAGGTGTGGTGGCATATGCCTGTAATCCCAGCTACTTGAAAGGCTGAGGCAGAATTGCTTGAGCCTAGGAGGCGGAGATTACAGTGAACTGAGATTGTGCCATTGCACTCCAGCCTGGGCAACAAGAGCGAAACTTCATCTCAAAAAAAAAAAAAAAAAATGAAAACCAGATCTCAGAGATATCTGCATATCCATGTTCACTGTAGCATTATTCACAATAGTCAAGATGTGGAAGCAATCTAAATGTCCATCAACCAATGAACTGATAAAGAAAAGATGCTTTTGTATGGAAAAGAATAAGTATGTTGGAATATTATTCAGCCATAAAAAAAGGTTATCAGCAGGGCGTGGTGGCTCATGCCTTTAATCCCAGCACTTTGGGAGGCCAAGGAGGGCGGATCACGAGGTCAGGAGATCGAGACCATCCTGGGGAACATGGTGACACCCCGTCTCTACTAAAAATACAAAACAAATTAGCCAGGCGTGGTGGCATGTGCCTGTGGTCCAAGCTACTTAGGAGGCTGAGGCAGGAGAATCGCTTGAACCCACGAGGCAGAGGCTGCAGTGAGCTGAGATCACACCAGTGCACTCCAGCCTGGGCAACAGAGTAAGACTCTGTCTCAAAAAAAAAAAAAAGAAGGTGATCCTGTCATATGCTGCAACATGGATGAACCTTGAAAACATTACGCTAAGTGAAATAAGCCAATCACAAAACAACAAATACTGCATGATTCCACTTACATGAGATGTCTAAAGTAATCAAATTCACAGAAGCAGAAAGAATGTTAGCTGTCATGGATTGAACAGAGGAGAAAATCAGGAGTTGTTGTTCAATGGGTATAGAGTCTCAGTTAAGCAAAATGAAAATGTTCTGGAGATCTGCTGTTGTACATGTACATGATTTATGACACTATAATACACACTTAAATACTGTTTTTTTGTTTGTTTATTTTGAAATGGAGTTTTGCTCTGTCTCCCAGGCTGGAGTGCAGTGGGGCAATCTCAGCTCACTGCAACCTCCACCTCCTGGGTTCAAGTGATTCTCCTATCTCAGCCTCCCGAGTGGCTGGGATTACAGGAGCGCGCCACCACGCCCAGCTAATTTTTGTATTTTTAGTAGAGATGGGGTTTTGCCATGTTGGCCAGGCTGGTCTTGAACTCCTGACCTCAGGTGATCTATCAGCCTTGGCCTCCCAGAGTGTTGGGATAACAGGCGTGAGACACCGCACCTGGCCGTAAATACTGTTAAAGAGTAAATTTCACGCTAGCCTGGGCAACAGAGTCAGACCCTATCTCCAAAACAAAACAAAAAACAAAAAAAAGGTATATTTAGGTTAGATGCTTTTTAACCATAATTTTAGAAGAAGACAGAGAACTGATACCAACTACAAGAGGCATGAACCAGAAAACATTAAACTAAGTAAGGGAAACCAGACCCAAAAGGACCACATATTGTACGATTCAATTTCTATGAAACGTACACAACAGACAAATCTACAGATTGGTAAAAACTGAAGGCAGGGCGGGGCGCGGTGGCTCACGCCTGTAATCCCAGCACTTTGGGAAGCCGAGGCGGGCGATCACAAGGTCAGGAGATGGAGACCATCCTGGCTAACACGGTGAAACCCCGTCTCTACTAAAAATACAAAAAATTAGCCAGGCGAGGTGGCGGATGCCTGTAGTCCCAGCTACTCAGGAGGCTGAGGCAGGAGAATGGCCTGAACCCCGAGGGCGGAGCCTGCAGTGAGCCGAGATCACGCCACTGCACTCCAGCCTGGGCAACAGCGAGACTCCGTCTCAAAAAAAACCAAAAAAACAAAAAAACAAAAAAAATTAGCCAGGCGTGGTGGCGGGCAGCTGTAGTGACAGCTACATGGGAGGCTGAGGCAGGAGAATGGCGTGAACCCGGGAGGTGGGGCTTGCAGTGAGCCGAGATCACACCACAGCACTCCAGCCTGGGCAACAGAGTGAGACTCCAACTCAAGAAAAAACAAAAAACAAAAAAAACTGAAGGCAGATTGATAAGAGTTCTGTGTTTCTGTATGGGATGATGCAAATATTCCACAATTGATCGCACTGATTGTTGCACAACTCTGTGACTATACTACAAACCACTCAATTAAAAATTTTAAAAGGTGAATTTTATGATGAGAATTGTATTTTCAATAAAGCTGTTTAAAAAATCTATTATGATACACAATTTTGAGAATCTTATGTTAATGGATATTGCTGTAAAAAAGAAAAAAAATATATGTATATACATGTATACACACACTGCTTTATCCTCAACTATACTGTGTAATGTTAATATCTTGAAAGATTTCTGTTTTCCATCTGCCAGTACGTACAACACTTGGGTACTTCTGGTATTTTTATTTGTTCATAATCCTCATTCCAGCATGGATTTAAGACACCTAAGACCTTCAAATAAGTACTACAGAATACTTGCAGTTTTTTCAAAAGCACATGTGGTTCATCAAATTGTCCACAAATCAGAAGGACCTATCTTAAGTAGTGGTCAAAGAAAACCTAACATCCAGCCAGACGCAGTGGCTCATGCCTGTAATCCCAGCACTTTTGGCGGGTGGATCACTTGAGTTCAGTTCAAGACCAGCCTGGCCAACGTGGTGAACCCTCATCTCTACTAAAAATACAAAAATTACCAGGTATGGTGGTGGGTGCCTAAAGAAAAAAAAAAAAACTACCATCCAATAGAGTCTATTTGCTTTCTATAACCTAACAACTGGATGTAAATCCTAGGATCAGAGCCTCTCAATTACTTGCAATTACATATTGAGTCCCAAAAACCTTGGGGATTTTAAAAGGTAAGAAACGGGGAATAGGTCAGGCAATTCCAAAGTAATTCCAGCACTTTAGGAGGCAGAGGCTGGCAGATGGCATGAACTCAGGAGTTTGAGACCGGCCTGGGCAACACAGTGAGACCCTGACTCAAAAGAAAAAAAGTTAAAAAAACAAACAAACAAACAAACAAACAAAATGAGAGAGAGAGAGAAAAAGAGAGAGAGAGAGAGAAAGTGAGAAAGAAAGATGTTATAGAGATTTACTTGAAAAGGTTGGGGAAAAGGGCTTCTGGTAAAGTTTAACTTTTTTTTTTTTTTTTTTTTTTTTGAGACGGAGTCTCGCTCTGTCACCCAGCTGGAGTGCAGTGGCGCGATCTCGGCTCACTGCAAGCTCCGCCTCCTGGGTTCACGCCATTCTCCTGCCTCAGCCTCCTGAGTAGCTGGGACTACAGGCGCCCGCCACCACGCCCGGCTAATTTTTTTGTATTTTTAGTAAAGACGGGGTTTCACCGTGGTCTCGATCTCCTGACCTGGTGATCCGCCCGCCTCGGCCTCCCAAAGTGCTGGGATTACAAGCGTGAGCCACCGCGCCCGGCCTAACTTTTGAATATATATGGAAATCTCATCTTCAAAATTCAGACCTTTCTACATAAAACTCCTTCTTCATTGAAGTGATGATTCTTCCCCCCTAGTTTATACTTCACTTTACCATTACAACAGACCAATTTCAGAAGGGCAATGTTTATCAGCACTTTCTCCAATTTTTTTTTTATCACATTTAGATGTCCTTACCTGGTTCAGGGAGCTCAGCCTGTGGTGTCAAACTGGGAATTCCTGGCTCCTTTTCCATGTCACCAATGCTGGCACTGGATTTATCACAAACATTTAACCGTGGCCCAACTGAATCTAAGCAGTCAGCATGATTTTGATCTGTCAGTGGTTCCTCAAGTATGCTTGCTGAAGGAGGAGTTCTATGCTCTGGAAACTCATCCCGCCTCTCCTGCACAGGGTCACTAGGAAGTAAGACCCCAAAGGCACACTCAGAGTTTTCTTTCTCTTTAAATCTGTTCATGCGCTTACGAGGTTTAGTGCGCCTTTGGTTTAAACGCTGCCACCGCTTTTTAGGCACCACTTGATTTACACCATTGAGTTCATCATTCTCACTGTTCATTACAGAGTCCAGCTCTGGGCCTTTTCCGTTTTCAAAAGAGAGTCCTTTTTCAGAAATTTTACCAGGATCAGATTGCTTAACCTTGTTATCGAAATGCACATCAGAAAAATGGTCACCATCTTCACTTGTTAAGTGGCCCATTATCTGAAGGGGTTCCTCTTTACTAGGATCTTCTGCCCCACCTCTCAGTGAACCTCCATGTTCTCGGTCTCCCTGCAGTACAGCATCAAGAGTCATACTTGGAAGCTGATTCAGTTTTCTTTTGCGCTCGGTCTTTAAGGCTTTACGGTTCACTGTGTTCTTTACTATTTGGGCTGAAAAAGCATCTCGCAATTTGGATGAAGGCTTTGATCGTCCACAATTGCGCCTAGTAACACAGTTTGAACGACTTTTACCAGAAGCAGGGAGGTCTCTTTTGTCGGACACTAAGCCAGGTAGGGAAGCAGACAATTCCCCAGATAATGCAGAGTCACCCCCACTAGGGCTAGGATTGGCAGAGTTCTGAGTGCCATCTCCCTTTCTCTCTGAATTGTGTGTGGGGCCTCCTGAAACCAAAACCTTAGAGACTCCTACAGGACTATTAGTAGAACAGTCCCCACGACCAGGACTCCGGTAAGAGACCAGGTTTTGAGCAGTCATCAACCGCTGCTCCTTCGTCTTACTATCATGCATATCTTTCAACATCATTAGCAATGTACTGAATTTGTAGTCTGGTTCAATAGGTATGTGATTCTGACTAGAAGCAGAAGAAAAAAGTAATGGTTTTGATGGCTTTGATGTTCCAGAATCACTGACATCCTCACCTAAGGATCTGTAAGAGAGTTCCTTCAACTCAGATAAAACATGTTTCACCACTGCTGTTTCTATGTCACTTGAATCCCTGGTTTTCTCATGCATATTGTTCAGTAGTTTCAGACCATCCACTTTCCCACTTTTAGAAATGCTGGCCAAAGGAGAACCTTTGGTATCAGAAGAGCAGCATTTCAAACTGCACTCCTCATTTATAACTGGGGGTTCTACCATAACTGGATTTTCTTTGTGTTTGCACTTTATACTTCGGAACTTGGGCTGTTTGCTTTTCGAATGTAATAGAGCTTGATTTGCTGCCCCACCCTTTATTAGCAAGTTCTCACTGGATATGCTTGATGACATGCTGAATTTTGGAGAGACAGCATCATTTGTAAAATCTGATTGGGGTTTGTGAACAAGAGTAGATGCCTTCAGATCAGAGAGATTAACCTGAGACGTCTCGGTTCCAGGCTCTGCACTCTTAGTACAACCCATTAAGTGGTCTGTATGTGAGTTACTAATGAGAGGCTTCTGTTTTGCTTTTACCCTAGTGTTTGTGGCAGCAAACCTAGAAAACTTTATCTTTTCATTTTTCTGCATAGATAACATGTTCTCTGTTCTATCGAAAGCATCTGTAATTTCAAGGACACTGTTATCAGACTCTGAGCTGTGTTCTATGGGATCCAGGTCACTGCTTCCATCATCAGAAGTGGTACAGATACTAATGGAATCACTTCGCTTTTCCTCATCACCTGCTCCAATATAGCAGAGCTTCACTTTTGAACCACACACCAGGCTTCGTTGGGGTTTATTCTTCTCTCGAGAACACTTTGAGATCAAAGCACCCTCAGGCAAGCCCAATAAAGAGTCACCATTTGAAGTCTCAAATTCTTTCTTTGCAGTGTTTTTTCCACAGGAAGAAAACAGAAAACTTCCTGGGGCAGTGTTGGACCCTGTGAGGCTATTTGCTATCCTGGAAAGTTCATTAGAGGCCTGCGTATCAGATATATCCCCAGAGATAAAGTTTAGGCCAAGGTTCTCTGGAATCTTTCCCCTCCGTTCATCTTTATGTGCTTCAAATTGTATGTGGCCCTTTTTCACACTAGTCCTTTTTGGATTATCAGAGCTCTTTCTGGCTCGAGATTTAGCACAAAGCTTTTCCTTCTCATCTGCAGAATGTTCAGAATCAAAAGCCAGTGATTTCAAGCAGCCATTAAGCAACAGGTCATGTTCTGACTCAGGATCATTTGTGCAGTCTTCAAATGGCATATCTTCCTCACTGTCCAACTTGATTGAACCAGGAATACATTTTCGGTTCTTTGACCCCTTGGGAACATCATACTGTTCTGCAAGTCCAACACTGGCTTCCCATTTACTCAAAATTTTCTGAGGAACCTTAAATTTAAAGGAGAAAAAGAATTATCACTTATCAAAGAAATGGGTGGGGGAAAAGGGAGATGAAATCAGAAGGTTTTTTTTTTTTTCCTTTTTTTTTTTTGAGACAGAGTCTTGCTCTGTCGCCCAGGCTGGAGTGCAGTGGCACAATGTTCGCTCACTGCAACCTCTGCCTCCTGGGTTCAAGTGATTCTCCTTCCTCAGCCTCCCGAGTAGTTGGGATTACAGGCGCCCACCACCACACCCAGCTAATTTTTTGTATTTTCAGTAGAGTCGGGGTTTCACCATGTTGGCCAGGCTGGTCTCAAACTCCTGACCTGAAGTGATCCGCTCACCTCAGCCTCCCAAAGTGCTGGGATTACAGGTATGAGCCACCGCACCCGGCCTGAAATCAGAAGCTTTTATGAACCTGTCAGGCCTCCTACTTTTATGGAACCAGCCGTTAGCACCTGAGCTCAAGCAGCATCTGAATCACCCTAATGGAGCTTCTTCAATAATACTTCTACTAATAAGATTATGTCATTAGAGTAAGGACTGATCTCACAAACACTCCACCCTCCCTGCATTTATAAGCACAAAGCAGAATATAGACTAAAACTGGTAACATTACATTTCTAAATTAAAGAATACTTGGCCGGGTGTGTGGCTCATGCCTGTAATCCCAGCACTTTCAGAAGCTGAGGAGGACGGATCACTTCCGGTCAGGAGTTCAAGATAAGCCTGGCCAACATCGCCAAACCCCATCTCTTTTTTTTTTTTTTGAGACGGAGTCTTGCTCTGTCGCCCAGGCTGGAGTGCAGTGGCACAATCTCAGCTCACTGCAAGCTCCGCCTCCCGGGTTCACGCCATTCTCCTGCCTCAGTCTCTCCAAATAGCTGGGACTACAGGCGCCCGCCACCACGCCCGGCTAATTTTTTGTATTTTTAGTAGAGACGGGGTTTCACCGTGGTCTCGATCTCCTGACCTCGTGATCCGCCCGCCTCGGCCTCCCAAAGTGCTGGGATTACAAGCGTGAGCCACCGCGCCCGGCCACCAAACCCCATCTCTACTAAAAATAAAAAAATTAGCCAGGTGTGGTGGCAGATACCTATACTCCCAGCTACTGTGGAGGCTGAGGCAGGAGAATCACTAGCACCCGGGAGTTGGAGATCACACCATTGTACTCCAGCATGGGGGACAGAGCAAGACTCCATCTCAAAAAATTAATTAATTAATTAAGGAGTATGAAGGCCAAACATATGTTCAGTTGCATAAAAAAGAAAGTAGGGAGGCTAAGACACGAGAATCATTTGTACCCAGTATGTGGAGGTTCCAGTGAGCTGAGATCACGCCACTGTACTCCAGCCTGGGTGACAGAGCAAGACTCTGTCTCAAAAAGAAAAAAGAAAAGAAAAAAAGAAAAAGAAAAAGAAAAAGCAAGAAAAAAAAAAGAAAAAGAAAAGAAAGCAAAAGGTTAAAGAAGATGAATATAGAAAAAACAGGATAAGAGGAATCAGCAGGTTTGATCTACCTCCCTAGGGGACTTGAAATTTGAAATTCTAGTTATCACTAGCCACCTGGCTAATCAAGAATCGACTATAAATGTTAAATATAACCTGGATTATAACCAAGCCATCTCCTAGGCTTCATCATGTAATCCAGAGCTATTATACTGATGACACCGTGGGTATTACATTATCTTTTCTGGATACCTCACAGCATGAAAACATTGAGACTCTGTGAAATACAGCTAATTTTTCAGACTCTTATTTTCTTCCTTACCTCCATACGATAGGTATTAGTCAAGATTCTAACTACCACATATACTTTAATATTTATGAAGGGGATGTTCTGCAGAGCAAGTAAACATTAAGATCATTGCTGGGGACAGTGGCTCATGGCTGTACTCCCAGGACTTTGAGAGGCTGAGGCAGGTGGATTACATGAGCTCTGGAGTTCAAGACCAACCTGGGTAACACAACGAGACTGTCTCTACTAAAAATACACACACACACACACACACACACACACACACACACACACACACACACACAAATTAGCCGGACATACTGCATGCATATGGTCCCAGCTACTCAGTAGGCTGAGGTAGGAGGATCATTTGGGCCCAGGAGGTGAAGGTTGCAGTGAGCCGAAACTGTGCCACTGCACTCCAGCCTGGATGACAGAGCAAGATCCTGTCTCAAATTTTAAAAAATAAAATAAATAAATAAAAGACTGGGTGGAGTGGCTCACACTTTTAATCCCAGCACTTTGGGAGGCTGAGGCAGGAGGATGCCTTTAGTCCAGCCCGGGAAACACAGGGAGACCGCCCTCTCTAAAACAAAACAAAACAAAACAAAACAAAACAAAAATTTAAAAAATAAATAAATAGGCCAGACATGGTGTCTCATGCCTGTAATCCCAGCACTCTGGGAGGCTGAGGTGGGCAGATCACAGGGTCAGGAGATAGAGACCATCCTGGCTAACATGGTGAAACCCCATCTACACTAAAAATATAAAACATTAGCCAGGACTGGTGGTGGACACTTGTAGTCCCAGCTACTCGGGAGGCTGAGGCAGGAGAATGGCATGAACCCGGGAGGCGGAGGTTGTAGTGAGCTGAGATCACGCCACTGCACTCCAGCCTGGGCAACAGAGCGAGACTCTGTCTCTAAAGAAATAAATAAATAAAAATAAATTAAAAAATAAATAATTAGAGTAATGAGGCCGGGCACAGTGGCTCACGCCTGTAATCCCAGCACTTTGAGAGGCCAAGGTCGGGGGGGGTGGCGGGGGGTCACCTTAGGTTAGGAGGTTGAGACCAGCCAGGCCAACATAGTGAAACCCTGTCTCTACTAAAAATACAAAAATTAGCAGGGCGTGGTGGCGCACGCCTGTAATCTCAGCTACTTGGGAGGCTGAAGCAGGAGAATCACTTGAACCCAGGAGGCAGAGGTTGTGGTGAGCCGAGATCATGCCACTGCATTCCAGCTGGGGCGATAGAGTGAGACTCCATCTCAAAAAGAAAAAAAAAAAAAATTAGGGTAACTAGAGGAGTAGCCTCCTCTTAAAGAAAGGATCAAACTGACAATCTAGTGTGTGTATTTTTTTTTTAAGCACAGAAACACATATCCACTAATGCTTATGACTGAGACCAGAGTAAATCAATTTTCCACAACCTGAAAGCCCCAATAAACACCTCTAAAAAGATTGGTAACTCTACATACCTAAAGACTTAACAAAATAACCGACACATCCCTATCAGCAATCAGCTGAAATATCTGAAAGGAAGCCGTTAACCTCTTTCATCCTAACAACACATACTAATTGTTTCTAAAGCATCAATTGTATGTCATATTAAATATTTTATACTTATTTCTAATGTTTACAACAGTTCTATAAGGTCTAAGTTATTGTACTAGCTTTAGAGATGAAGACACCAAGTCTTTGAGAACTCAAGTGTTAAGTGGCAGACCCTGCATATGAACTCTAAATTATCCTAATTATGATTTTTAAAAATAGTCTACAAGTATTGCCAGCATGGTATCTCATGCCTGTAATCCCATCACTTTGGGAAACCGATATGAAAGGATTAAGTCCAGCAGTTCAAGACCAGCCTGGGCAACATGGCAAGACCTCGTCGTTCTACAAAAAAATAAAAAAAAAAATTGGGGCTAGGCACAGTGGCTCACACCTGTAATCCCAGCACTTTGGGAAACCGAGGCAGATGGATCAGTTGAGGACAGGAGTTTGAGACCAGCCTGGCCAACATGGTGAAACCCTGTCTCTACTAAAAATACAAAAATTAGCCAGGTGTGGTGGCATACACTTGTAATCCCAACTATTTGGGAGGCTGAGACATGAGAATCGCTTGAACCCAGGAGGCAGAGGTTGCAGTGAGCCAAGATTGTGCCAGTGTACTCCAGCCTGGGTGACAGAGCAAGACTCTGTTTAAAAAAATAATAATAATAATAAATAAAAATTAGCCACTGTAGTCGTACCTATCTGTAGTCCCAGCTACCCAGGAGACTGAGGCAGGAGAATGGCTCGAGCCTGGGAGGTCGTAGCTGCAGTAAAAGACGACTGTGCAACAGCACTCTAGCATGAACAACATAGAGAGACCCCCGTATCAAATAATAATAATAATAAAAGTATTTAGACCCAGGGGAGTATAAAACACCAAACTAAAAATTATTATTTCTCCTTCAAGAATTTAATATAAGAGAATATTAAGTCATAGAGACCAACAGTAGAATGGTGGTAACAGGTGATGGGAGAAGGACAAATGGGGAATTACTGTTTAACAGGTAAAAGAGTTTCAGATTTACAAGATGAAAATAATTATGAGATGTTTGCACACCATTATGAATGTATTTAAAACCATTAACTGTACACTTAAAAGTGTTTAAGATGGTAAATTTTGTATTATATATATTTTAACACAATTAAAAAACTGGAGGAAAAAACAGTATTAAAATAAACTGGTATTTTTCTCAGCCAAATTTAACATAAAACATCAAGCAAAAGAAAAAAAGCCACAATACTGATGGTTGAAATATAACTAGAGTAGAAACTTAAGCACTGACAAACATAAAAAAGAAAATTATTAAAAACCTTACGGTTCTCAGTGGGCACAGTGGCTCACACCTGTAATCCCAGCACTTTGGGAGGCTGAGGTGAGTTGATCACCTGATGTCAGGAGTTCAAGACCAGCCTGGCCAATATGGCAAAACCCGTCTCTACTAAAAATACAAAAATTAGCCAGGTGTGGTGGCAGGCACCTATAATCCCAGCTACTTGGGAGGCTAAGGCACAAAAATGGCTCAAACCTGGGAGACGGAAGTTGCAGTGAGCCAAGAACGGAAGTTGCACTTCAGCCTGGGTGACAGAGTGAGACTCTGTCTCCAAAAACAAACAAACAAAAAACCACATTATTCTCATTAATAGAAATAATTAGTCCAAGTGGTAAGAAGCAGAATATTTCATTTCGATGATCACTTTCTTCATGCATAAAAGATAACAAAAGAATGGTCATGCTATGTCATAATTTTCACTACTGAGTGACACAGTAAAGTTGACTAAAATAATTTATCAAAAAATTGAGTATAAATATGTCACAAGCTAGCCCCAGCCCACTGGGGAGGAAAAACAAACAAACAAACAAAAAAACCCACCTGCATCTGCTCCCTAGCTCTTTTCTCACAAATATGCTACTACCAAAGGAAATAACTTACATTTCAAAAATATAATGCTTCTTCCCTGCCTCCTCTCTGCTAACTCCCAAGTAGATAATTATTTTTAAAAGGCCGGGCCGGGCCAGGCGCAGTGGCTCACACCTGTAATCCCAGCATTTTGGGAGGCCAAGGCAGGCAGGCTGCTTGAGCTCAGGAGTTCAAGACCAACCTGGCCAACATGGCGAAATCCTGTCTCTACTAAATACAAAAGTTAGCCAGGCGTGGTGGTGCTCGCTTATAATCCCAGCTACTGAAGAGGCTGAAGCACGAGAATCACTTGTACCTGGGACGCGGAGGCGGCAGTGAGCAAAGATTGCACCACTGTACTCCAACCTGGGAAACAGAGCAAGGCTCTGTCTCGAAAATAAATAAAAGGCCATTTTCTTTCTTTTTCTTACTTGCTTCTGTCACTCAATAAAAAGCCTTTTTTGTTTCCTACCTTATGCCTATATCCTTTTTCTTTCTGTTTTCCTCTTCGCCTAAGGACAGGTAGCTCTTCGAATTGATGTCTGCCTTCAAACATGACGATTGCTTTTCCAGCCACCCAGGCTCTCTCAGAAGGATCTCCAAAAGCCTCCACGTAGTACTGCCGATAGGGCCTCCGGTTGGAAACTAGGTAAGGGTAAGAGAACCAGAATCATTAGATCAAAGAAATTACTTCTCATCATTAATAGCCACATCATTGCTGCTAAAGAAGACTGTCTGGAAACAACTAACATGTCCACTGAACTAGACACTCTAGAGTAGATCATACACAAGGAAAATTTTAAGTATTCTATATGTGTGGCAAGAAAATACATAGGAGGTTATGAATGAATCAGTAGTCTAGTCTGATGATGTGATATAGCTTCAAAACCAGCTAAATGTAGATTAACTACAAAGAAGAAATTAAGATAGTAGACAGGTAAGTTTCTTTCACTATCAGTTTATAATTTCATTGTTCCAAAAATACAGAAGATGTATAATAAGCCCACAGCAACAAAAATGTATATATTAAAAAACAACCAAGAAAACGTGAAAAACACTAGGCTAATATAAAGAGGAAGAAATGTTTCAGCAAAGCAACATGTATGATCTGTTAACATTTATAGTGTAGCTACTCATAGACAAGCACCACACAAGGTGCTTTGCATGGATTCCTCCCCACAAGCACACCCCCAAAATAATGTATGGTTTTGATATTTTAGATATAGTAAGTTCAATAACTTAAGAGAGAACAAATGCATGGTCAAACATTGGTTTTGCAAAGAAAGTGAAATGCAATATTTCAAATTAGGGAAATTTTAAAAGAAAAAGGAAAGCCTACCAGTAATAAAACCAAAAATAAATCCAGTTTAGCCTATAATTTCTTGGTTATCTAAAGTTCTATACATATAATTAAAAATATGAAAACACAAATCCCATCTAGAAAAGATTATAATTAAATTCATCTAGTATATGTTATCTTCCACACACTTTACAATTTTATTAGCAACTTTTATTACACTAAAAAGTGTCACAAAAGAGAGTCAGGACAACACGTTTAACAATTTGTCACTTTTAATAAAAGGAAATAAAAATCATTTTATACAAAAATTCACTTTAACTCACATCTAGTTCCCTTGTAACAACCACGTCTTATTTCAAAACACAGAAAAGAATCCTAATAACCTTTGGAAGAATTACAGAATGCCTACTTCCTTCAGAATGCAAAATGAAAAATGAAAAAAAGAAAGACAAAGGAGAGAAGGGATTTATAAATTGAACTGTCAACGGTAACTTCTCTATAAATGGTGGTTTCAAAAGTGTACACATGGTAGTTTTTCTATAAAAAAACATAGCTCAATAATGAAACTAAAACTTAGTTAAATTTTGTGTTGTCTGGTTCATTTTAAAAACAAACTGAAAAAAAAAAAAGAGGCCGGGCGCGGTGGCTCACGCTTGTAATCCCAGCACTTTGGGAGGCCGAGGCGGGCAGATCACAAGGTCAGGAGATCGAGACCACAGTGAAACCCCGTCTCTACTAAAAATACAAAAAAAATTAGCCGGGCGTGGTGGCGGGCGCCTGTAGTCCCAGCTACTCAGAGAGGCTGAGGCAGGAGAATGGCATGAACCCGGAAGGCGGAGCTTGCAGTGAGCCGAGATTGAGCCACTGCACTCCAGCCTGGGCGACAGAGCAAGACTCCGTCTCAAAAAAAAAAAAAAAAAAAAAAAAGAACTCCTTATTTCCCACCTACTGAATTAAATCCTTCAATAAAAATCACCTACAGGAACTGGAACTGGTTAATATACACATGTGTGTACCTATATAGAGGTTCTTAAAGTCAATTTGAGAAATAAATCACTTTCCCATGAGTCAATACATTGAACTGGCCAGGTGCAGGGGCTCACACCTGTAATCCCAACACTTTGGGAGGCAGAAGTGGGAGGATTGCTTGAGTCCAGGAGTTCGAGACCAGCCTGGGAAACATAGCAAGACCCTATCTCTACTAAAAATAAAAAAATTAGCTGAGAATGGTGGCATGTGCCCGTAGTCCCACCTATTTGGAAGGGAGGATCACTTCATCCTCAAAGGTCAAGAATACAGTGAGCCATTATGACGCCACTGCACTCCACCCTGGCAGTATAGCAAGACACTTAGAAATAAATAAATAAATAAATAAATAAATAAATAAATAAATTAATTAATTAATTCCATTAACAGATCAAGAACTTCTGATGTGCCAGCAATGTGAGGAGGAGAAAAAAGAACTCACTGTCTGACAGATAAGTCATATATAAATAGATTACAGTACAAAAGGCATGACAACTGCAAAAATAAACACTTATTTCTTAAAAAAAAAAAAACTCAATTATAAGTGGGAGGAGACAAATGAAGTACTTGAACAATTTTTTTTTTTTTTTTTTGAGACGGAGTTTCACTCTTATTGCTCAGTCTGGAGTGCTATGGCATGATCTCGGCTCACCACAACCTCTGCCTCCCAGGTTCAAGCGATTCTCCTCCCCCAGCCTCCCGAGTAGCTGGAATTACAGGCATGCGCCACCATGCCCGGCTCATTTTTTGTATTTTTAGTAAAGATGGGATTTCTTCATGTTGATCAGGCTGATCTCAAACTCCCGACCTCAGGTGATCCGCCCACCTTGGTCTCCCAAAGTGCTGGGATTACAGGCGTGAGCCACCGCGCCAGGCTGAACAACTTTTAAAGTTAAACAGTTTGGCCAGGTGGGATGGCTCATGCCTGTAATCCCAGCACTCTGGGAGGCTGAGGCAGGCGGATCACCTGAGGTCAGGAGTTCAAGACCAGCCTGGCCAACATAGTAAAACCCCATAGTAAAAAAAGCTAAAAATACAAAAAGTAGCCGAGTGTGGTGCGACATGCCTGTAATCCAAGCTACTCGAGAGGCTGAGGCATGAGAATTGCTTGAACTCAGAAGGCGGGGGTTGCAGTGAGCTGAGATCACACCACTGCACTCTAGCCTGGGCAACAGAGTGAGACACCATCTCAAACAAAAAAAAAAAAAGTAAACACTTAAAGATAGAATTATAGTATGAGGGCACAGAACCCTCAAAGGCATGAATGAATAAAACAAAACAAAACTACAAGTAGTTCTAAACACTGTATCATAAACTAGAAGAAAAGGGAAACTAATGAAGGTTGGGCAGCAACCAGACTTGTAAGAGTTTGCATGGCATGTTAAGATCTTAGCCATTACAGCTTCGACTTTTAGCTGACTTTTAGTCCCAGTTACTCAGGAGGCTGAGGCAGAAGAATCGCTTGAACCCAGGAGGCAGAGGTTGCAGTGAGCCAAGATCCCGCTACTGCACTCCAGCCTGGGAGACAGAGCAAGACTCTGTCTCAAAAAAAAAAAAAAAAAACGCAGATGCTTAGGTTGGACGCAGTGGCTCACACCTATAATCCCAGCACTTTGGGAGGCGGAGGCAGGCGGATCACCAGAGGTCAGGAGTTCGAGATCAGCCTGGCCAACATGGTGAAACCCAGTCTCTACTAAAAATACAAAAATTAGTGCCAAGTGTGGTGGTATGCACCTGTAATCCTAACTGAGGCAAGAGGATCACTTGAACCCAGGAGACAGAAGTTGCAGTGAGCCAAGATCGCGCCTCATTGCACTCCAGCCTGAGCAACAAGAGTGAAACTCCATCCAAAAAAAAAAAAAAACGGAATACAAAAACACCAGATACTATACAATGTTTATAGAAACACTGTTCAGAATGGCCAAAAGGAAACAACCCCAATGTTCTCTGATGGATGAATGGAGAAACAAAATGTGATACTTACAATACAACAACGTATTATGTAGCCTTTAAAAAAAATTAACAGAGAAAAAAATTTGGAAACATACTATAGCATAGATGAACTTAGAAGACATTATGATAAGTGAAGTAAGGGGTCAATAGGACAAATGTCTGATTCTAGTCATATGTGGTATCTAAAATAGTCAAATTTATAAGGAAAAAAAAACACAGAACAGTGGTTACCAAGGGCTACGGTGATGTTGGTAAATGGGTACAGAGTTTCAATTTGGGAGATGAAAGAGTCTGGAGACGAATAATGGTAATGGCTACACAACAATGTTAATATACTTAATGCTACGGAACTGCCTACTTGAAACAATGAAAACATTAGGTAAGGAAAGGTAACTCAGGCCTATAGTCCCAGCACCTTGGGAGGCTGAGGCAGGGCAGCACCTTGGGAGGCCAAGGCGGGAGGATCACTTAAGGTCAGGAGTTCAAGAACGGCCTGGCCAACATGGTGAAATCCTGTCTCTACTAAAAATACAAAAACTAGCCAGGCGTGGTGGCACATGCCTGTAGTCCCAGCTACTCTTATAGTCCCAGCTACTCAGGAACCTGAGGCAGAAGAACTGCTTGAACCCAGGAGGCAGGGATTGCAGTGAGCTGAGATCCTGCCACAGCCTTGGCAACACAGCAGGACTCTATCTCAAAAAAACAAAACAAAACAAAAACATTAAATTTATGTTTTGTCTATTTTTTAAAAGTCAAATAACCAATGATGGGGATATGGGAAAAATCAGAACCAATGCATTCCTAGTGGGAACGTATCCCCATTGAAGTTGAGGAGCACAACAGATTTGTGGAAAAATTATAAACAAATCACAGATGCTCCATGACATACCCATTATAAGTTGAAAATATTAAGTTGAGGCCGGGCGTGGTGGCTCACTCCTGTAATCCCAGCACTTTGGGAGGCCTAGGCGGGCGGATCACGAGGTCAGGAGATCGAGAACATCCTGACCAACATGGTGAAACCCCATCTCTACTAAAAATACAAAAATTAGCCGGGAGCGGTGGCAGGCACCTGTAATCCCAGCTACTCAGGAGGCTGAGGCAGGAGAATTGCTCGAACCAGGGTGTCAGAGGTTGCAGTGAGCCGAGATCGTGCCACTGCACTCCAGCCTGGTGACGGAACGAGACTCCATCTCAAAAAAAAAAAGAAAATATTAAGTTGAATATGAAGGCTGGCCAGACGCAGTGGCTTCACGCCTATAATCCAAACACTTTCTGAGGCCAAGGCAACAGGACTGTTTGAGCCCAGGAGTTCAAGACAAGCATGGGCAATACAGGGAGACCCTGTCTCCCTGTCTACAACAAAATTTAAAAATGAGCTGGGTGTGGTGGCCTTTGCCTATAGTTCCAGCTACTTGCGGGGCTGAGGCGGGAGGATCACATGAGTCCAAGAGGCAGAGGTTGCAGTGAGCTGACATCATGTCACTACACTCCAGCCTGAGCAAAGAGCAAGACTCTGCCTCTAAAAAAAAAAAAGAATAATTAGAAAATGCATTTAATACACCTAGCCTACGCTAAACATGCTCAGAACACTTACATTGGTCTAAAGTTGTGCAATATTTCTGACACAAAGCCTATTTTAAAATTAACTGCTAAATATCTCGTGTAATTTACTGAATACTACATTGAAAGTGAAAAACAGCATGGTTCTACAGGTAACTCGAAGTACCATTTCTATTTAATGTGTATCGCTTTCGCACCATTGTAAGGTCGAAAAATTCTAACTCAAATTGGGGACCTACTACATATGAAATGTCCAGAATACGCAAATCCACAGAAACAGAAAGTACATTAGTGGTTGCTTAAGGCAAACACATATGGGTGTGGAAAGATGGAGACACAGGAAGCTAAAGAGTATGGGGTTCCATGTTATGGTGATGAATATATTTTCAAATTGATATCCTGGTGAAAACTTCAAGTATGGAGTTGAGTATATAAATCTAAAGCCTGGACTATCACTATGGATATGAATTCAATTTACTGATGACAATTTAAAACTCAGAGTTAGTAGGACTATCATTCAAGAAGGATGAAAAAGGGCCATTACAGACTAAATGTTTATGTCCTCCTGAAATGCATTATTGTGAAGCCTTGACCCCCACCCCCATATGTTGGTGTTTATAGGTGAGGCCTTTGGAGTAATTAGATTTACTAATTTTATACACTAAATATACTAAGAATACTAAATACTATTACTAGATTAGTAATAGGTCCCTCATGATGGAGGTGACCTCATGATGCAACTAGTCTCCTTGTAAGAAGATGCCAGAGTGAGTACTTTCGCTCTCTGCTAAATGAGGACACAGCAACAATGTGGTTATCTACAAGTCAGGAAGAGAGCCCTCACTTGGGATCCGAATTGGCTAGCACCTTCATCTTGAAACTTCCTTGTCTCTAGAGTCAAAAATAAATTAGCCAGGCACAGTGGCTCACACCTGTAATCTCAGCACGTTGGGAGGCCAAGGCGGGAGGATCACTTAAGGCCAGGAGTTCAAGACCAGTTCATGCAACATAGGGAGATCCTGTCTCTACAAAAAATACAAAAATTAGCCAAGTGTTGTGGTGCACACCTGTAGTCCCAGCTACTTAGGAGGCTGAGGTGGAAGGAGCGCTGGAGTCCTCATTTGGCAGAGAGCACTGGAGCCTGGGAGATGGGAAGTTGCAGTGAGCTGTAATTGTGCCACTGCACTCCAGCCTTAGTGACAGGGCAAGACTCTTTCTCAAAAATAAGAATAACATTAAAATAAAAAATAACAACAAAAAATAAAAATCCTTCTGAATCCTATATACCTATCTGCCTGCAGCATCCTCCCTTCTCTGTCTGTCTCCATTGCCTCAAATCAGTCCAATCTAACTTCTACCTCAATCAAACCAACAACAACAAAAAAGGTACTCGTGATCTCCACCTTCTTATCCCGAATGGACATTTTATTTGCTCTCTAGGCAACATTCAGCAAAATTGACCACATCGTCCTTAAACTACAGTGGTCCCAGCTCACATGAGACTTCACCTTCGATGGTTTCAGTTACCTGTGATACAGTAAAATAAGCTATTGGGGTCGAAGGTAGGGGACAGATTCCCATAACTTTTATTACAGTGTAATTGTTCTATTTATTTACTTTTTTTTTTTTTTTTTTTTTGTTTTTTGTTTTTTGAGACGGAGTCTCGCACTCTCGCCCAGGCTGGAGTACAGTGGCGCCATCTCGGCTCACTGCAAGCTCCGCCTCCTGGGCTCACACCATTCTCCTGCCTCAGCCTGCCAAGTAGCTGGGACTACAGGTGCCCGCCACCACACCCAGCTAATTTTTTGTATTTTTAGTAGAGACAGGATTTCACTGTCTTAGCCAAGATGGTCTCAATCACCTGACCTTGTGATCCGCCTGCCTCGGCCTCCCAAAGTGCTGGGATTATAGGCGTGAGCCACTGCACTCGCCCTCTGTTTTATTATTAGTTGTTATTGATCTCTTACAATGCCCAATTTATTTTTTATTTACTATTTTTTTTTTTTTTAGATGGAGTCTTGCTCCATCGCCCAGGCTGGAGTGCAGTGGTATGATCTCGGCTCATTGCAACTTCCACCTCCCAAGTTTAAGCAATCCTCCTGCCTTAGCCTCCCCAGTAGCTGGGATTACAGGTGTCCACCACCAGGCCCAACTAATTTTTTGTTTGTTTTTAGTAGAAACAGGGTTTCACCATGTTGGTCAGGCTGGCTTTCAACTCCTGACCTCAAGTGATTCGCCCGCCTCGACTTCCCAAAGTGCTAGGATTACAGGCATGAGCCACCACAACCGGCCACAATGCCCAATTTATAAATGATACTTTATAATAGGTATGTATGTACAGGAAAAACATTATATATGTGGGATTCAGTACTATCCAGTTTCAGGCATCCACTGAGAATCTTAGAACATATCCCTAGTACATACGACTGTACTCTAGCCACATTCTGCTACTTTTCCTCTTCCATCTCTGTTTCATCTGATTCTTTTTCATCATTCTTTTTCAGCAAGCTCAGTCTCTTCCATACAGATGTCAAATGATGTCTTCCTCAATGTACCTTTTGTCTCATGGTATCTTTTGTCCCAAAAAATCTCACCCATGCCTTGCCCATGGCTCCAACTAATACGAACAAGAATATGTCCTTTCTGAGTTATAGATGCTCCCGTGTTCTCTCAGTAAATGACGATCTATTCATCCATCCAGTGATGAAACTAAAAACGTGGAAGCCATCCAGTGATATGGAAACCTGAGAACTGAAAGCCTCAGGACTTCGTTCTCCCTCACTCAACATTATCCAATGCATTACTACATCAGATGCATTTTACCTCCTAATCTGTTTTTATTTTCTATTCACAATTTTCATCACACCATAATCACTAATAATGACTTCTTTAACTATCTCTTTTTACTTATTTGTGGTCCCCCTCTAATACATGTTCAACAATCCAGCCACAGTGAACTTTTAAAATGAACAGATCAGAGCATGGTGGCTCCCGCTAAACATGTTTTAATTATATACATTATTCCTGAGATAAAAATAACAAAATTTTTTTAACAAAGTTAACAAGGCACTGAACACTTTGTCCTATATCTACTTCCCAGCCTCATACTGTGCCACTCTCCATTACTCTGTGAGCTGCAGATTCCTGGAACCATCTTCTTCTCTCTTCCCTAGTTAACTCCCAACTCATCCTCTCAAGTAACAGATCAGAGATAACTTTATTAGCGAACACCACTGATGAAAAGTCCAGGTCAGTTATCCCTGTTATATCACTGAATAGGCATCAAAATTGTTCCTTGGACAGACTTCTCAGTTAAGCAATAATGCATTTGATTATTTTCTGGTGTCTTGTCCCTTATAAGAGATTCTAATTTCTCATGAGAGAAAGTAGTATTGATGCATGGTCCAATAATGGATCCCAAAACCTAGCACAGTACTCAATCTATACAAGGTATTTACTATTTGTTAAATAAATAGCATGGACTCAACTAGTATGCATAAGAAACACTATAAATAGGCTGAGTGTGGTAGCTCCCGTCAGTAATCCCAAGTACTTTGGGAGGCCCAAGCGGGCAGATCGCTTGAGCCCAGGAGTTTCAGACCAGCCTGGGCAACAAGACAAAACCCCGTCTCTACAAAAAAATTAAAAACTAAGCCAGGCATAGTGGCCAATGCCTGTAGTCCCAGCTGCTTGGAAGGCACAGGAGGGAAGATCGCTTGACCCTGGGAAGCTATGGCTGCAATGAGTCATGATCACGCCACTGCATTCCAGCCTGGGCAATAGAACGAGACCCTAAATCAAAAGAGAGACGAGGAGAGAGAGAGAGAGAGAGACACCCTAATGAGTAAGAAACCAGTAGTCATAGGGACAGGGAGGTTAGAAAAGGAGGACTCAAAGAGTTTTCTAGTAGTAGAATTTAAATATCCAGACAGGTCACAAAGGATAAGTTATCAACATTTTTTTTTGAATTAAAGAGAAAGTGTCTCATTGTGTTGCCAAGGCTGGCCTCAAACTCCTGGGCTCAAGTGATCCTCCCACCTCAGACTCCCAAAGTGCTGGGATTATAGGCATGAGCCACCATGCCTGGTCAAGGTATTAAATTTCTAACACACTAAATTATTTTTTTCTTTTGAGACAGAGTCTTGCTCTGTTGCCCAGGCTGGAGTGCAGTAGTGTGATCGTGGACCACTGCAACCTCCGCATCCCGGGTTCAAGCAATTCTTCTGCCTCAGCCTCCCCAGTAGCTGGGATTATAGGAGCATGCCAACACACCTGGCTAATTTTTGTATTTTTAGTAAACACAGGGTTTCACCATGTCAGCCAGACTGGTCTCGAACTCCTGACCTCAGGTGATCTGCCCGCCTTAGCCTCCCAAAGTGCTGGAATTACAGGTGTGAGCCACTGCGCCCAGACACAAAACCTAGTACTGTGCTAGGTTTTGGCGCCTGTAGTCCCAGGTACTTGGGAGGCTGAGGCAGGAGAATGGTGTGAACCCAGGAGGTGGAGCTTGCAGGGAGCCGAGATCGTGCCACTGCACTCCAACCTGGGAGACAGAGCGAGACTCCGTCTCAAAAAAAAAAAAAGACATTAAAATTTATAAAGGTTTTTGGACACCTCACTATTCAAAATATAAAATCAAATCCAGGAATTCTACTTTGGAGAAATCACCCTTTTTTTCAAAAAAAAAAAAAAAAAAAAAAAAAGAGGCATGGTGACTCACACATGTAATCCCAGCACTCTGGAAGGCCAAGGTGGGAGGATCCCTTATTAAGCTCAAAATTTCAAGACCAGCCTGGGTAATATATGGAGACACTATCTCCACCCAAAAAAACAAAACAAAACAAACCAAAAGCCATGTGTGGTGGCACACGTCTGTGCTCCCAGCTATTTCAGCTATTCAGGATGCTGAGGTTGGATGACTGTTTGAGCCCTGGAGATCAAGGCTTCAGTGAGGCGCGGTTATGCCATTACACTCCAGCCTAGGCAACAGAATGAGATCCTGTCTCAGAAAAATAAATAAATAAATAAATAAATAAATAATAAAAATATGAAAAAAATCTCCAGAAAGTGGAAAAGGCAAGCTGCAAAATATATAATGTTCTGTTTGTGATAAAGGAAAGACATGGAAGATGACTAAGAAGTATATATTTACTCATGTAAATAAAAATATAATTTACATGAAAAAACATTATGTATATAAAAATATATTAATATCGACCGGGTGTGGTGGCTCACGCCTGTAATCCAAACGCTTTGAGAGGCCATGACCGGTGGTTCACTTGAGGTCAGGAGTTTGAGACCAGCCTGGCCAACATGGTGAAACCCCGTCTCTACTAAAATACAAAAATTAGCTGGGCGTGGTGGCACACACCCACCTGTAATCCCAGCTACTCTGGAGGCTGAGGCAGGAAGAGAATCGCTTGAACCCGGGAGGCAGAGGTTGCAGTGAGCCGAAATTGCACCACTGCATTCCAACGTAGGTGACAGAGCAAAATTCCGTCTCAAAACAAAACAACAACAACAACAAAAATTAATATCAATTGGTTGCCTGTTGAAAGGAGTGAAGAATGTGGCAGATCACAGCAAAGCAGAGAGTAAGCTGATTTTTCTGAATCTCATCAACATCTGACTTTCAGAAACTAAAATGCATATATTAAAACTAAAATAAAATCACTACCATCCTAATAGAAAAAAGGACAGCTCAAATCAAGTTTCAGGCCAGGTGCAGTGGCTCACGTCTGTAATCCCAACACTTTGGGAGGCTGAGGAAGGAGGATCACCTGAGGTCAGGAGTTCAAGACCAGCCTGGCCAACATGGTGAAACCCCATCTCTATTAAAAATACAAAAATTGGCCCGGTGCGGTGGCTCACACTTGTAATCCCAGCATTTTGGGAGGCCGAGGCAGGCAGATCACGAGGTCAGGAGATCAAGACCATCCTGGCTAACATGGTGAAACCCCGTCTCTGCTAAAAATACCAAAAAAATTAGCTGGGCATGGTGGTGGGCGCCTGTAGTCCCAGCTACTTGGGAGGCTGAGGCAGGAGAATGGCGTGAACCCAGCAGGCAGAGCTTGCGGTGAGCCGAGATTGCGCCACTGCACTCCAGCCTGGGAGACAGAGCAGAAATTCTTCTCTAAAATAAAATAAAATAAAAATAAATCAAGTTTCAGCCCCATCCTTTAGAGTAATTTAAAACTAAGGTACCTGAGATTCAAACACAACAATCAACTGAAAAACAAACAATAGCATTTAAAGGAAATACTCCAAATTAAAATTTTAAACTTCAAAATTATTAATAAGAAACATTTACAATTGTTTCAGCTTTTATATTATCAAAAATGATACAAACCTGATTAAAGTAGAAATATGTAAATATACTAAAAGGTGATTCTGGACAATGTAAACATTAGAGAAATGGCCTAACACCTTCCTGGCATCAACAGAATAATTGAGAATGCTTAAATCAGCCGGGCGCAGTGGCTCACACCTGTAATCCCTATACTTTGGGAGACTGAGGCGGGCGGATCACCTGACGTCAGGAGTTCAAGACCAGCCTGGCCAACATGGTGAAACCTCGTCTCTACTAAAAACATAAAAATTAGGCCTGGTGCAGGACTCATGCCTGTAATCTCAGCACTTTGGGAGGCCGAGGCAGGCAGATCACCTGAGGTCGGGAGCTCGAGACCAGTCTGACCAACATGGAGAAACCCCGTCTCTACTAAAAATACAAAATTAGCTGGGCGTAGTGGCACATGCCTGCAATCCCAGCTACTGAGGAGGCTGAGCCAGGAGAATAGCTTGAACCCGGGAGGCGGAGGTTGCGGTAAGCCGAGATCACGCCATTGCACTCCAGCCTGGGCAACAAGAGCAAAACTCCATCTCAAAAAAAAAACAAACAAACAAACAAACAAACAAAAAAAACCAAAAACAAAAACAAAAATTAGCCAAGCGTGGTGGCGGGTGCCTGTAATCCCAGCTGCTCGGGAGGCTAAGGCAGGAGAATCGTTTGAACTCACAAGTCAGAGGTTGCAGCGAGCTGAGATTGCACCACTACAGTCCAGCCTGGGCAACAAGAGCGAGACTCCATCTCAAAAAAACAAACAAACAAACAAACAAAAAAAATGAGAGAAGGTTTAAATCATAGAGTAAAACAAACTTTTAAAAGCCCCAAAAGATAAAATATGTAACACCAATTCATTCACAAAATGTTCCAAGGAAAAAAATAGATTATTAAAGATAACAAAAATTGAGTTATTCTAAAGGCAACTGTCTTTAACATGTATAATCACTGCAAGTATTACCTTTCATTTTTGAATGTGTGTTAATCAACGGATCAGAACAAATCCTGCAGGGCCACCATGGGCGTCTCTTGAATTTTGCCCAGATGAGATCTCCAACTTCATACTTCAGTGGCGCAGACTTTTTCTTAGGTTGACACTTTAGACAGACAAAACATGGCGCATCAATAAGAATCAAAAGATTTTGAAACAGTACTGTCATTCCTATTAGCCTTCTGAAAAAGCAATGTATGAAAAATTGAGAATGAAAACACTCTAGCCTAAAAAGAATTACAAAATAAGTACAACTAAATTATTTCATCTTAATTGTTCATAACATAGCCTTTATACATAGTTCTCAACTTATAATTGTTTTATATAATGAATCTATCTGTATTTTGAAAATAAAATTAAGCTGGCTTTATTTTTAAAGAACTAAAAACAAACAATAAAGAAAATCATCCCAAAGAAAAGATATCCTTGATGTAGTCCTTGGATCAAAACACAAAGGGGAAAAAAATGGAGAAAAAATTATAGGAAGAATTTTTAATAATATCAAGAGACTTCACATCATTCTGCATGTGATATTCTGCATGCTTTTCAAACCAATATTTCTATTAGCATATTAACAATAGTAATAGCCAGGGGTGGTCGCACATGCCTGTAGTCCCAGCTAAAACTTTACTTTCAGATATAAGCCCCAGAGAAAACAGCAAAGAATTCTTCTAGATACTCATAGAAGTTAAATCTCATTAAAAATACTGGGATTGGCTGGGCACAGTGGCTCAGGCCTGTAATCCCAGCACTTTGGGAGGCCGAGGCGGGTGGATCACCTGAGAACAGGAGTTCATGACCAACCTGGCCATCATGGTGAAACCTCGTTCTACTAAAAATACAAAAATTAGCCGGGCATGTTGGCGGGCACCTGTAATCCCACTCAGTTACTTGGGAGGCTGAGACAGGAGAATCGCTTGAACCCGGGAGGCGGAGGTTGCAGCCAGCCAAGAGCCACTGTACTCTAGCCTGGGTGACAGAGAGACTCTTCAAAAAAAAAAATTGCTGGGTGCAGTGGCTCGCGCCTGTAATCCCAGCATTTTGGGAGGCTGAGATGTGCAGATCACAAGGTCAGGAGATCGAGACCATCCTGGCTAACACAGTGAAACCTCGTCTCTACTAAAAATAAAAAATTAGCTGGGCATGGTGGCAGGCGCCTGTAGTCCCAGCTACTTGGGAGGCTGAGACAGGAGAATGGCGTGAACCCGGGAGGCGGAGCTTGCAGTGAGCAGAGATGGTGCCACTGCACTCCAGCCTGGGCAACAGAGCGAGACTCTGTCTCAGAAAAAACAAAAAAACAAAAAAACAAAAAAACAAAAAAAAAAACTGGGATTAGTTCCCCATGTATATAGAGCTACTAGAAAATGAAACAAGAACTACATCTTACTTTCTTTTAAAAAGCTCTAAGGGGCCAGGCACAGTGGCTCACGTCTGTAATCCCAGCACCCTGGGAGGCCAAGGTGGGCAGATAACTTGAGGCCAGGAGTTTGAGACCAGCCTGGCCAACACAGCGAAACCCTGTCTCTGCTAAAAAGAGAAAAAAATACAAAAATTGGCCGGGCATGGCGGCGCATGCCTGTAATCCCAGCTACTCGGGAGGCTGAGGCAAGAGAATTGCTTGAACCTGGGAAGCAGAGGTTGCAGTGAGCCAAGATTGCGCCACTGCACGCCGGCCTGGACAACAGAGTTAGACTCTGCCTCAAAAGTAAAAAGAATAAAATAAAATAAAAAGCCCTAAGGGGGCCAGATGCTGTGGCTCTTGCCTGTAAATTCCAGCACTTTGGCAGGCGGAGGTGACAGGATCACTCCAGCCTAGGAGTTTGAGATCAGCCTGGACAACATGTCAGACCCCGTCTCTACAAAAAATTTAAAAAATTAGCTGGGCATGGTGGTGCATGCCTGTACTCCCAGCTGCTTGGGAGACAGGTAGGAGGATTGCTTGAACCCAAGAGTTCGAGGCTGCAGTGGACCATGTTCATGCCCACTGCACTCCAGCCTGTGCTACAGAGCGAGATCTGTCTTAAAAAAAAACCTAAGGGACCATTTTGATGGTTATCAAGTAAATTCTCAAAAAGAATACAACTTCAAAGTTAATTGACTTTGAAACTTTAAGAGAGACCAAGAATCGATGGGAAAGACAAATATTTTATCTGTACTGAAAATTGCAATCTGGGTAGGTTCCAATAAATTTATTATATAATTTGATTTTTGATTATTTAAATATGATTTATTTGGCACTGCTAAATATGGAACTTGCTTATTTATTCAAGTCCTAAATGACTTCAAATACATTAAGTAACATGATGTTTGCTACATGCAAGGCACTGTTCCTCTTAAATACATTATTACCCATTATTTTACTACATGCCTGTGGTTACATAGTTATTAAGTGACAGAACCAAGGATTCAAACCTGGGGAGATACAACTCCAGAGCCTAAATTCTTAAACCACTCTCCTGTTATCCAATAACAACAAAACCTCATTATTATTATATGCTTTATGGCGAATTTAACCATAACCAATCTAGCACATGTTGTTGGTTCTGTCTTCTCCTCAGAGAACTACTACAAAAAGATTACATTGTATTTTCGGAAGTATAATCATAAAATACATGCATTCAATAGGCAGAGGAGAAAGAATGTCAGTGGTATCAGGTAAAGACAATAGCCAGAACCACAGAACCAGAGAAAGCAGTAATAAATCCTCTCTTCTGACTCCATTAGAAACTGTGTCACCATCAAAAAGTCTGTTAATTTGGCCTCAGTTTCCTAAGACACAAAATTGGGAAAGTAACACCTACTCTATAATACACTATCAAAATGAATAACTAGTAATTCAGCTCCCAGTATTTTAACTCCCAAAAATAATTCAAAGTAATTTCCTATAATTCCTAATTATAGGGTAAGATATTTAAAGCAGGTTTTTGTTTGGTTGGTTTTTTGTGTGTTTTTTTGAGACAGGTTCTCACTCTGCCTCCCAGGCTGGAGTGCAATGGTGCAATCTTCACTCACTGCAACCTTCGCCTCCTGAGCTCAAGCCATCCTCCCATCTCAGCGTTCCAATGCTCACCAACATGCCTGGAAAATTTTTCTATTTTTTGTAGAGATGGAATAGAACCATGTTGCCCAAGCTGTTAAAGCAGTTTGTTTTTTTTTAAATGACAAAAGTTAACATCCACCAAGAGATCTATTTTAAAAAATTACGCTAGGAGCCGTGGTGGCTCAGGCCTGTTGTCCTGGTGCATAAGGAGGCGAGGCTGGGCGTTCAAGGCCAGCCTGGCCAACATAGAAACTTCTCATCTATATAACCAAAAAAAATTACGCTATGACAACTCTATGAAATATGCTAAGTTAAGATGTCATATATTAAAGATAATAACACAGCTATACATATACTATATGATCCATTATAAACTATGCTGAAGCAATAATGATGACCTTAAAAAATTTTTTAAATAACAAGGCCATTGAGAAACACAAATTTTAAAGTTTCATTAAATTGATGGTACCATGAGTAAAGATTTTAACAAACCCGTATTTACTTCCTTCTATCTTGAAAAATTTACATGACCAAATAAAATAACATATGCAAACCCACTGGAAAAATAAATCTATATAAATACACATTAATACTTTCGTTCATAGACAATAATAACCAAATCCAACTGATCTTAATAAAAAAGCTTCTAAACATGAAAATAGTGGAAATAAGAACAACGGTTTAAAAAAGCAAGATGACTTTAAGACCAGCTTAAAAATTTTATCTTTCAGAGACAGACGCCAAAATAAACCCATTTAAGCCCATAATTCAACTACACACAAACTTAGTAAACACCTATGTACAAAGCTCAACAAGAGACACAAAGACGAATAAGTCACAATTCCAGATCTCAAGACACTTGGGAAAAGAGATCAGAGAAGATGTAAGTAAAGAGTGGCATCTTCCAGGCTTAGACTGGCAGGACTGGCAGATTTCAGAATGGCTTTTTCTAATATGTCTATAGGTCCAGTTGGAAATAATATGCTGGTGCTAAGCCTTTTTTATACATGGTATTGGGCTGAATTCTATGTACACTGCCATCCTATACACACACAAGATATACTCCTCCCTAACCCAGTAGCTGTGAATGTGATCTTATTTGGAAGTAGGGTCTTTGCAGTTGATCCAGATGAAGTCACAAGGGTGGGCCTTAATTCAATGCAATTGTTTCCTAAGAAAATGGAGAAATTTGGAAACAAAGACAGGCACAAATAGAGGGAAGACAATGTGAAAACACAGACAGAACACAATCTATTAACCAAGGAAAGCCTGAGGTCAGACATTAGGAGACAGGGACAGATACACACTCACAGTCCTCAAAACAATGTGCTGACAACTTGAGTTTGTATTTCTAGATCCCGAACTGAGAGAGAATTTCTGCTGTTTAAGCCAGCCACTTTGTGGTGCTGTGTTACAACACCTCCCCAAAACTAACACACATACATTATCTTGCTTACCCCTCACAACCTTACAAGACAGCATTATCTCAATTTTGCAAATAAAGAAACTGAGGCTCAAAAAGGTTAAGTCACAGGCCGGGTGCGGTGGCTCATGCCTGTAATCCCAGCACTTTGGGAAGCCAAGGTGGGAGAATCATCGGAGGTCAGGAGTTCAAGACCAGCCTGGCAAACATGGTGAAACCCCATCTCTACTAAAAATACAAAGATTAGCCGAGCATAGTGGTGGGTGCCTGTAATCCCAGCTACTTGGGAGATTGAGGCAGAAGAATTGCTTGAACCTGGGAGGCAGAGGTTGCAGGGAGGCAGAGGTTGCAGTGAGCCAAGATCGCACCACTGCATTCCAGCCTGGGCAACACAGTGAGATTCCATCTCAAAAAAAAAAAAAAAAAAGTTAAGTCACAGTTGTAAAGATCAGAATTTAAATCCATATCTGAGTAACTCTAAAGACCGTGTTTTTTGCATTAGAAACAAATATGGCTAGAATTTGTTTGCAAAGTGTTTAAATCCAACCTAAAAGCTAACTAGATTTAAAACTTCCCATTATTTTCTTCTTGTTTGTTGGTTTGTTTTTTGAGACACGGCCTCGGTCTGTCACCCAGGCTGGGGTGCAGTGGCGCATTGATTTCAGCAACTCGAATAGCTGGGACTAAAGGCACACACCACACCTGGATGATTTATTTTTAATAGAGACAACATCTCCCTGTGTTCCCCAGGCTGCTTTCGAACTACTGGTCTCAAGCAATCCTCCTACCTTGTCCTCCCAAAGTGCTGGCATTACAGGCCTGAGCCACCACAGCCACCTTATATTCCTTCTTTATTTCACTGACAGTGACGTATCACTTTACATTAAACTAATCCAGAAAAGCTCGTCACTACCATCTTCGAAAATCATTAAAGGCTTAACACATCTCTACAACTCTAAGAAGTGGCTCTTGAGCCAAAAGCTCTGTTTAAAGGAATTTTAGATGAGATCTTTACTTTCACTAATGAATTTTTCTAGCAACAGTTACAAATTAAACCTATGTTGCACTTCTGAGGATTTTTTTAAAAAACCTAAACTTGTTCAACTATGTTCCTGGTCATATGGGATATGCTTTCTATTTTAATGTAAATTGAATATAGTCCTTGGATATCAATTTCTTCCCAGACATATCCAAAAATTACAGTTGAGCTAAATATTAAAAAATAGCTACAGTGCAACAATTTTTTCTTTTTCGTTTCTGAGACAGGGTCTCCCCATGTAACGCAGGCTGGAGTGCAATGGTGCGATCATAGCCCATTGCAGCTTCCACCTCCTGGGCTCAGGCAATCCTTCCCCCTCAGGCTCCCAGGTAGTTGGGACTACAGACGCACACCACCACACTGGGCTGATTTATAGATATATAATATATATAAATATATAGTAACAAAAACAAATATATATTTTATATATATAATATATATTTGGTCTCTGTCTCAAAAAAACAAACAAACAAAAACCAAATATATATTTGGTTTTGTTTTTTTGAGACGGAGTCTCGCTCTCGTCCCCCAGGCTGGACTGCAATGGCACAATCTCAACTCAATGCAACGTCTGCCTCCTAGGTTCAAGCGATTCTCCTGCCTCAGCCTCCCGAGTAGCTGGGATTACAGGCACCTGCCACCATGCCCGGCTAATTTTTGTATTTTTAAGAGAGACAGGGTTTCACCATGTTGGCCAGGCTGGTCTCGATCTCCTGACCTCAGGTGATACACTGGCCTCCACCTCCCAAGTGCTGGGATTACAGAAGTGAGCCACAGCACCCGACATTTATATATTTTTTGTAGAGACGGAGTTTCACCATGATGCCCAGGCTGGTTCCAAACTCCTGAGCTCAATCAAGCCACCCGAATTGGCCTCCTAAAGTACTGGGATTACAGGCATGAGCCACCACACCCAGCCACAGTTTTTTAAAAAAAACTTCCTGAGAATCTATAGTGATACACAACTTGAGGTAAAGACGAGGGGAAGTGGGGGAAGTACTAACGCTTTACATAACAATTATCATAGAAATTATCGCAACTCTAAGGACTCAGTTATTGTTTTAGTTACCAAAAACTCCCATAAAATTAAGTTGTTATAAAGAGACGACAGCAATATAAAAACATCCATTTAGACGCTTGATTTATATGATATCCAAAGCCTACTAAAACTTTTCCACAGCTTAAACTACCCATATTTAAGAATAAGGTCATCAAATCAACCCAAGTATAAATACATAATCTCATTTATAAACAAGAAAAGGCCAGGCGTGGTGGCTCATGCCTGCAATCCTAGCACTTTGGGAGGCCAAGGTGGGTGATCGCTCAAGGCCAGGATTTCAAGATCAACCTTGGCAAGATCCCATCCTTGCGTGCACACGCACACGCACACAGACACACACACACACACCAGGCAGACGTGGTAGCACACGTCTGTAGTTTCAGCAACTTGGAAGGGTAAACTGGGAGGAATGCGTGAGCTTGGGAGGTCAAGGCTGCACTGAGCCATGACTGCGCCACTGCACACCAGCCTAAGTGACAGAGTGAGATCCTGTCTCCAAGGGAAAAAAACAAAAACCCAAAACAAATAACTAGAATATGTGAGGATATCAAACAACTCTAAAAGAAAAATATAACAAACAGTTTTCCTAAAAATGGACAAAAGATCTGAATAGAAATTACTCAAAAAGACACACAAATGGCAAACAAGAATATGACAAGGTGCTCAGTATCACTGATCATCAGAGAAATGCAAATCAAAACTATAATGAGATACCATCTCAAACAGATAAAATGGCTTTTATCCAAAGGACAGAAAAGAATAAAAGGATGTGGAGAAAAGGGAACCCTCATATATTGTTGGTGGGAATGTAAATTAGTACAAATCTAGAGAACAGTTTGGAGGACCCTCAAAAAACTAAAAATAGAGCTACCATATGATCCAGCAATCCCACGACTAGCTATATACAGAAAAGAAAGGAAATCAGTATTTCAAATAGACATCTGCCCTCCCATGTTTATTGCAGCACTGTTCATAATAGCCAAGATTTGGAAATAACCTAAGTGTTCAACAGATGAATAAATAAAGAAAATGTGGTACATATACATAATGGAGTGCTATTCAGCCATGAAAAAGAATGAGATCTTATCATTTGCAACAACATAGATGGAACTGGAGATCATTATGTTAGATGAAATAAGTCAGGCACAGAAAGACCAACTTCATGTGTTCTCACTTATTGGTGGGAACTAAAAATTAAAACAACAGAACTCATGCTGATAGACAACAGAGAAATGGTTACTAGAGGCTAGGAAGGGAGTAGAAAGATGGAGGGAAGTGAGGATGGTTAAAGAAAACAAAAGAATAGATGATTCATTAAGTCCAAAAAAAAAGTTAGAAATAATGAGTAAGAACTAGAATTTGATAGCACAACAGGTTTATAATAATTTAACTGTATATTTTAAAATAAGAAGGGTATAATTAGATTGTTTATAACAAAAGGATAAATCCTTGAGAGAATGGTAACTCCATTTACCCTAATGTAATTATTACATATTGCATGTCTGTACCAAAATATCTCATGTATATCATAAATATATATACCTATGTACACACAAACATTGAAAATAAAATTTTTTCTTAAACACAGAATGACCATATGATGCAGTAACTCTACTCCTAGGTATACAATACCCAAGAATAATGAAAACACATGTCCACACAAAAACTTGCAAAAGCATACCTTGGAGATACTGCAGGTTTGATTTCAAGACCACCACAACAATGCAAATATTGCGATAAAGTGAGTCACGAGAATGCTTCAATTTCACAATAGATATATAAAAGTTAGATTTACACTACACAGTAGTCTGTGTACAACAGCATTATATATTAAAAATAACATAAATTAAGAATGCTTTGTTGTATTCAATGTATAAATTTTGGGGAAAAAAATATATAGTGCTAAAAGAAAAGAATATCCAGCCTGGGCAATATAACAAGAACTCATCACTAAAAAAAACAAACAAAAAAATTTTACCCCTTAACTGAGGCTGGTTGTGGGGGTTCACACCTGTAATCCCAGCACTTTCAGAAGCCAAGGCAGGAAAACTGCTTGGGCCTAGGACTTCAGGACCATACTTGGCAATATAAGTGAGACCTCATCTTTATTTAAAAAAACAAAAAAAGAGGCCAGGCACGGTGGCTCACACCGGTAATCCCAGCACTTTGGGAGGCCGAGGTGGGAGGATCACCTGAGGTCAGAAGTTCGAGACCAGCCTGACTAACGTGGTGAAACCCTGTCTCTACTAAAAATACAAAAATTAGCCAGGTGTAATGGCGGGCGCCTGTAATCCCAGCTACTAAGTAGGCTGAGGCAGGAGAATCACTCGAACCCGGGAGATGGAGGTTGCAGTGAGCTGAGATTGCGCCATTGCACTCCAGCCTAGGTGACAGAGAGAGACCCCATTTGAAAAAATAAAAATAAAATAAAAATTTTAAAAAGCGGGGAGGGGAGGGGAGAGGGAGGGGAGGAACAAACAAAGCCAGACTTAGTTGGGGGTGCTGGCACAACCTTGTAGTTCTAGGCAAAACAATCACTTGAGACCAGGATTTTCAGGTTACAGCAAGCTACGGTTTTATCATTGTACTTGAGCCTGGGAAAGAGAGCAAAACTCTGTCTCTGAAAAATGATCATCTGAGCTGCAAGCTTTATGCTGATGGAGGGTCTTGCCTCAGTGTTCATGGCTGCTTGCTGAAGGTCAGAACGGCTGTAGCAATTTCTGGGTTTTTTTGTTTGTTTGTTTTTGCTGAGACAGAGTCTCACTCAACTGTTGCCCAAGCTGGAATGCAGTGGGACAAAAACAACTCACTGTAGCCTCTGCCTCCTGGGTTCCAGCGGTCCTCTAGCATTGGCCTCCCGAGTAACTGGGACTAAAAGTGCATACCACTATGACCAGCTAATTTTTTTTTTTTTGAGACGGAGTCTCACTCTGTCACCCAGGCTGGAGTGCGGTGGCACAATCTCCATTCACTGCAAGCTCCACCTCCCGGGTTCACGCCATTCTCCTACCTCACCCTCCCGAGTAGCTGGTACTACAGACACCCACCACCACGCCCGGCTAATTTTTTGTATTTTTAGTAGAGATGGGGTTTCACCATGTTAGCCAGGATGGTCTTGATCTCCTGACCTCGTGATCCGCCCACCTGGGCCTCCCAAAGTGCTGGGATTACAGGTGTGAGCCACCGCGCCCGGCT
This sequence comes from Hylobates moloch, assembly GCF_009828535.3. NCBI lineage: Eukaryota > Metazoa > Chordata > Mammalia > Primates > Hylobatidae > Hylobates > Hylobates moloch. The sequence goes on from NW_026652281.1 coordinate 153,656,577, forward strand.
AATTTTTTAAATTTTTATGTTTCCCCAGATGGCCTCAAACTCCTGTGCTCAAGTGATCCACCCGCCTTGGCCTCTCAAGGTGCTGGGATTACAGGAAATAGCACAGAACCCACCGCAGCAATTTCTTAAAGTAAGACCACAATGCAGCCAAGCACAGTGGCTCACACCTGTAATCCCAGCACTTTGGGAAGCCAAGGAGGGCAGATCATTTGAGGTCAGGAGTTCAAAACAGCTTAGACAACATGGCAAAACCTGATCTCTACAAAAACTACAAAAAATTAGCCAGGCATGGTGGCAGGCACCTGTAATCCCAGCTATTCAGGAGGCTGAAGCAGGAGAATCACTTGAACCCACAAGTTAGAGGTTGCAGTGAGCTGAGATTGTGCCAATGCGCTCCAGCCTGGGTGACAAGGTGAGAACCTGCCACAAAAAAAAAAAAAAAAAAAAATGAAGTTTCCCACATGGACTGACGATTGACTCTTCCTTTCCTGATTTCTCTGTAGCATTCAATGCCATTTGATACTATTTTACACACAGTAGAGCTTCTTTCTCTCTTTTTGGGCGTTTTCTGGAGACAGTCTTGCTCTGTCACTGTCACCGAGGATGGAATGCAGTGGCACAATCTCAGCTCACTGCAAACTTCCTTCCCGAGTTCAAGTGATTCTCGTACTTCAGCCTCCTGTGTATCTGGGACTACAGGCATGTGCCACCACACCCGGCTAATTTTTAGTAGAGACTGGCCCCAGGCGATCCGCCCACCTCGGCCTCCCAAAGTGCTAGGATTACACCACACCTGGCCTACAGCTTCTTTCAAAAGTGGAGTCAGTCCCCTCAAACCTGGATATTACTTTATCAACTAGTTTCATGATATTCCAATTCATCTGTTGTCATTTCAACAATGTTCATATCATTTTTACCAGGAGTAGATTACACCTTAAGAAACCACATTTTGGCTGGGCGCGGTGGCTCATGCCTGTAATCCCAGCACTTTGGGAGGCCGAGGCGGGCAGATCACGAGGTCAGGAGATCAAGACCATCCTGGCTAACACGGTGAAATCTCTATTAAAAATACAAAAAATTAGCTAGGCATGGTGGCAGGTGCCTGTAGTCCCAGCTACTTGGGAGGCTGAGGCAGGAGAATGGCGTGAACCTGGGAGGCAGAGTTTGCAGTGAGCCGAGATCACACCACTGCACTCCAGCTTGAGCTACAGTGGGAGACTCCATCTCAAAAAAAAAAAAAAAAGAAACCACATTTTTTTGCTCATCTAGAAAACGCAACTCTTCATCTGTTAAAATATCATCATTAGCCAGGCGCGGTGGCTCACGCCTGTAATCCCAGCACTTTGGGAGGCTGAGATGGGTGGATCATGAGGTCAGGAGTTCAAGACCAGCCTGGATAAAATGGCAAAACCCTGTCTGTACTAAAAATGCAAAAATTAGCCAGGCATGGTGGCGTGCACCTGTAATCCCAGCTACTTGGGAGGCTGAGGCAGGAGAATTGCTTGAACCCGGGACGCGGAGGATGCAGTGAGCTGAGATCATGTCACTGCACTCTAGCCTGGGCAACAGAGCGAGATGCCATCTCAAAATAAACAAATAAATAAAATAAATAAATAATAAAAATAAAACAGAAATACCGGGACACATAACAAAATTATAATCACAGGGTGGGAAAAACCTCTCTCAGTAATTAACAGACTAAACAAAGGGCAAAGTCACTACAAGTTTACAGGCAGTGGCTCACGCCTATAATCCCAAAACTCTGGGAGGCCGAAGCAGGTGGATCACTTGAGCCAAGGAATTCAAGACCAGCCTGAGCAACATAGCAAGACCCTCGAGATACCAAGGTACGACATTCATTGAAACGGTGAGTAGGCCGGGTGCAGTGGCTCATGCTTGTAATCCCAGCACTTTGGGAGGCCAAGGTGGGTGGATCACTTGAGGTCAGGAGTTTGAGACCAGCCTGGCAAACATGATGAACATGGTGAAACCCTGTCTTTACTAAAAATACAAAAAAACTAGCTAGGCGTGGTGGCATGTGCCTGTAATCACAGCTACTTGGGAGGCTGACGCTGGAGAATCACTTGAATCCAGGAGGCGGAGGTTGCAGTGAGCCAAGATCGTGCTACTGCACTCCAGCCTGGGCAACACAGCAAGACTCTGTCCAAAAAAAGAGAAATAAATAAATAAATAATAAAAATACAAAAATTAGCCAGGCTTGTTGGCAGTGCCTATAATCCCAGCTACCCAGGAGGCTAAGGCAGGAGAATCGCTTGAAACCTGGAGGTGGAGATTGCAGTCAGCCCAGACCACACCACTGCACCCCAGCCTGAGCGACAGAGCGAGTCTCAAAAAAAAAAATAATAAAAATAATATTAATTATATCTTAATAGACTAAAGAATAGAAGTGACAATTTATTAATAGCCCAGACATACCTGATTGGCCTCCTTCCCCATCTCCCACATATCACATCAACTTACTTCCAACTCTAAGAATGTATTTTACAATTAATCATTTAGTTAATCAATTCCTCTGGACTTCTCAAAATCTTTCTGTTGAAATTCCATCACAGAGGTAGTTTTCAAATTGTGTTCCTGAGATAGTGCTCATGAGAGCCCCTTGCAGGCTACCCAAGAGGGTGATAAGAAAGCTCCAAGTCAAAGCAGCTCCATCTTTTTTTCTATGTTTTATACTTGTGTTCTGTGTATGATTTATTTTGAAACATAAAAATTTAAAAAACAAAACTAGCTGGGCGCAGTGGCTCACGCCTATAATCCCAGCACTTTGGGAGGCTGAGGCGGGCGGATCACCTGAGGTCAAGAGTTCGAGACCAGTATGACCAACATGGAGAAACCTTGTCTCTATTAAAAATACAAAATCAGCTGGGCATGGTGGCGCATGCCTGTAATCCCTGCTACTAGGGAGGCTGAGACAGGAGAATTGCTTGAACCCAGGAGGCGGAGGTTGTGGTGAGCTCAGATCCTGCCATTGTACTTCAGCCTGGGCAATAAGAGTGAAACTCCGTCTCAAAAAAACAAACAAACAAAAAAAACACACAACAACAACTTAAATTCAAGGTCCTAGGATGAAAAATAAAGCCCTTCCTAATCTGACTCCTACCCTAGGAAAAACTATGACCAAGCTGCATCACACGATTTACACTTTGTAGTTCACATAAATCTTATGCTATCACACCTCCATGCACTTGATCATACTTTTCAATCTAAGGCATGCTTCATTTTCCTATCTGGCTAATAGCTACTTATACTTCATAACTCAGCTCAAAGAAACATCTCTTGGGTCTACTTTACCCCTACTTAAGGCTCTGGATCCCCCTGTGCATACCTCTTATTACTGCACTTGACACATTACATTGATATTAATACCACATTCTAAGAGTCTCAACAGCAGAGACAATAATCTTATTTTCTATTTTTTTTGTCTTATTCATGTTTTAAACTCCAGCACCTACTCAGTACTCAATAAAAATGTGCTAAACCAAACACTTTCAACAAAGCACTTTTTAATGTTCTTAAAAACAAACATTAAACAAGGACCACTTAAGCCGAGGAGGTCGAGGATGCAGTGAGCTGTGATCACTCCACTGCACTCTAGCCTCAGTGACACGGTGAGACCCTGTCTCAACAACAAAACCTTTTAACTATAAATCATTATAAATTTGTTTTTTATTTTTAGGGGTTTTTCTTAATCCCTATAAGTTTAAAACATGTCTATTAAAGGCCGGGTGCAGTGGCTTACGCCTGTAATCTCAACACTTTGGGAGGCCGAGACAGGTGGATCACCTGAAATCGGGAGTTCAAGACCAGCCTGACCAACATGGAGAAACCCCATCTCTACTAAAAATACAAAATTAGCCAGGCATGGTGGCACATGCCTGTAATCCCAGCTACTCAGGAGGCTGAGGCAGGAGAATCACTTGAACCCGGGAGGCGGAGGTTGTGGTGAGCTGAGATCGCGCCATTGCACTCCAGCCTAGGCAACAACAGCAAAACTCCGTCTCATAAATCAATCAATCAATCAACCAATCAATCAATCAAATGTGTCTATTAAAATATTTTAATGCAGCCAGGAGTGGGGCTCACATCTATAATTCAAGCACTTTGGCAGGCCAAGGTGGGCAGATCACTTAAGGCCCAAGAGTTTGAGGCCAGCCTGGCCAACATGATGAAACTCTGTCTCTACTAAAAATACAAAAAATTAGCCAGGCGTGGCAGTGCATGCCTGTAGTCCCAGCTACTCAGGAGGTTGTAGTATGAGAATCACTTGAACCCGGAAGGTGGAGGTTGCAGTGAGCCAAAACTGCTCCACTGCACACCAGCCTGGGTGACAGAGCAAGACTCTACCTCAAAAATAATAATAATAATTTAATGCAATTTTTTGCATTAACAGAATATGCAAAAAATTAAGCAAAAAACAAAAACAAATAGCTCTAAAATCTTAACAGAAATCAAGATTTCTTTAAAAGGCAATTTGAGAGAGTTGAGAGAGTAATCAGAGCAGAGAGAAAACTCTAGGCACTGGTTGGCAGGAAGAGTTCCCACACATATAGGTTCTCACATATATAATTGTGAACATACAATCTAATACTGATTTTTTTTTCTTTGAAAGACAGAGTATGAAACTATTACCCAGGCTGGAGTGCAGTGGCATGATCATAGCTCACTCCAGCCTCAACCTCCCAGGCTCAAGCAATCCTTGTTGTTGTTGCTGTTTTTTTGTTTTGTTTTGTTTTTTGTTGTTTTCGGGAGAAAGAGTCTTACTCTGTCACTCAGACTGGAGTGGAGTGGCACAATCTCGGCTCACCGCAACCTCTGCCTCCTAGGTTCAAGCGATTCTCGTGCTTCAGCCTCCCGAGCAACTGGGAGGCATGCACCACCACACTTGGCTAATTTTTCTATTTTTAGTAGACGGGGTTTCACCAAGTTGGCGAGGCTGGTCTTGAACTCCTGACCTCAAGTGACCCACCCGCCTCAGCCTCCCAAAGTGCTGGGATTATAGGCGTTAGCCACTGTGCCAGGCCCAATTCTTGTTTGATGTTTGCCTTTCTCACTTTACTGAAGGATCCATGAGGGCAGACACAATGTCTATTCTGCTCATCACAGTATTCCCAGCACTTAAAACACTGCACAGCTATACTCCAGCCTGGACAACAGAGACCCTGTCTCTAAAACAAAACAAAACAGTGCATAGCACATAATTAATAAATTAATGAGTAAGAAAGTAACTTGTGACACCTGTAATCTTTCACACGTAATATAACAGAAGCCTCACAAGAATTCTAGTGGGGGGTATTGTTTTCATTTACCACTGAAACATCCAAAATGAAAAGTTTCCAATTAATTAATGAGCTCAATTCTGACTGATCCCCAAGAAATGGGTATCTGCCACTCCTCCAGAACTCTAGAAATTGGACCTGGACTCTGGACTACACCCTCGAGTTAAAGAATCCTAAGGCTTTTTGGCAAAATATAAAACAAAGTTGTTATAAGCTCTTCCAACACAATGTATCCCTTATAGGAATGAGCCTTTCTAGGTTTTAACTGTACCAATAATCAGGAAAAGTAATGACACAACCAGATTTTACAGATTTCTGGTAAATGCAGATTATATACTAATTATACAGTTATAAACATTAATAAAATAATAATGGGGTCGGGTGTGGTGGTGTGTGCCTGTGGTACTAGCTACTTAGAAGGCTGAAATGAGAGGATTGCTTAAGCACAGGAGTTCAGGACTGCAGTAAGTCATGACTGCCACGGCACTCTAGCCTGGGCCACAGAGCAAGATACTGTCTCTTAAAAAAAAAAAAGAATAGCCAGGCATGGTGGATCACACCTGTAATCCCAACCCAACACAGCACTATGGGATTCAAAAATTGCTTGAAACTGGGAGGTGGATGTTGCAGTGAGCCGAGATCATGCCACTGCACTCCAGCCTGGGCAAAAAGTGTGAAACTCCATCTCAAAAAAAAAAAAAAAAAAAAGAGGAAGAAGAATAGAATATTTAGATCTTAGATTTTAATTCCTCAATTTTAAAACACTGAAGTCACTGAAATGTTATGATTTTTGCAATGAGGCCGGGCGCAGTGGCTAAATCCTGCAATCCCAGCACTTTGGGAGGCCGAGGCAGGTAGATCACTTCAGGTCAGGAGTTCAAGACTAGCCTGGTCAACATGGTAAAACCCTGTCTCTACTAAAACTACAAAAATTAGCTGGGCATGTTGGCATGTGCCTGTAATCCCAGCTACTCAGGAAACTGAGGCAGGAGAATCACTTGAACCCAGGAGGCAGAGGTTGCAGTGAGCCGAGCTTGCGCCACTGAACTCCAGCCTGGGCGACAGAGCGAGACTCTGTCTCAAAAAAAAAAAGAATTTCTGCAATCGAATAATGTTTATATCACAAACATGCTTTGTTGTAAAATCAAAACAGGATGTATCTATCACTTGCCATCTGGAGAGTATTTTATTAATAAAACTATTCTGGATGTTACTATTTTCATACAAAGTATCATTTTCCATATGGCTTAAATGATATGACACTATTATAGTCAAGGCTATAATATTATTTGCTTTTCCAAGAATAACCTCTGAAGAATGCTTTCAAATACTTTATTTAAGGCAGGGTCTCACTCTGTCACTCAGGCTAATGTGCTGTGGCCTAATTACAGCTCACTGAAAACTACACCTATTGAGCTCAAGTGATCCTCCCACCTCAGCCCCACCAAGTAGCTGGGACTAATGACACGTGCCACCAGCCTGGCTAAATTAAAATTTTTTTTTTAGAGATGAGGTTTTGCCATGTTGCCAAGGCTGGTTTCAAACTCAAGGGTTCAAGCGATCCTCCCACACTGGCCTTACAAAATGCTGAGATTACAGGTGTGAGCCACGTGCCCAGCCTCAAAAAGACTGTCTGTAACATACATGCATTCAAATTTTCTTCCTACTCACTGCCGAAATAAATTACGGAAAATTAAGCATAACCATTTGTGACAAGATTTGTCCAAATCTTCTGTGACCACATTTGCCCAAAACTAAATCAATGATACAATAAACATGATGGCTTAAAAGTCAGGCCGGGCGCAGTGGCTCGCTCATGCCTGTAATCCCAGCACTTTGGGAGGCAGAGACGGGCGGATCACGAGGTCAGGAGATCGAGACCATCCTGACTGACATGGTGAAACCCCGTCTCTACTAAAAATACAAAAAATTAGCCGGGCGTGGTGGCGGGTGCCTGTAGTCCTAGCTACTCAGGAGGCTGAGGCAGGGAGAATGGTGTGAACCCGGGAGGCGGAGCTTGCAGTGAGCCAAGATAGCGCCACTGCACTCCAGCCTGGGTGACAGAGCGAGACTCCATCTCAAAAAGAAAAGTCAGATAAGGCCAGGCACGGTGGCTCATACCTGTAATCCAGCACTTTGGGACGTGGAGGTGGGCAGATCACCCGAGTTCAGGAGTTTCATAGCAGCCTGGCCAACATGGTGAAACTCCATCTCTACCAAAAATACAAAGAAAAATTAGCTGGGCGTGTGGCCGGGCGCAGTGGCTCACGCCTGTAATCCCAGCACTTTGGGAGGCCGAGGCGGGCGGATCACGAGGTCAGGAGATCGAGACCACCCTGGCTAATACAGTGAAACCCCGTCTCTACTAAAAATACAAAAAATTAGCCAGGTGAGATGGCGGGCGCCTGTAGTCCCAGCTACTCCGGAGGCTGAGGCAGGAGAATGGCGTGAACCCCGGCGGGGGTGGAGCCTGCAGTGAGCCAAGATCGCGCCACTGCACTCCAGCTTGGGCAACAGCGAGACTCTGTCTCAAAAAAAAAAAAAAAAGAAAAAGAAAAGAAAAATTAGCCGGGCGTTGTAGTGGGCACCTGTAATCCCAGCAGGTGCCCATCTCAGGAGGCTGAGGTAGAAGAACTGCTTGAACCCAGGAGGCAGGGGTTGCAGTGAGCCAAGATCACGCCATTGCACACTCCAGCCTGGGTGACAAGAGCAAGACTCCGACCGGGCGCAGTGGCTCACGCTTGTAATCCCAGCACCTTGGGAGGCCGAGGCGGGCGGATCATGAGGTCAGAAGATCGAGACCACGGTGAAACCCTGTCTCTACTAAAAATAGAAAAAAAATTAGCCGGGCATGGTGGCGGGCGCCTGTAGTCCCAGCTACTTGGAGAGGCTGAGGCAGGAGAATAGCGTGAACCCGGGAGGCAGAGCTTGCAGTGAGCCGAGATTGCGCCACCGCACTCCAGCCTGGACGACAGAGCCAGACTCCGTGTCAAAAAAAAAAAAAAATTCAGATAAGTATTTTGGGCAATGGTGCATTGATTATATAATAACTTTCTGGCCAGGCGCAGTGGCTCACGCTTGTAATCCCAGCACTTGGGGAGGCTGAGGCGGGGGGCGATCACCTGAGGTCGGGAGATCGAGACCAGCCTGGCCAACATGGCGAAACCCTGTCTCTACTAAAACCACAAAAATTAGCTTGGCAAGGTGGTGTGCGCCTGTAATCTGTCTTGCTCTTGTTGCCCAGGCTGGAGTGCAGTGGTGCGATCTCGGCTCACCGCAACCTCTGCCTCCCGGGTTTAAGCCATTCTCCTGCCTCAGCCTCCCGAGTAGCTGGGATTACAGGCATGGGCCACCACCCCAGCTAATTTTGTATTTTTAGTAGAGACGGGGTTTCTCCATGTTGGTCAGGCTGGTCTTGAACTCCCGACCTCAGGTGATCCACCCACCTCAGCCTCCCCAAGTGCTGGGATTACAGGCGTGAGCCACCGCGCCCAGCAAAAAAATAATTTTTTGCACTAATTCAGTCTCCAGCAAGTAATCCTTCCAAAAAAAAAAAAAAAAACCTCTAAAATACAACTTTAGCTTTCCTCTCTGCAGGAAAACCAAGATATAATAAATGACTTAGGTATCTGTTTATCTCACAGACTATTCACTTCTCCTAAAATATTTACTGCATACCTACTTACCAGGAACTGTGTAGGCCCCAATAATACACAAGACAACAGAATCCCAGTTTAGTGAGGAATACAGGACACAAAAATAATCATAACATACTATTTCAAAAGCTATATAACAGTATTATAAGGCTGGTGTGGTGGCTCACACCTGTAATCCCAGCACTCTGGCAGGCCAAGGTGGACAGAACACTTGAGGTAAGGAGTTTAAGACCAGCCTGGTCAAGATGGCAAAACCCCATCTCTACTAAAAATACAAAAATTAGCTGGGCGTTGTGGCAGGTGCATGTAGTCCCAGCTACTTGGGAGGCTGAGGCAGGAGAATCGCTTGAACCTGGGAGGCGGAGGTTGCAGTGACCTGAGATTAAGCCATTGTACTCCAGCCTGGACAACAGAGCGAGACTCCATCTCAAAAAAAGAAAAAAAAAAAAAAAAAG
>NW_026652281.1:153668984-153677730 GCF_009828535.3 Hylobates moloch
CCTTTTTTTTTTTTTTTTTTTTTTTTTTTTGAGACAGAGTCTCGCTCTGTCGCCCAGGCTGGAGTGCCGTGGCGCGATCTTGGCTCACTGCAACCTTCACCTCCCGGGTTTAAGCAATTCTCTTGCCTCAGCATCCCAAGTAGCTGGGGCACCACCACGCCCTGCTAATTTTTGTATTTTTAATAGAGATGGGGTTTCACCATGTTGTCCAGGATGATCTCAATCTCTTGACCTCGTGATCCACCCCCCTCGGCCTCCCAAAGTGCTGGGATTACAGGCGTGAGCCACCGCGCCCGGCCTTTTTAACCTCTTTTCTGACGACCAAGGAGGAGAATAAAAAGGAATGCTGACCAATAGGATAATGTGAATATGAAAATATCACTAAAATATCCTTCCCACTAACCAGAGTAAGTTGAATTAACGTTAATTTAACTACCAAATTACTGCTTCATCCATTAAAAGTTAACATATTAGATGTGCTTATGAAATCATATTTTGACAGTCGCACTAGAACACATATGAACGACTATTGTTCTCAGAAGACCAATCAATAACCTGTGACAATCACACACGTCGGTAAACTTTTCTGTATAAGAACCAGAAAGTAGGCCAGGTGCAGTGGCTCATGCCTGTAATCCCGGGCACTTTGGGAGGCCCAGGCAGGCAGATCACGTTAGGTCAAAAGTTCGAGACCAGCCTGACCAACATGGGGAAATCCCATCTCTACTAAAAATACAAAATTAGCTGGGTGTGGTGGCACGTGCCTGTAACCCCAGCTACTGAGGCAGGAGAATTGCTTGAACCCGGAAGGCAGAGGTTGTGGTGAGCCAAGATCGTGCCATTGCACTCCAGCCTAGGCAACAAGAGTGAAACTCTGTCGCAAAAAAAAAAAAAAAAAAAGCCAGAAAGTAAATATTTTAGATTCTGCAATGTAAGACATACACTCGAAATTACTCAATCCTCCCATCGCAGCACAAAAGCGGCCAGACAACATATTAGTGGCAACATTCCAATAGACTTCATAGTTACTAAAGTTTTAATTTCATATAATTCTAACATGATATAAAATATTATTAATTTTTTTTTGAGACAGGGTCTCACTCTGTTGCCCAGGCTACAGTACAGTCGCACGATCTCAGCTCACTATAGCCTGAACATACCAGACTCAAGTGATCCTCCCACCTCAGCCTCCCAACTAGCTGGGACTACAAGGTGTGTACCACCATGCCCAGCTAGTTTTTAAAAAAAATTTTAGAGACAGGGTCTCACTATATTGCCTAGGCTGGTCTCCAAGTCCTGGGCCCAAGCCATCCTCCCACCTCAACCTCTCAAAATGCTGGGATTATATACGTGAACCACCATACCCAGCCTCAAAATATTTTCCTTTTGATTTTGCCTCAGCAATTCACAAATGTAAAAACTATTGTTGGCTCATTGGTTGTACAAAAACAGCTGTTAGCCATATTTGGACTGCAGGCTAGTTTGCCAAATCCTGCCATATATTACCACTAAGAAGTCATTTCTATGTATCACATGATAAAAACCATTCATGTTACTTCAAAGTCACACTTAGATAGCTGCTATCTACTAGTTTTATTTATTCATCAGATTTAGTCTTTATTTCATTTTACCTGATGAAAGCATCAAAGCCTAAGCACAATTATGTCTTTGAAGAAATAACTTTAAGACTGAGATGAAAAAAAAAAGACAATTATAAAAAAATAAACTCCAAAAGTGTCTCTAACTCCCAACTCAAGAAATTCTCCCACCTTGGCCTCCCAAAGTGCCAGGATTATAGGCATGAACCACCACATCCAGGATCCAAAAATATTTTTAGCAAAGGCTGCCACAGTCAAAAGTGTTTATAGTGACATCAGAGGAAATGGAGTCGCCATGAACTTCAAGGGCCAGTATCTCCCCCAAAACAGTCAATAAATAGGGGAAAAACTATCACAAGCAATTATATGAACTAGGAAAACCCTTCAAAGGTATACAGCAAAGACTTAAGGAAGGAAGGGGTGGACTTCCTCAAAGAGTTAAGTACGGAATTACCATGTGACCCAGCTATTCTGCTGCTAAGCATATACCAAAAAGAACTGAAGGCAGAGACTCAAACAGATATTTGCACACCCATGTTCATAGCAACATTATTTACATTGTCGAACAGGTGAAATCAACTCAAATGTCCATTACGAATGGGTAATACAATGTGTTATTATTTACAAGATGGAAGATAATTCAACCATGAAAAAGAAGTCCTGATACATACTACAACATGCAAAAATCTTGACAGCATTATGCTAAGTGAACTACACCAGACACAAACAGACAAATACTGTATGACTCCACTTAAATGAAATACCTAGGATAGGCAAATAGAGTTACTACAAAATGGCCAAAACAGACGAAGGGAGGAAAGGAGAGTCATTCAATAAGTACAGAGTTTTTGTTTGGGATGATGACCATCAACTGATGAATGGATAACAAAATGTGAAATATCCATACAATGAAGTACTATGTGGCCGCTGATACATGCTAAATAGGGATAAACCTGCAAAACATCATGCTAATAGAAAAAAACAGTAACGAAAGTCTACATATTATATAATTTCATTCATATGAGTCTCAAATAGATGGATGTAGAGACAGGCAATAGTATAATGGTTACTTAGGGGTGGGGAAGTTAAGGTGTAGGAGGATGGTAACTAAAGGGTACAAAGGGTACAAGGTTTCTTTTTTTTTTTTTTTTTTTTTGAGACGGAGTCTCGCTCTATCGCCAGGCTGGAGTGCAGCGGCGTGATCTCGGCTCACTGCAACCTCTGCCTCCCTGGTTTAAGCGACCCTCCTTCCTCAGCCTCCTGAGTAGCTGGGACTACAGGCGCGCTACTAATTTTTGTATTTTTATTAGAGATGGTTTCACCACGTTGGCCAGGATGGTCTCAATCTCTTGACCTTGTGATCTGTCCACCTCGGCCTCCCAAAGTGCTGGGATTACAGGCCTGAGCCACCACGCCCCGCCCGGTTTCTTTTGTTTTTTTAACAGGGTAAATTATCAAGCAAGAAGGTTACATTTTGAAGTGACAAAAATGTTCTAAAATTGGCTCCACTTTATGTTAAGTAAAATAAGCCAGATATAAAGAGATAAATATTGTATGATACTATTTATATTATCTAAAATAAAACAGGCAAATTCAAAAGGAGAGAAAGAATTTAGGTTACCAAGGACTAGGAATAGGGAACTATTAGGAATTACTATTTAATGGATAGTTTATGTTGGGGATATTGAAAAACTTTGGTATAGAAAATGATTATATAACACTGTGAATATATGTAATGGACTGAATTGTACACTTCCAAATGGATGAATATGAAGTCATGTACACTTTCCAAAAAAATAAAAAATGAAGTTGGCCGGGCGCAGTGGCTCACGCCTGCAATCCTAGCACTTTAGGAAGCTGAGGCAGGCAGATTGCCTGAGCTCAGGAGTTGGAGACCAGCCTGGGCAACACGGTGAAACCCCCATCTCTACTAAAATACAAAAAAAATTAGCCGGGCATGGTGGCATGCGCCTGTAGTCTCAGCTACTCAGGAGGCTGAGGCAGAATTGCTTGAACCCGGGAGGCGGAGGTTACAGTGAGCCGAGATCACGCCACTGCATTCCAGCCTGGGCGACAGAGCGAGACTCCTTCTCTAAAAAAATAAAATAAAATCATGCATACTTTACAAAAACAAAAAGGGTACTGACCCCCACCAAAAAAAAAAAAAAAAAAAAATTATACATCACAGCTGGGCGCGGTGGCTCATGCCTGTAATCCCAGCACTTTGAGAGGCCGAGGCGGGCAGATCACAAGGTCAGGAGATTGAGACCATCCTGGCTAACATGGTGAAACCCCATCTCTACTAAAAATACAAAAAAAAAAATTAGCCGGGCATGGTGGTGGGCACCTGTAGTCCCAGCTACTTGGGAGGCTGAGGCAGAAGAATGGCGTGAACCCGAGATGTGGAGCTTGCAGTGAGCAGAGATCGCGCCACTGCACTCCAGCCTGGGTGACAGAACAAGACCCCGTCTCAAAAAAAATTATACACCACAATAATACGACAAAGCAAAATAACACATGATCACCTCAACTAACAGAAAAAACATTTTAAAAATCTAATACCCTTTCATGATAAAAACACTAAGCAAACTATTAGCTTGGTACAAAAGTAATTGCAGTTTTTGCACTGTTGGAATTTGCAATTTGATATTGGAATACATTCTTAAATAAATGTGGTTATGTTATACATCATTTTAAGGGGCACTTTCTTGCTTTATGTTATTTTTGCTAAAGACTTATTACTTGTTTATTTTATGTTTATTTCACACTATGGAAATGTTAGACAAAAAGCAAATTTGAGCAATTTTGTTATTCAGGTTCAAAATGGGTCATAAAGCAGTGGAGACAATTCACAACATCAACAACACGTTTGCCCCAGGAACTTCAAACAAACGTACAGTGCAGTGGTGGTTCAAGAAGTTTTGCGAAGCAGGCGAGACCCTCGAAGATGAGGAGTAGTAGCCGGCCGTGGGAAGTTGACAACGACCAATTGAGAGCAATCATCGAAGCTGATCCTATTACGAAGCTGATCCTATTACAACTTACCCAAGAAGTTGTTGAAGAGCTCAACGTCGACCATTCTACGGTCGTTCAGCATTTGAAGCAAATTGGAAAAGTGAAAAAGCTCAATAAGTGGGTGCCTCATCAGCTGAGCAAAAACTAAAAAAAAGTCGTTGTTTACCATTTCTCAATCGGACTGTGGCATGCAATGAAAAGTGGATTTTATCTGACAACCAGCGATGACCAGCTCAGTGGATGGACTAAGAAGCAGCTCCAAAGCACCTCCCAAACCAAACTTGCACCAAAAAAAGGTCATGGTCACTGCTTGGTGGTCTGCTGCTGGTCTGATCCACTACAGCTTTCTGAATACCACTGCATCCGAGAAGTATTCTCAGCAAATCAATGAGATGCCAGGAAAATTGCAGTGCCTGCAGCCGGCATTGGTCAACTAAAAGGGCCCAATTATTCATGACAATGCCCAACTACACGTTGCACAAACAGTGCTTCAAAAGTTGAACAAATTAGGCTACGAAGTTTTGCCTCATCCTCCATATTGACCTGACCTCTCCGCAACCAACTACCACTTCTTCAAGCATCTCAACTACTTTTTGCAGGAAAAACGCTTCCACAACCAGCAGGATGCAGAAAATGCTTTCCAAGAGTCATCAAATCCTGAAGCATGGATTTTTATGCTACGGGCATAAACACACTAGCCGGGCATGGTGGCTCATGCCTGCAATCCCAGCACACTTTGGGAGGCCAAGGCAGGTGGATCACCTGAGATCAGGAGTTCGAGACCAGCCTGACCAACATGGTGAAGCCCCATCTCTACTAACAATGCAAAAATGAGCTGGGCGTGGTGGTGGGCACCTGTAATCCTAGCTACTTGGGAGGGTGGGGCAGGAGAAATCACTTGAACCCGGGAGGCAGAGGTTGCAGTGAGCCAAGATCACGCCATTGCACTCCAGCCTAGGCGACAGAGTGAGACTCTGTCTCCAGAAAAAAAAAAAAAAAAAAAGCAATGAACAATCCAAAAAGGAAACTGAGCAAAAAATTCCACTTAAGAGGATCCAAAAGAAAGACACACAGATAGATGCTTCTCAAATTACAACATGGCTAAGTTCCAACAAACCCATCATAAGTCAAAAATATCATAAGTTGAAAATGCATTCAATCCTCCAGTAAACCCTATCATAAAGTTAAAAAATCATTAAGTAAAACTGTGGGAATTACCAACTGTTTGTACCTATGAATAAATTTAACCTAGGCTGTGACAAGTCTTATACAGTGAAAATTACAAAACATTATTGAAAGGAAATTAAAGACCTAAAGAAATGGGAAGACATCCCAAGTTAATTACTTGGAATTTTTAATACTGTGTTGTTAAAATGGCAATACTCCCTAAAATCATTTACAGATTCAGTGGAATCCTGATGAAAATTCCAATGGCCTATTTAGAGAAATGAAAAATCTAACCTCAAATTCATATGGAACTCTATGCATGAGGCCCGAGGTTCATTCAATACTGGACACCTCTGCCAAAAAGTAAAAATCATATGCAACTATAAGAAGCCTGAACAGCCAAAACAATACAGATGCTCCTCAACTCACAATGGGGTTACATCCTGATTAACCCATCACAAGTCGAAAATATCATTAAGTCGAACCATTGTTAACTGCAGATGCTCGACTTACTATGTGCTTACGTCCAGATAAGCCCACCATGAAGTTCAAAAACTCTAAGTAAAACCATCGTAAATCTGAGACCATCTGTACTGGAAAATAAGACTGAAGAACTCGCAGAAGCAGAATTCAGCTACAGTAATCAAAAACAGTGTGTACTAGTAGCCTACGAGTAGAAATATAGACCAATGGAATAAAATTTAAAACTTCAGAAATAAAGCCTCACAAATATATTCTCTTTTTTTTTTTTGAGATAGAGTTTTGCTCTTGTTGCCCAGGCTGGAGTGCAATGGTGCGATCTCGGCTCACCACAACCTCCGCCTCCTAGGTTCAAGCGATTCTCCTGCCTCAGCCTCCCGAGTAGCTGGGATTACAGGCATGCGCCACCAAGCCTGGCTAACTTTACATTTTTAGAGGAAATGGGTTTCACCATGTTGGCCAGACTGGTCTCAAACTCCTGACCTCAGGTGATCCACCCACCTTGGCCTCCCAAAGTGCTGGGATTACAGATGTGAGCCACCACACCCGGCCATAGTCAATAAATTTTTGACAAGGAGAAAACAATAGTCAATGGAAAAAGAATAGTATTTCAAAGGAATGTTAAAAAATTAGTTTATTGGCCGGGCGCGGTGGCTCACGCTTGTAATCCCAGCACTTTGGGAGGCCGAGGCGGGCGGATCACGAGGTCAGGAGATCGAGACCACGGTGAAACTCTGTCTCTACTAAAAATATAAAAAAATCAGCCGGGCGTGGTGGTGGGCGCCTGTAGTCCCAGCTACTCGGAGAGGCTGAGGCAGGAGAATGGCGTGAACCCGGGAGGCGGAGCTTGCAGTGAGCCGAGATTGCGCCACTGCACTCCAGCCTGGGCGGCACAGAGCGAGACTCCGCCTCAAAAAAAAAAAAAAAAAAAATTAGTTTATTTTGAATTCAATGGAAAAATAACAACAGTCTCTTCAACACATGGTACTGAGAAAACTGGATCACCTAATAAACTTTGGCTTATGCCTCATTCAATATATAAAAAGTAACTCAAGGTCTGGCACAGTAGCCAGCACTTTGGGAGGCCGGGGTGGGCAGATCACTTGAGGTCAGGTGTTCAAGACCACCCTGGCCAAAATGCTGAAACCCCATCTCTACTAAAATTAAACAAAACAATTAGCTGGGCATGGTGGCACGTGACTGTAACCCCAGCTACTCAGGAGGCTGAGGCAAGAGAATTGCTTGAACCCAGGAAGCAGCCATGTCAGTGAGCTGAGATAGCGCCACTACAGCCTGGGCAACAGAACGAGACTCCATCTCAGGAAAAAAAAAAAAAAGTAACTCAAAATGTATCAATGGCCTAAATATAAGAGCTAAAACTATAAAACTTTTATAAGAAAATTTAGGGATAAGGGTTCATAACTTCAGATCTGGCAAAGGATTCATAGATTGAACAACAAAACTGAGCAACAACAAAAAAATAGGTGAAGTTAAAATCTCCCCACCCAAAAAAACTAAAACTTTTTTTTTTGAGACAGCATCTCACTCTATTACCCAGGCTGGAGTGCAGTAGTACCATTTTCGCTCACTGCAGCCTCCAGTCCAATTCAAGCGATCCTCCTGTCACAGCTTCCCCAGTAGCTCAGACTACAGGTGCATGCCACCACGCTTGGCTAATTTTTGTATTTTTTGTAGAGACACGGTTTTTCCATGTTGCTCAGAGTGTTCTTGAACTCCTGAGCTCAAGAGATCCACTCACCTCGGCCTCCCAAAGGGCTGGGATTATAGGCATGAGCCACCTTGCCCAGCCCTAAAAGTAAAACTTTTTGAAGCAAAGAAAATTATCAAGAATGTGGGCTGGGAGCAGTGGATCATGCCCATAATCCCACCACTTCGGGAGGCCAAGGCTAGAAGACTAGAAGATTGCTTGAGCCCAGCCTGGGCAACACAGTGGGAGCCTATCGCTATAACAACAACAACAACAACAACAACAGTGATTTGCCAGGCATGGTGGTGTACACCTGTAGTCCTGGTTACCTCGGAGGCTGAGGTGGGAGGTAAAGATTGCTTCAGCCCAGGGCAGTCGAGGCTGCAGTAAGCTATGATCACACCACTGTACTCCAGCCTGGGCAATAGAGTAAGACCTTGTCTCAAAAAGAGAAAGAAAAAGAATGACAAAGAGCCTACAGAAACAGAATGGGGGAAAAAAATTTGTGAATCATATCCCTAGTTAAGGATTTAATATCCAAAATATATAAGGAATTCTTACAATTTTAAAAAAAGGCAAATTGAATTTTAAAGTAGACTAAGGGGACAGGCATGGTGGCTCATTTTGGGAGGCCGAGACAGGCGGATCACTTGAGCTCAGGAGTTCGAGACCAGTCTGGCCAACATGGTGAAACTCTGTCTCTAATAAAAATACAAAAATTGGGCCAGGTGCGGTGGCTCACGCTTGTAATCCCAGCACTTTGGGAGGACGAGACGGG
>NW_026652281.1:153680730-153772067 GCF_009828535.3 Hylobates moloch
AAAAAAAAAAAAAAAAAAGGTTACATTTTCCTGTGAAGAACAGGATGGGACAGATTTGCAGATGACACTTGCCTTTCTATTGATGTTTTTAGGCCAAATTTTTATGCAGACCAGAAATACAAGTAATCAAATTTCTAGCTCTCATCAGAGCGAGACCACATCTCACAAACGAAAAAAATTCCTGTCATTTTAACCTTCCATTTACAAAAAGACAAGAATCCACTAAAAATACATTATGTAGTTGTGTTCTTAGTACTTTGCAACAGGAGAGGCAGCCTAACAGAAAGTAAACGCTCTGAAAGCAGATGGCCTTAGTTGGAATACCAGCACCATCACTTGGCTAACCATTTAAATCTCTCTAAGCTTCAATTTTCTAATGTGTAACCCTGAAATAATGGCTGTCTAGCAACTCAGGTAGGGTTCTTTTGAGGATTAAATGAGATAATACTTATTAGGTGCTTAGTACAGATCCTGGCTGCCTGGCATGTGGCACCGAATATATTAACTAAGAGAATTATGGATAGCAGCAGGTACCTACCATGTGCCATGTGCTGAACTAGGAATTAATTTTCAAAACACCTTATAGATTAAAAACTAAGGTTGAGAGGTTCTTTGTCTAAGGCAAGCACGGGACTCAAGTATTGTCTTAAATGGAGGCCTGTCCAACTCCAAAGCCTACGTTCTTTCTACAATCCCAAGCTGCCTTTCTATATAAGACATTTCACGGCCGGGCGCAGTGGTTCATGCCTGTGATCTCAGAACTTCGGGAGGCCAAGGTGGGTGGATCATGAGGTCAGGAGTTCGAGACCAGCCTGGCCAACACAGTGAAACCCCGTCTCTACTAAAAATACAAAAATTAGCCGGGCATGGTGATGCGTGCATGTAGTCCCAGCTACTCGGGAGGCTGAGGCAGGAGAATCACTTGAACCCAGTAGGTGGAGGTTGCGGTGAGCTGAGATCATGCCACTGCATTCCAGACTTGGCAACAGAATGAGACTCCGTCTCAAAAAAAAAAAGACATTTCATTCATCTTTATCACTTTTGGCATTATTTGTCAACTGAGGGAGAAATTAACTAATTATTTCACATTTACTTTTGAATGCCAGCAGTAATCCCAGGAGCTTGAGACCAACCTGGGCAACATAGGGAGACCCTGTCTCTTGAAAAAATTTTTTAAAAATTAGCCAGGTATGGCTGAACACAGTGGCTCATGCCTGTAATTCCAGCACATTGGGAGGCCGAGGCAGGTAGATCACTTGAGCTCATGAACTCTAGACCAGCCTGTGCAAACATGGCAAGACCCCATCTCTAAAATAAATCAAAAATTAGATGAGCAAGGTAGCGCCTGTGCCAGCTACTCAGGAGGCTGAGGTGGGAGGACTGCTTGAGCCCACGAGGCAGTGAGCTGAGATCACACCACTGCAGTCCAGCCTGCATGACAGAGAGTAAGACCCAGCCTCAAAAAAGCTTTAATGGGCAAGGCAAGGTAACTCATGCCTGTAATCCCAGCACTTTGGGAGGCCAAGGTGGGCGGATCGCTTGAGCTCACAAGTTTGAGACCAGCCTAGCCAACAGGGCGAAAGAAACTCTGTCTCTACAAAAGCATGGTGACACACGCCTGTGGTTCTAGCTACTCATGAGGCAGAGGTGAGAGGATCGCTTGAATCTGGGATGCAGAGGTTGCAGTGAGCCAAGATCCTGCCACTGAACTCCAGCCTGGGTGACAGAGTGAGACCCCCATCTCAGACAAACAAACAAACAATAATGACTTCTAGCCTGGTTAATTTTAACAAATTCCCAGTAAAAATTTGGAAAGACCCGATGACATTTTTCAACTAGATTTTTTTTTTTTTTTTTGTAATTTAAGACCGAGTCTCACTCTCTTGCCCAACCTGGAGGGCAATGTCGTGATCTCAGCTCACTGCAACCTCCACCTCCCAGGTTGAGGCGATTCTCATGCCTCAGCCTCCCAAGTAGCTGGGACTACAGCCATGAGCCACCACGCCCAGCTAATTTTTATGTTTTTACTAGAGATGTGGTTTCCCCATGTTGGCCAGGCTAGTCTTGAACTCTGGACCTCAGGTGATCTGCCCACCTCAGCTTCCCAAAGTGCTGAAATTACAGGAGTGAGCCACCGCGCCCGGCCTCAATTAGATTTAATCTGTGCTTTTTCCCACGGAGTAGCAGCCAAAATTAAGAAACAGAAACAAGTGCCTGGAACAGTGGCTCACACCTGTAATCTCAGCACTTTGGCAGGCTGAGGCAGGTGGATCTGTTGAAACCAGGAGTTCGAGAACAGCCTGGCCAACATGGTGAAACCCCATCTCTACTAAAAATACAAATATTAGCCAGGTGTGGAGGATGCTAGAGGAGGAGAATCACTTGAACCTGGGAGGCAGAGGTTGCAAGTGTGCCAAGATCGTGCCACAGCACTCCAGGCTGGACTCTATCTCAAAAAACAAAAAAAAAAAAAAAAAAGAAAGAAAGAAACAGAAAACAGATTTATAAATACAAAACCCAATGTTCACAGGAATAATTCAGGTAAAAAAATATAATTTCAATCATTTGCACAAAAAATAGAGGCCTAGATGGAAGGATTGCTTGAGCCCAGGAGTTGAGACCCAGCCTGGGCAAAATAGTAAGACCCTATTGCTATTTAGAAAAAAATTTTTTTAAAAATAGGAGAATATAGGGAAAGGTCTATCTACACCTTGCCTACCCCTCCAATGTCATCCCTTCCTGCCCCACCCTCCCAGCCTAATCATGCCACACTGAATCATGCCACACTGATTTTTTTTTTGAGACAGCACCTCACTCTGTCACCCAGGCTAGAGTGCATAATCAGAGCTCACTGCAGCCTGGAACTCCTGAGCTCAGATGATCTTCCCACCTCAACCACCCAAGTAGCTGGGACCACAGGCACATGCCACTCCACCCGGCTAATTTACTTTTTTTGTAGAGGCCAGATCTCTCTGTGTTCCCCAGGCTTGTCTCAAACTACTGGGCTCAAGCTAGACTCCCACCTCAGTCTCCTAAAGTGCTGGGATCACAGGCATCAGCCACAATGCCTGGCCCATACTCAACTTTTTATTCTCCCAAAGCAGCAGCTTTGGGAGAACAAAATTACTCCTGTAATTTCAGCACTTTGAGAGGCTGAGGTGGGCAGATCACCTGAGGTCCAGAATTCGAGACTAGCCTGGCCAACATGGGGAAACCTCATCTCTACTAAAAACACAAAAATTAGCTGGGCGTGGTGGCTCATGGCTGTAGTCCCAGCTACTCCGGAGGCTGAGGCATAAGAATTGCTTCAACCTGGGAAGTGGAGGTTGCAGTCCTTATAATCCTAGATCATGCTCCTCTCAACCAAGCACATGTTGTCCTGCCTCAGGTACAATGATATTCCTATCTTATCAGTGCCTGGGACATAGCAGGCAACTCAAAAAAACAACTGAGTGACAAATAAATAAATGAAAGGACTGTCCCAGTTAACGTTAGCAATTTTCAAAATGCAAAATTACAAAAAAAAAAGTCCTTGATAAATTCTCTTTCAATTGAGAACTTAAGAAGTAATTGCAGGCCGGGCACAGTGGCTCACTCCTGTAATCCCAACACTTTGGGAGGCTGAGGAAGGCAGGTCACTTGATGTCAGGAGTTCGAGACCAGCCTGGCCAACATGGTGAAAGCCCGTCACTACTAAAAATACAAAAAAATCAGCCGGGCGTCATGGCACATGCCTGTAACCCCAGCTACTCAAGAGGCTAACGCAGGAGAATCTCTTGAACCTAGGAGGTGGAGGCTGCAGCGAGCCTAGAGCATGGATTCCAGCCTGTGCGACAGAGTGAAACTCTGTCTCAAAAACAAAAAACAAAAGAAAAGAAAAATTAAAAAAAAAAAAAAATCACATAAAAAATGAAGTAAAGCTCATTCAAGGGTAATCTTGAAGACAGTATTACTCTGATACCAACACCAGACAAAGACATCACAAGAAAACTGCAGACTTAGCCGGGTACAGTGGCTCATGCCTGTAATCCCAGCACTTGTGAAGGCGGAGGCGGGCACATCACCTGAGGTCAGGAGTTCAAGATCAGCCTGGCCAACATGGTGAAACTCCATCTCTACAAAAACACAAAAAAATTATTCAGGCATGGTGGTGCACGTCTGTGGTCCCAGGTACTCAGGAGGCTGAAGCAGGAGAATTGCTTGAGCCAGGGAGGCAGAGGTTGCAGTAAGCTAAGATCACACCACTGCATTCTAGCCTGGGCCATAGAGCAAGACTCCATTTAAAAAAAAAAAAAAAAATTCGGCCGGGTGCGGTGGCTCACACCTGTAATCCCAGCACTTTGGGAGGCCGAGGCAGGCAGATCACCTGAGGTCAGGAGTTCGAGACCAGTCTTGACATGGAGAAACTCCATCTCTAATAAAAATACAAAATTAGCCAGGCGTCGTGGTATATGCCTGTAATCCCAGCTACTCAGGAGGCTGAGGCAGAATTGCTTGAACCTGGGAGGCGGAGGTTGCAGTGAGCTGAGATTGCGCCATTGCACTCCAGCCTGGGCAACAAGGGCGAAACTCCGTCTCAAAAAAAAAAAAAATTCAGACTTAGGCCAGACTTGGTGGCTCATGCACGTAATCTCAGCACTTTGGAAGGCTTAGGTGGGCGGTTCACCTGAGGTCAGGAGTTTTGAGACCAGCCTAACCAATACAGTGAAACCTCGTCTCTACTAAAAATACAAAAACTAACCAGGTGTGGTGTCACACACCTGTAATCCTAGCTACTTGGGAAGCTGAGGCACCAGAATCGCTTGAACTAGGGAGATGGGTTACAGGGAGCCAAGATACTGCCACCGCACTCCAGCCTGGGCAACCAAGTAAGAATCTGTCTCAAAAACAAACAAACAAACAAACAAAAAACAGGAAAGAAAAAGGGAAAAAGAACAACTGCAGACTTAATTCATCCTTCATGAATTAAGACAAAAAATCCGGGCATGGTGGCAAGCACCTGTAATCCCAGCAACTCGGGAGGCTGAGGTACAAGAATCACTTGAACCCCGGAGGCGGAGGCTGCGGGAAGCCGAGATGGCACCACTGCACTCCTGCCTGGGTGACAGAGTGAGACTATATATATATGAACATATATGTATATATATATATACACACACACACACACACACACACACACACACACACACACAAAACTATATATAAAAAACTTTCCAAAGGTGTGAAAGATCTAAATATTTAAGCTGGTGCAAAATAATCCCAGTTTTTGCCATTACTTTCTTTTTTTTTTTTTTTTGAGATGAAGTCTCACTCCATCACCTAGCCTGGAGTGCAGTGGTGCAATCTTGGCTCACTGCAGCCTCAGCTTCCTGGGCTCAAGCGATGCTACCACCTCAGTCTCCCTAGTAGCTGGGATTACAGGCTAAAATTAAAAAGACAGTAACAAATGTTGATGAGAATATTAAGAATTTAGAACCCATGGCCGGATGCAGTGGCTCATGCCTGTAATCCTGGCACTTTGGGAGGCCGAGGCGGGTGAATCACCTGAGGTCAGGAGTTCAAGACCAACCTGGCCAACGTGGTGAAACCCTGTCACTACCAAAAATACAAACATTAGCCAGGCGTGGTGGCAGGTGCCTGTAGTCCAAGCTACTCGGGAGGCTGAGGCAGAGAATTGCTTGAACCCGAGAGGCAGAGGTTGCGGTGAGCCAAGATCATGCCACTGCACTCCAGCCTGGGCTACAGAGGGAGACTCTGTTCTAAAAAAAAAAAAAGAAAGAAAGAAAGAAAGAAGTTGGAACCCATATAGGCTAAAGTAGGACTGTAAAACGGTACAACCACTATGTAAAACGGTACAACCACTATGTAAAACAGTCTGGCTGTTCCTCAAAATGCTAAATATAGAATGATCATATGACCCGACAATACCACTTTTAGGTATTTTCCCAAGAGAACTGAAAACATATATTCACGCTAAAACTTTAATACAAATTTTCACAGTAGCATTGCCTGTAACAGCCACAAAGTGGAAGAAACAAAATGTCCGTCAACTGATGAAAAGACAAACAAAAAGTAGCAACAATACAAAGCAATATTCAGCAGTAAAATGGAATGAAGTATGCATACATACAACATGAATGAACCTTAAAACATTATGCTAAGTTAAACAAGTCAGACATGAAAGGCCACAAATTACACGACTGTATTTATATGAAACGTCTAGAATAGGCAAATACATAGAGACATGAATTAGATTAGTGGTTGTGAGGGGCTAGAGGAGACTGAATGGGAAATGACTGCTGGGAATAGGTTTTCTTTTGGGGTGATGAAAGGTTCTGGAATTAGACAGTGGTAACAGTTGTTCAACTCTATACCCTTTAAGTAGCTGCATTTTATTCTTTATTTTTGAGATACAGTTTCACCCTGTAGCCCAGGGATGGAGTGCAGACTCAGCATCCTGAGTAGGTGGATTACAGGTGTATGCCACCACACCTGGCTAATTTTTGTATTTTTAGTAGAGACGGGGTTTCACCATGTTGGCCAGGCTGGTCTCAAACTCCCTGACCTCAAGTGATCTGCCCACCTCTACCTCCCAAAGTGCTGGGATTACAGGCATGAGCCACTGCGCCTGGCCAAAGAGGGTGAATTTTATCTTATGTGAATTACATTTTGATTTTTTTTTCTTGGAGATGAAGTTTCGCTCTTGTTGCCCAGGCTGGAGTGCAACAGCACGATCTCCGCTCACCACAACCTCCACCTCTCAGGTTCAAGCAATTCTCCTGCCTCAGCCTCCCGAGTAGCTGGGATTACAGGCATGGGCCATCACATCAGCTAATTTTGTATTTTTAGTAGAGACAAGGTTTCACCATGTTGGTCAGGCTGGTCTCGAACTCCCGACCTCAGGTGATCCATCCACCTCAGCCTCCAAAAGTGCTAGGATTACAGTTGTGAGCCACCGTACCCGGCCTATACTTTGATTTTTTAAATGCAGTTAGTATACATTTATTTATTTATTTATTTAGAAACGGAGTCTCGCTAATGCAGTTAGTATACATTTATTTATTTATTTATTTATTTATTTATTTATTTATTTACTTACTTACTTACTTATTTAGAGACAGAGTCTCGCTCTGTCCTCCAGGCTCGAATGCCATGGTGCAATCTCGGCTCACAGCAACCTCTGCCTCCTGGGCGCAAGCAATTCTCCTGCCTCAGCCTGAGACAGGGTTTCACCATGTTGGCCAGGCTGGTCTCGAACTCCTGACCTCAGAAGATCTGCCCACCTCAGCCTCCCAAAGTGCTGGGATTACAGGTATGAGCCACCAGTATGCTTTTAAATTTGCAACTATATAACCAATATACATTAAAACATGACATACTATAAAAAATTCTTATGTAAAATAGTATTAAGTATTAGCTTGATTGTTTTTCATGAAGAGGGGGTCTTGATACTATTGCCAAGGCAGGTCTTGAACTCCTGGGCTCAAGCAATCCACTTGCCTCTGCCACCCAAAGTCCTGAGACTAGAGGCATGAGCCACCACTCCAAGCCAAGTCTGATTTTTTAAGTTCATGCTTTAACAAAAATTATCTTAAAAATCTAAAAAAGGCCCGGCGGAGGCTCACGCCTGTAATCCCAACACTTTGGGAGGCTGAGGAAGACAGATCACGAGGTCAAGAGAACAAGACCATGTTGGCCAACATGGTGAAACCCCGTCTCTACAAAAAACACAAAAATTAGCTGGGCATAGTGGTATGCACCTGTAGTCCTAGCTACTCAGGAGGCTGAGGCAGGAGAATCACTTCAACTCAGGAGACAGAGGTTGCAGTGAGCCAAGATCGCGCCACTGCACTCCAGCCTGGAGACAGAGCAAGACTCTATCTCAAAAAAAAAAAAAAAAAAAAAAAAAATCTAAAAAGAGCGAGGGAGGAATACGGAGGAATAAATATTTATTGGTCCCTAAATGCCCTAGAATACCTAAGGTATTCCATATTCGAAGGTATTTAGGGTCCAATAAATATTTATTATTCCTTTTTCCCCTCAACTACAATAATTATCTTCATTAAGAATCTCCATGCAGGCCAGACGCAGTGGCTCACACCTGTAATCCCAGCATTTTGGGAGGCTGAGTCGGGCATATCACCTAAGGTCACACGTTGGAGACCAGCCTGGCCAACATGGTGAAACCTCTCTCTACCAAAATTACAAAAAATTAGCTGGGTGAATTTTGTAAAAATACAAAAATTAGCAGACACCTGTAATCCCAGCTATTGGGGAGGCTGAGGCAGGAGAACTGCTTAACCCAGGAGGCAGAGGTTGCAGTGAACCGAGATTGTGTCATTGCACTCTAGCCTGGGCGACAGAGCGAGACCCTGGTCTCAAAAAATAAATAAATAAATAAAAATAAAAATAAATTGCATATATATAGTTGTTCACTTTCAGAATGTATGAACAGGAAATGTCTATACATTCATGCAAAAGAAAACCATCCAGGTTAAAAAAAAAAAAAACAAAGCCAGGTGCTGTGGCTCACGCCTATAATCCCAGCACATTGGGGGGCCAAGGCAGGCAGATCACCTGAGGTCAGGAGTTTGAGACCAGCTTAGCCAACATGGTGAAATCTCATCTCTACTAAAAATACAAAAATTAGGTCAGGCCTAGTGGCTCACTCCTATAATCCCAGCACTTTGGGAGGCCGAGGTGGGTGGATCACCTGAGCTCAGGAGTTCCAGACCAGCCTGACCAATATGGTGAAATACAAAAATACAAAATACAAAAATTTCTACTGAAAATACAAAAATTAGGCCAGGCACAGTGGCTCATGCCTATAATCCCAGCACTTTGGGAGGCCAAAGTGGGCGGATCGCCTGAGGTGGGGAGTTTGACAGGAGCCTGACCAACATGGAGAAACCTAGTCTCTACTAAAAATACAAAATTAGCCGGGCATGGTGGGGCATGCCTGTAGTCCCAGCTACTCGGGAGGCTGAGGCAGGAGAATCACTTGAACCCAGGAGGTACAGGTTGCAGTGAGCCGAGATTAAACCACTGCACTCCAACTTGGACAACAGAGCAAGACTCTTGACTCAAAAAAAAAAAAAAAAAAAAATTGCCGGGCACGGTGCCTCACGCCTGTAATCCCAGCACTTTGGGAGGCTGAGGTAGGTGGATAACCTGAGGTCAGGAGTTCGAGACCAGCCTGGCCAACATGGTGAAACCCCATCTCTACTAAAAATACAAAAATTAGCCGGGCGTGGTGGCAGGCGACTGTAATCCCAGCTACTCCGGTGGCTGAGGCAGGAGAATCACCTGAACCCAGGAGAGGGAGATTGCAGTGAGCCGAGATCGCGCCATTGCATTCCAGCTGGGGTGACAGAGGGAGACTCTGTCTCAAAAATTATTAATAATAATAATAAAATTAAAAAGGGAAAGCTATGCTCTAAAATGGAAAGATTTCAACATACATCATTATATGAAAAAGGAAGACCAAGTGTGCACAGTCCACTACCTTTCTCTTAAAAAAGGTGGTCTCCGGGGAAGCACAAGAATTGAAGGCCCGAGCCAGGCGCGGTGGCTCAAGCCTGTAATCCCAGCACTTTGGGAGGCTGAGGCGGGCGGATCACGAGGTCAGGAGATCGAGACCATCCTGGCTAACACGGTGAAACCCCGTCTCTACTAAAAACACAAAAAATTAGCCGGGCGTGTTGGCGGGCGCCTGTATTCCCAGCTACTCGGGAGGCTGAGGCAGGAGAATGGCGTGAACCCAGGAGGTGGAGGTTGCGGTGAGCCGAGATCGCGCCGCTGCACTCCAGCCTGGGGGACAGAGAAAGACTCCGTCTCAAAAAAAAAAAAAAGAATTGAAGGTCCGTTACGTGAGCAAACATGGCACAGAGGTCACTTCACTGGTTAGCTTTTCATGTATTTTTTAATCATATATCTATTCAAAAATTCAATTTGAAAAACTATTGACTCAGCTTAAAAGTAAAAACTAATGAATGTCTATTTAATATAATCCTTGTCCTTTAATTAAAACTATTAATTTCTTACTTGGTTGGATATGGTAACCAGATTCCAAGCTGGCCCCCAATTATCCCAGCCTGATGGTATTCATGACTTTGTGTAATCCCTTCCCTATCTGCTTGGTATGTGTGGCCAGCCAATAGAATACACATCATAAAAAGTTACTGCATCTTCCTGCTTGGTCTGTCCCTCTCTTGGATCACTCACTCCAGGAAAAGCCAGCTACCATACAGTAAGCAGGCCTATGGAGAAGTCCAAGTGGGAAAGAACAGGCCTCATACAAAGAGCTAGCAGCCATATGAGTGAGCCATCTTGGACAGGGATCCTACAGCCTTCAGAGACCGCAGCCCTGGCAGACATCTTGACTGTAAATTCATTAGAGAGACTGAGCCAGCACCATCCAGCTAAGCCACTCCATGATTCCTTACAAAATGTGAGATAATAAATGTTTACTCCTCTAAGCTGCTACACTTAGGGGTCTGTTACACAGAAGAGATAACTGATACAGCAGAAAACATTCCATCTACAGCTCTAAAAACTTATGTTCTCAAAAAATTGTAGTAAAAACACTATAAAAATTATTAGCATAGTACTGGATATTAAAACCCCTATTAAATGAGTAAGACTGTAGTA
Source organism: Hylobates moloch (assembly GCF_009828535.3). Taxonomy (NCBI): domain Eukaryota; kingdom Metazoa; phylum Chordata; class Mammalia; order Primates; family Hylobatidae; genus Hylobates; species Hylobates moloch. The sequence goes on from NW_026652281.1 coordinate 153,691,381, forward strand.
GATACGAGTTCTTCAAAGTTTTACAAGTCTAAAGTCAGTTTATCAAATATCTAGAAGCACAATAAGCTTTGAATCAATAAATCACTCAAAAACACAGACCTAGCTATATAATAAATAAAACTTTGACTATACAACTACAGAAAATCATTAACTAAAATGAAAACCAGATTGGGAAAATATTTATATCCAATGAGATAAAAGTTTAATATGTATAAAACATTAAATCCAAAAAGATACATCAGCAAAGAATATAGACACAAAACTCCTAGAAAAAAATACAAACAGTAAACAAGTAGAAATCATTTTCATCAATAAAACTGTAGTAATTAAAGCAATCTTGTAGTAGCATTTTGCATCCACTTAATAAAAAAAAATCAGTGCTGTCTAAATGTGGGACAAATGCTAAATTCATATACTATTTAGAACTATGTGTAAAATGATAAAATCCTTTTGGAAAGCCATCCAGAAATAAGTACAAAAGCCAACTATATATATGATATTCTACTATCAGCAGTTAATCCTCAAGAAATAACTAAAAAAAAAAAAAAAAAAGAAAAAAAAACTCCACAGATATTACTATGAAATTGATAAGGTATCTATCAAGACTTCACTTACAACTCTAATAATTATCTTCTCCTCCAAAGAACTAATTTCAGTGCTTTAATGACCTGCCCTAACTCTTCTGCCCCAAAGCTCTGTTAGAAAAGCACTTTACATACAATACCTAAATAAAAAAAAATTTTAAAGGAAAAAAGAATAAATATAAAACCTGGGAAGGGCATGGTGGCTCACAGCTGTTATCCCAGCACTTTGGGAGGCTGAGGAGGGCGGATCACTTGAGGCCAGGAGTTTGAGACCAGCCTGTCCAACATGGTGAAACCCTGTCTCTACTAAAAATACAAAAATTACACAGGTGTTGAGGGCACATGCCTATAATTTCAGCTACTCGGGAGGCTGAGGCACAAGAATCACTTGCCAAAAAAAAAAAAGAAATGGCCGGGCGCAGTGGCTCACGCCTGTAATCCCAGCACTTTGGGAAGCCGAGGCAGGCGGATCACAAGGTCAGGAGATCAAGACCATCCTGGCTAACATGGTGAAACCCCAGTGAAACCCCATCTCTACTAAAAATACAAAAAATTAGCCAGGCATGCTGGTGGGCATCTGTAGTCCCAGCTACTCGGGAGGCTGAGGCAGGAGAATGGCGTGAACCCGGGAGCCAGGGCTTGCAGTGAGCCTCGCGACAGAGCGAGACTCCGTCTCAGAAAAAAAAAAAAAAAAAAGAATCGCTTGAACCCAGGAGGCAGAAGTTGCAGTGAGCTGAGATCATGCCACTGCATTCGGGCCTGGATGACAGAGTGACTCTGTTCCAAAAAAATAAATATATACAAACATACATACATACATACACTTGAACCCAAGAGTTAAAGGGAACATAGTGCCATCCCATCCCTACAAAAAAATATAAAAATTAGCTGGGCATGGCCAGGCGCAGTGGCTCACACCTGTAATCCCAGCACTTTGGGAGGCCAAGGCGGGCGGATCACGAGGTCAGGAGAACGAGACCATCCTGGCTAACATGGTGAAACCCCGTCTCTACCAAAAACACAAAAAATTAGCCGGGTGTGGTGGCGGGCACCTGTGGTCCCAGTTACTTGGGAGGCTGAGGCAAGAGAATGGTGTGAACCCGGGAGGCGGAGCTTGCAGTGAGCTGAGATCGCACCACTGCACTCCAGCCTGGGCGATGGGGCAAGACTCCGTCTCAAAAAAACAAAACAAAACAAAATTAGCTAGGCATGATGGCACACACCTGTAGTCCCAGCCTACTCAGAGGGGCAGAGGTGGGGGGATTGCTTGAGACTGGGAGGTTGAGGTTGCAGTGAGTTGTGACTGCATCACTGCACTCCAGCCTAGGCAACAGAGTGAGACCCTGTCTCAAAAGATAAAAAATTAAAAAGGACAGGTACGGTGGCTCATGCCTGTAATCCCAGCACTTTGGGAGGCCAGGGCGGGCAGATCACCAGAGGTTGGGAGTTTGAGACAAGTCTGACCATCATGGAGAAATCCCATCTCTACTAAAAATACAAAAATTAGCCGGGCGTGGTGGCACATGCCTGTAATCCCAGCTAGTCAGGAGGCTGAGGTAGGTGAATCGCTTGAACCCGGGAAGCAGAGGTTGCAGAGAGCCGAGACTGTGCCATTGCACTCCAGCCTGGGCAACAAGAGCGAAACTCCGTCTCAAAAATAAAAATAAAAAAGACTGAGTCTCGCTGTTGTCCAGGCGGGAGTGCGATGGCACAGTCTCGGCTCACTGCAACCTCTGTCTCCTGGGTTCAATTCAATTCTGGATTCTCCCTGCCTCAGCCTCCCGAGTAGCTGGGACTACAGGTACCCGTCATCACACCTGGCTAATTTTTGTAATTTTAGTAGATAGGGGTTTGGCCACATTGGCCAGGCTGGTCTCGACTCCCGACTTCGGGTGATCCTCCCGCCTAGGCCTCCCAAAGTGCTGGGATTACAGGCGTGAGCCATCGTGCCCCGCTGGCAATTCTTAATATATTGTAACACGATGGAAGTGCTGTTCCTCAATATACTAATTATAAAAACAGACAACGTATTTTCAGTTGAACCAACTACAATGTTAAAGAAATGCCTTTGGTACATACAACTATAAATTACCAATTTACAATCATATTTTTAAAAAGAAAAGAAATACTTTTGAATATAAAATTCCAATGACAAATTAGTGTGGCATTAATGTCTGTTATTTTCACTGGGTATAGACACAACTTGCACATCACCTACTTTCACCAGGGAGACCCAACAGCTCCAATTACAGCATCAAGAGAAATCAGAGATAACACAGGAAATATAGCCTCATAATTTACAAAGAAAGACTACCTTCAGACTCACTCTGGTATGTGAGGGACTATCACATAACCAGTAATTACTTTTAATTTAATGTAATGTGAAAATGTAATTGTTCATTCTCCAAAATAGATTTTATCTTTCTAGCAATTGCTAAAAGAGCATTATGGTATTTTACATAAGGTCACTAGCAATGTGAAAGGAACTTTCGAGGTATTAATAAAGTAATTTCACCTAATAACAGCAAAAACACTAAAATTTGTGTTTTACTAAGGGAAAATCACAAGTATGTATGATTTTATTGGTTCCCTAACAAATTATCTAAAAATGGAAGCAACTTTTTTTTTTTTTTTTTTTTTTTGAGACAGAGTCTCGCTGTCGCCCAGGCTGGAGTGCAGTGGCGTGATCTCGGCTCACTGCAGACTCCACCCCCCGGGGTTCACGCCATTCTCCTGCCTCAGCCTCCCGAGTAGCTGGGACTACAGGCGCCCGCCACCTCGCCTGGCTAATTTTTTGTATTTTTAGTGGAGACGGGGTTTCACCGTGTTAGCTAGGGTGGTCTCGATCTCCTGACCTCATGATCCGCCTGCCTCAGCCTCCCAAAGTGCTGGGATTACATGCGTGAGCCACCGCGCCCGGCCTCGGAAGCAATATTTTCAAAGTATGGTTTGTGGCAGGGTGCGGTGGCTCACGACTGTAATCCTAGCACTTTGGGAGGCCAAGGCGGTGGATTCCCTGACTCAGGAGTTTGAGACCAGCATGGACGACACGGCGAAACCCTGTCTCTACTAAAAATATAAAAAAGCCAGGCGTGGTGGTGGGTGCCTGTAATCCCAGCTACATGGGAGGCTGAGGCAGGAGAATCGCTTGAGCCCGGGAGGCAGAGGTTACAGTGAGCCGAGATCGTGCCATTGCATTCCAGCCTGGGTGACAGAGCGAGATCCCATCTCAAAAAAATAAATAAATAAAAATTAAAAAATACAAATACAAAAAATTAGCCAGACATGGTGGGACACACCTGTAGTCCCAACTACTCAGGAGGCTGAGGCAGGAAAATCACTTGAACCTGGGAGGAGGAAGTTGCAGTGTGCCAAGATCACGCAATTGCACTATAGCCTGGGTGACAGAATGAGACTGTCTCAAAAAAAGAAAAGAAAGAAAGTACGGTTTGTATACAGGCATTTAAAAGAATGTGGATCATCTAGAACAGGGGTCCCCAATGCCCAGGCCACAGAATGGTACTGGTCCTCTCAGCCTGTTAGGAACCGGGCTGCATAGCAGGAGGTGAACAGCAGACAAGGGAGCATTATCGCCTGAACTCCCACTCCTGTCAGATCAGGGGTGGCATTAGATTCTCAGAGGATCATGAACCCTATTGTGAACTGCAAATGCAAGGGATCTAGGCTGCGCACTTCTTATGAGATTTTAACTAATGCCTGACAATCTAAGGTGGAAAAGTTTCATCCCCAAACCATCCCACTCCCGCCTGTGGAAAAACTGTTTCCCAGGAATTTGGTCCCTGGTGCCAAAAAGGCTGGGGACTGCTAATCTAGAATATAGAAAAAACTCTCTCTGCATGGAATCCACCATACAAAACTGTAATCCCAGCACTTTGGGAGGCCGAGGTGGGCAGATCACCTGAGGTCAGGAGTTCAAGAACAGCCTGGCCAACATGGTGAAACCCCATCTCCACTAAAAAATACAAAAATTAGCCAGGCATGGTGATGCACACCTATAATCCCAGCTGCTCCAGAGGCTGAGGCACGAGAATTGCTTGAACTCAGCAGGTGGAGGTTGCAGTGAGCCAAGATGGCATCACTGCACTCCAGCCTGGGCAACAAGAGCAACATTCCGTCTCAAAAAAAAAAAAAAAAAAACATAACGAGATGAGACATTACTACATATCTACACGAATGGCTAAAATTAAAATAGTGACAGCATCAAATGCTGGTGAGGATGCATAGAAACTGAATCACTCGGCCAGGTGCGGTGGCTCACGCCTGAAATCCCAGGATTTTGAGAAGCCAAGATGGGTGGATTACCTGAGGTCAGGAGTTCGAGACCAGCCTGGCCAACATGGTGAAACCCTGTCTCTACTAAAAATACAAAAAATTAGCCAGGCATGGTGGCACATGCCTGTAATCCCAGCTACTCGGGAGGCTGATGCAGGAGAATCACCTGAAGCCGGGAAGCAGAGGCTGCAGTGAGCCGAGATCGTGCCCTGGGCGACGGGACGAGACTCCGTCTCAAAAAACAAAAAATAAAAGAAACTGGATCACTCATATACCGCTAGTGAGAATGTAAATGGTACAGACACTATGGAAAAGAGCTTGGTAGTTTCTTATAAAACTGAACATTGGCCAGGCGCCGTGGCTCACGCCTGTAATCCCAGCACTTTGGGAGGCCGAGGAGGGTGATCACCTGGGGTCAAGAGTTTGGGACCAGCCTGGCCAACACGGTGAAACCCCATCTCTACTAAAAATACAAAAATGAGCTGGGCGTGGTGGTTGACACCTATAATCCCAGCTATATGGGAGGCTGAGGAAGGACAATCGCTTGAACCTAGGAGGCAGAGGTTGCAGTGAGCCAAGATCGCGCAATTGCACTCCAGCCTGGGCAACAAGATCGAAACTCTCTCTCAAGAAAAAAACAAAACAAAACAAAACAAAAACTTCATATGCCATTATCATGTAAATACTGCAATTGTTCTACTGGTATTTATCCCAGAGAAGTGAAAACTTACACAAAACCCCATAAATGAACATTAATAGTACTTTTACCTTAATTACCAAAAGCTAGCATTGGCCCAGATGTCCTTCAACAGGTGAATGGTCAAGCAAACCATGGTATATTTGTATCATGGAATATTACTTAGTGATAAAAAGGAAAAAAATAGGGCCGGGCGCGGTGGCTCACACCTGTAATCCCAGCACTTTGGGAGGCCAATGCAGGTGGATCACTTGAGGCCAGGAGTTCAAGACTACCCTGGCCAACATGGTGAAACCCCGTCTCTACTAAAAATACAAAAATTAGCTGAGTGTGGTGGCAGGGGCCTGTAATCCCAACTGCTCAGGAGGCTGAGGCAGGAGAATCGCTTGAACCTGGGAGGCGGAGGTTGCAGTGAGCCAAGATCATGCCATTGCACTCCAGCCTGGTCCACAAGAGTGAAACTCCGTCTCAAAAAAAAAACAAAAAAAAACTATTGATACAGTCAACAGCTTAGATGAATCCCCTGGAAATTATGCTAAGGGAAAAAAAGACAATCCCAAAAGGCTGTATACTGTATGATTCATATTTATCTAACATTTGTGAAATGACAAAACTTCAGAAAAAAAAAGTTTAGTAGCTGACAAAGGCTAGAGATGGAGGGGCTAGGCCAGGCATGGTGGCTCCTGCCTGTAATCCCAGCCGTTTGGGAGGCTAAGGCAGACGGATTGCTTGAGCTCACGAGTTCAAGACCAGCTTGAGCAACATGGTAAAACCCCATCTCTACAAAAACATACAAAAATTAGTGGGGCATGGTAGCAAGTGCCTGTAGTCCCAGCTAATCAGGAGGCTGAGGTGGGAGGATCACTTAAACCTGGGACACAGAGGTTGCAGTGAGCTGAGATGCAACTACCGCACTCCAGCCTGGGTGGCAGAGCAAGACGTTGTCACATATGAAAAAGAGATGGAAGGGTTGCCAAGAAGAATACGGATGTAGTTTTAAAACGGCTGGCAACAGCAGGGATCCTTATGGTATTAGAAATGTTTAGCAATTTTTTTTTTTTTTTTTTTTTGAGACAGAAACATACTCTGTCACCCAGGCTAGAGTGCAGTGGAGCGATCTCAGCTCACTGCAACTTCCGCCTCCTGGGTTCAAGCGATTCTCCAACCTCAGCCTCCCGAGTAGCTTGGATTACAGGCATGAACCACCACACCCAGCTAATTTTTTTTTTATTTTTAGTAGACACAGGGTTTCACCATGTTGGCCAGACTGGTCTCGAACTACTGACCTCAGGTGATCCTGCCGCCTCAGCCTCCCAAAGTGCTGGGATTACAGGCATGAGCCATTGCACCCAGTGAACATTTAGAAAGTTGATGGCAGTCATGGATATACTAACCTATACAGGTAATAAAAACAAAGAACTTAATATACACACAATGAAAGACTACCAGTAAAACTGGGGGCATCCAGAATGTCCTGATAGAAATACAGATTTCTTTTAAGGAAAAAAAATTTAAGGACATCTGAATAAGATGGATAAATTATATGAATGTCAATGCCTAAATAAGACTGGCTGGACGCGGTGGCTCAAGCCTGTAATCCCAACACTTTGGGAGGCCGAGGTGGGCGGATCATAAGGTCAGGAGATTGAGACTACCCTGGCTAACACGGTGAAACACCGTCTCTACTAAAAATACAAAAACTAGCTGGGCATTATAGCATGCGCCTGTAGTCCCAGCTACTTGGGAGGCTGAGGCAGGAGAATTACTTGAACCCGGGAGGCAGAGGTTGCAGTGAGCCGAGATCGAGCCACTGCACTCCAGCCTGGGCGTCAGATGGAGACTCCGTCTCAAAAAAAAAAAAAAAAAAAAGATAAGTCTTAACATATTAACCAAAAGGGAAAAAAAGGGGTGTGTGGAGAGAACAGACAATTTCTAATAGAATATTAAGAGTGTAAATGAGGGAGTATACGAAAAGTGACAAAAATCAAGAGATTTTTATATTCCATTTTTAAGTTTGACTTTTTTTTTTTTTTTTTTGAGACAAAGTCTCACTCGGTCACCCAGGCTGGAGTGCAGTGGCACAATCTCAGCTTACTGCAACCTCTGCCTTCTGAGTTCAAGTGATCCTCCTGCCTCAGCCTCCTGAGTAGCTGGGACTACAGGCACATGCCACCACACCCGGCCAATTTTTTTTTTGTATTTCCACTAGAGACAGGGTTTCACTACATTAGCCAGGCTGGTCTTGAACTCCTGACCTCAGATAATCCACCCGCCTCGGCCTCCCAAAGTGCTGGGATTATAGATGTGAACCACCGTGCCCGGCCAAGTATGACTTTTCTAAATTCAAAAAGGTTCATAGGAATTGCTTTAAAAGGCTACAATTGAGATTATTTAGATTCAAAAATAACTGTTCAATTGTTATTATCCTACCACTAAATTTCAGAGACTGGATCTCCTTTCAATGGGCTCCCCTGAAAACCAGGAAGAAGAAATCAAACATTTCTATCTAGGACAAAGGACAAACTGCAAAAAGCAACAATGTAATAAACTTATACCACTTAACAGCTGGAATACAGAAAGCTATTGATCCTATTGCACAAATTAAATTATTCTGATTATCAAACAAAAATACAACAAATGCTCCTGATTATTAATTAAAAATGGAAACTGTCAACAGCAGTTAATGTCTTTATCTTAAGTTTGGAAAAATAGAGGAAAAAAAAACAAAAACTCAGCCAAACACAGTGGCTCATTCCCGTAATCCCAATACATTGGAAGGCTGAGGGCGGTGGTTCACTTGGGCCCAGCCAGGAGCCAAGATCAGGCCACTGCACTCTAGCCTGGGCAACAGGCTACCTCTCAGGTAGAAAAAAAAAAACTCAAAAATATCTTTCTTGAAATCCACAACTCTTTCAAATATACATTTGACTCTTGGCATGCAGCAGTAGGCATCACTTACTGCACATCTACTTCAGGACTAGCAGTGTATTACTTCATATAAATTATCTTGTATGGTGGCCAGGAGAGATGGCTCACGCCTGTAATCCTAGCACTTTGGGAGGCTGAGGTGGGTCCATCACCTGAGGTCAGGAGTTCGACCAGCCTGGCCAACATGGTGAAACCCTATCTCTACTAAAAACACAAAATTAGGCGGGCGTGGTAGTGCATGCCTATAATCCAAGCTACTTGGGAGGCTGAGGCAGGAGAATCAACTTGAACCCATGAGGTGGAGGTTGCAGTGAGCCAAGATCGTGCCATTCTGCACTCTAGCCTGGGCGATAGAGTGAGACTCAGTCTCAAAAAAAAAAAAAAAGTTATCTTATATCATAGACTTAACAACCCTCCAACGAAGGTACTAGCCGTAATTTAGAACTGAGGAAATGGGCCTTAGAGACATTAAAGGACTTCTTCCACTAAACACAGTGCAGTATGCAGTCAGAGATGTCCAACCTAAAACCATTATAATTTATTATCCTTGGCCAGGCGCGGTGGCTCATGCCTGTAATCCCAGCACTTTGGGAGGCCGAGGCAGGCGGATCATAAGGTCAGGAGTTCAAGACCAGCCTAACCAACATGGTGAAACCCCATCTCTTCTAAAAATACAAAAATTAGCCAGGCGTGGTGGCATGCACTTGTAATCCCAGCTACTCAGGAGGCTGAGGCAGGAGAATTGCTTGAACACGGCAGATGGAGATTGCAGTGAGCCAAGATCGCACCACTGCCCTCCAACATGTGCAACAGAGCAAGACTCCATCTCAAAAAAAAAAAAAAATTATTATCCTTAATTAGGAGAGTGAAAGTTGAGAATGGAGAAAAAATTAATGCATGAGATATTAGGAAGCTCAAATTCAAAAAACCTTAGAAATTGAGTACATGAGGAAACGAAAAAAGAAAAAAAAAATCAACCAACCTGTAAAGTTTTAGTAATTTGGTCCATTGAAAATGATGAAGGCTGACAATCCACTCATCACCTTCCTACCTAAAATGTACTCACTCCCCTTCCCAAACTGTACCTCTGTAATAGCATCATTCATTCATTAACTCAGTATGTCCCCAGTAAAAAGAAGGCACCATGCTATACACTGTTAAGATGCAAAGATGAATCAGGCCAGGAGAATAAAGGCATGAGCAAGGAGAGAGTATGGAGCAAGGGACCATTAAGAGTTCAGTTTGGCTGAACTCAGGGTACACAAGACTCTAGCATAAGATTTGGAAAGGTCAGGACAGGATCCTATCAAAAAGGACATTGAATTTGGGCTTTATTTGTTCAGAAAATGAGGTGTGGCATTTAGGTTACAAATTTAAGTAGAGACCCAGTATTTCTCATTTTGGAAGTAGGAAGTAATTTTATATAGGATAGAATGGAAGGCAAGACTAAATGAAGACCAACAATAAAGATGTCATAGAAAAATGAATAAAGGGAGAAACTGAGGGCATCTGTAAAATTTTGTAGCCGGGCGCGGTGGCTCACGCTTGTAATCCCAGCACTTTGGGAGGCCGAGGCGGGCGGATCACGAGGTCAGGAGATCGAGACCACGGTGAAACCCCGTCTCTACTAAAAATACAAAAAATTAGCCGGGCGTGGTAGTGGGCGCCTGTAGTCCCAGCTACTCGGAGAAGCTGAGGCAGGAGAATGGCGTGAACCCGGGAGGCGGAGCTTGCAGTGAGCCGAGATCGCGCCACTGCACTCCAGCCTGGGCAACAGAGCGAGACTCCGTCTCAAAAAAAAAAAAAATTTTTGTAATAGTAAAAACATTCAACTATACAGCACGGCATATAAGCCTATCTTTATACCTTTATCTCCTGACAACCCCACTCCTCCCAGAGAGCTAACTAAGGATTTCTGGCCACTTGCATATGCTATTCCCTCTTACTGGTATGTCTCTGCTCAAACTATAAATAACCACTCTGTGAAGTCCTCCCTGATTATTCTAGGCATGCCTTCCTCCACACTCCCAAAGTACTGCATACATAACACCTACCAGACCACTTAGTATTCTGTATTGTCATTGTTTACACTAGTTTTTGCCACACAGTGAAGTTCCTTAAAAGCAGACTATCTCTTTCCTTTTTTAATTTTTTTATTTTTTATTATACTGGCAGTGCCTGGCTCAAGAGGTACTCAAATGTATTTTAATCATTTAAATGATTAAGTGACTGCAAGGTTTCCAGCTTTGAGAAGAATAGGATAATGATGTCATCATGAACACGGAAGTAAATGCGTGTTTGGCAATAAAAGAGATGGGTTCAAAATGAAAATCATAGGCTGGGCGCAGTGGCTCATGCCTGTAATCCCAGCACTTTGGGAAGCGGAGGCAGGCGGATCACTTGAGGTCAGGAGTTTGAGACCAGCATGGCCAACATGGCAAAACCCTGTCTCTACTAAAAATACAAAAATTAGCCAGGCATGGTGGTGGGCACCTGTAGTCCCAGCTACTTAGGAGGCTGAGGCAGGAGAATCACTTGAACCCTGAAGGCAGAGGTTGCAGTGAGCCGAGATGGCACCACTGCACTCCAGCCTGGGTGACAGAGAAAGACCCTGTCCAAAGGAAAAATAAAAAAGGAAATAATATTACATTTTAGGTGAATATAACACAAGGTAGGGGAGCAGCTTAGTTGACAATTAGAATTTCTTGGTTTGAAGTCAGTTCAGAAGAGAGTTTCATAGAGTGGAGTAGCAGCAGAATCAATGAAAGTGAATGACACTGCAAAGAAAGAGGAAGAAAAAGAGAACAAGGACACAAAAAAGGACTGTTTGAAAAGTGGTATGCAGGTCGTGGTGGCTCACACCTGTAATTCCAGCACTTTGAAAGACTGAAGCAGGTGGATCACTTGAGGTCAGGGGTTCGAGACCAGCCTGGCCAACACGGTGAAACCTGTCTCTACTAAAAATACAAAAATTAGCCAGGCATGGTGGAGGGCGCCTGCAGTCCCAGCTACTTGGGAGGCTGAGGCACAAGAATCTCTTGAGGCCGGGCGCGGTGGCTCACGCTTGTAATCCCAGCACTTTGGGAGGCCGAGGCGGGCGGATCACGAGGTCAGGAGATCGAGACCATGGTGAAACCCCGTCTCTACTAAAAATACAAAAAAAAATTAGCCGGGTGTGGTGGCGGGCGCCTGTAGTCCCAGCTACTCGGAGAGGCTGAGGCAGGAGAATGGCATGAACCCAGGAGGCGGAGCTTGCAGTGAGCCGAGATCGCGCCACTGCCAGACTCCAGCCTGGGCAAAGCAGGAAGACTCCGTCTCCAAAAAAAAAAAAAAAAAAAAAAAAAAAGAATCTCTTGAACCTGGGAGGCGGAGGTTGCCGTGGGCTGAGATCACACCACTGCACTCCAGCCTGAGTAACAGAGCAAGAATCCATCTTAAAAAAAAAAAAAAGGCTGGGCGCGGTGGCTCATGCCTGTAATCCCAGCACTTTGGGAGGCCAAGGTGGGTGGATCACGAGGTCAGGAGTTCAAGACCAGCCTGGCCAAGGCAGTGAAACCCCATCTCTACTAAAAACATAAAAATTAGCCAGTCGTGGTGGCAGGCGCCTGTAATCCCAGCTACTCTGGAGGCTGAGGCACAGAATTGTTTGAACCTGGGAGGCGGAGGTTGCAGTGAGCCGAGATCGCCCCACTGCACTCCAGCCTGGGTGACAGAGTGAGACTGTCTCAAAACAAAAACAAAAACAAACAAACAAAAAAGGTCACCCAGCAAGGAGGGAGTCGGAGAGAGAGCAGAACCTCAGGTGTGAAGAGATCAATTTTCTTCCAAGATGGCTAAGGAGGGAGTAGAAAATTGTGGGATGATGGGTAGAGAAGACGAAGGAACCTCTGAGGAATCATTTTTGTCTCAGGCAGGGAAACTGTAAGCCTTAGACATCATCTGCCTCATCTCTCTCCATTCCTCAAATCCAGACTCCAATCTGCCTCCAGATCAGGTAGCCCTAAAACAGTTGCCAATTTTCTCCCTTTGAAATAATCTTTTAGATTTACCCCCTTTCTTTCGAGTACTCACTGTGCTCATTTTTTTTTTAAGAGACAGAATCTCATTATGTTGCCTAGGTTGGAGTGCAGTGGCTATTCACAGGCACATCACAGCTAATTGCAGCCTCAAGCGATCCTCCTGCCTCGGCCTCCGGAGTAGCTAGGACTACAGGTACATGCCACTGGGCCGATTCTTAAGTCTTAATTACTATTGCAACAGACCCTACATCCTAACCTTGCCTCTAATCTCCCCTAGTCAAAGTCTTCCAAACAGATTTTACATCACTTCTCAGCTAAAATCTCTCAAGGGCTGCCAGTTCCTATCACATCAATACCAAATGCTTCAGTCTGAATTTCTAGGCCCCATTACCTGACTACATCCATCCTACCCAAGCAATCTCCAACAAGTATCCTCTGAAAATGCCATGCTCATTTAATTCTCCAGATCCAAAGCACCTAGCCTGTCTTAACAAAAACAACAACAAAGCACAAAGCCTTTGTACACTGGGAGGAATTAGAAAATATCAACCCAATTAAGTATAAAAGTACCAGGTCAGGATTATAAATTGTAATGACAATCACTTCACTGTATGCAGAGAAAATAAGAGCACATGATGGTAAACTGAAGAGGCTACTCATTCGTGACAAGAGGCGAACAGTCCACTTAGAGGTAGATACACAAAATGACAGAAAATATGACCCTTCTTTCTCTAATTCCAGACAGGAAATCTACAACTCTAATAACTACTCTTACCCACTGCCAAGAGAATTTTCTCCTTTTTTTTTTTTTTTTTTGGACAGGATCTTGCTCTGTTGCCTAGGCTGGAATGCAGTGGTGTGATCATGGCTCACTGCAGTCTCAAACTTCTGGGCTCAAGTGATCCTACTACTGCCTCAACCTCCTGAGTAGCTGGGACTACAGGCATACCACCACATCTAACTGAGTGTAGAGACAGGATCTCACTATGTTGCCCAGTCTAGTTTCGAACTCTGGGCCCCAAGCAATCCTTTCGTCTTGGCTTCCCAACTTACTAGAATTACAGGTGTTAGCCACCAAGCCCAGCCAAAATTACAGAAAAAAAGAGACAAACAGCAATCTGCTAAGGATTTTCTAAAATTCCCAGCATAGTAACTATACCTACTGTATCAATAACTTAAGTCAACTGTGAACAGCTTGAATACATTAATATCACATGACTACGTAAAAAAGTTATTTTTAATTACACTTTTCTCAAGCCGTATTGCTTACCTAACTTTGCATTCTAAGATTGATCGCTTTTTTTTTTTTTTTTTTTTTTTTTTTTGAGATGGAGTCTCCCTCTGTCGCAAGGCTGGAGTGCAGTGGCACAATCTCGGTGCACTGCAACCTCCGCCTCCCGGGTTCAAGTGATTCTCCTGCCTCAACCTCCCGAGTAGCTGGGATTACAGGTGCGCACCACCACACCCAGCTAATTTTTGTATTTTTAGTAGAGACGGGGTTTCACCATGTTGGCCAGGATGGTTTTTTTTTTTTTTTCTTGAGAGGGAGTTTCGCTCTTGTCGCCCAGGCTGGAGTGCAATGGGGTGATCTCGGCTCACTGCAACCTTGGCCTCCCGGGTTCAAGCGATTCTCCTGCCTCAGCCTCCCAAGTAGCTGAGATTACAGGCTCCCGCCACCATGCCTAGCTAATTTTTTGTATTTTTAGTAGAGACGGGGTTTTGCCATGTTGGCCAGGCTGGTCTTAAAATCCTCATCTCAGGTGATCCACCTGCCTCAGCCTCCCAAAGTGCTGGAATTACAGGCGTGAGCCACCATGCCCACCCTGACCTCACTTTTTAAGTCCTCAGTCTGAGGCCAGGCTCTGTGGCTCACACCTGTAATCCCAGCACTTTGGGAGGCTAAGCCAGGTGGATCACTTGAGGTCAGGAGTTCGAGACCAGCTGGGCCAACATGGTAAAACCCCATCTCTACTAAAAATACAAAAATTAGCTGGGTGTGGTGGTGCGCACCTGTAATCCCAGCTACTCAGAAAGCTGAGGCAGGAGAACCACTTGAACCCAGAAGGTGGAGGTTGCAGTGAGCCGAGATCACACCACTGCACTCCAGCCTGGGCGACAAGAGCGAAACTTTGTCTCAAAAAAAAAAATGTCCTCAGTTTAAAAATATCAAGGGCAAAAATAAAGGCAATAGATTTCAATCACAACTTTGAACCAAATTCCTAAAATAATAAATTAGGGGATGGGTACGGTGGCTCATGCCTGTAATCCCAGCACTTTGGGAGGCCAAGGTGGGCAGATCACCTGAGGTCAGGAGTTCGAGACCAGCCTGGCCCACATGGTGAAACCCTCGTCTCTAATAAAAATACAAAAAGTAGTCAGGCATAGTGGTGCACACCTGTAGTCCCAGCTACTCGGGAGGCTGAGGCAGGAGAATCGCTTGAACCCAGGAGGAGGAGGTTGAAGCGAGCTGAGATCGCGCCACTACACTCCAGCCTGGGCGATAGCAAGACTCTGTCTCAAAAAAATTAAAAAAAATAAACTACATACTTGCTTCTTCAAGGTCATAAAGTCTTTGAGCAATTTCAATTTCTCCCTGAAAAAAACAACTTCTACATTTATACATTTGCTAATTCCCATTTCAGACATGTAACCTACTATCTAAAGGCTCCAATATTTTCAGTTTTTTTTTTTTTTTTTTTTTTTGAGACAGAGTTTTGCTCTTGTTGCCCAGTATGGAGTGCAAGACAGAGTTTTGCTCTTGTTGCCCAGTATGGAGTGCAATGGCGCAATCTTGGCTCACTGCAACCTCTGCCTCCCGGGTTCAAGCGATTCTCCTGCCTCAGCCTCTAGAGTAGCTGGGATTACAGTTGCCCACCATCACACCTGTCTAATTTTTGTATTTTTGTAGAGACGGAGTTTCACCATGTTGGCCAGGCTGGTCTCAAACTCCTGACCTCAGGTGATCTGTCCACCTTAGCCTCCCAAAGTGCTGGCACTACAGGCGTGGGCCACCACACTCGGCCTTCATTTTTTTTTTGATAGAACCAATACTCCGCTAACATCTCTTTCATGAGAAACAGGTTTACAATTCTATTTGTATGCTTTTAGAGAAACATCTATCTCCATTCTCAGATTTAAATTTATGTACAAAAACAAAGACACGATATATATATAAAATAAATTTCAACGTGAACCCAAGAAAAAGGATTTGTCTGAGCTGCCAATAGGTTTTCAAAACAGCCTACCCACCCATATTAGTAGGACAATTCAGACTCAAGATAACCACTAAAGCAAATTTTTTTAAATCTGCAATTGCCAAGAAACCAAGGAGTACCAAGGCACAATTAAGATATGAATCAACAGAAACAAAAGTGACACACCCACATTCTCCCTCTGTAACTTTAAAGAACAGCAGGGATATAAGGTAAAGCGAATGTTTAATGAACTCAGAATAACAACATACCATAAAAGTTTTTCTTATAAAAACTTAATGTGGTATGAGACATTTGTTGGCCAAAAAAAATTCTCTTTGGTAACATTACCGGTGGTGACCAAACAATGCGTTTGGGCAGAAACAAAATCAATATCAAGTATTAATATTTAAAGCTGAAGGAATCTTATAGCAATCAAGTACTTTTGGAATTTAGAGGCAATAAAATTGAGGCTAAGAGAAGTGAATTGATCATTTAGCTAGAAGTCAAGAAATTCTTCATAAGCTCAAATAAAAACAAATGTTATCATTTATCACCCTCTAACAATACTTGACAGCATTACTAAAAACAATAACTCAAATAAGATACTCTCCATTTCTATACACACAGAATACATACATATCACACATACACATACACACTTCAAAATCTGAAACTACTGTAGTTCTAGCTGATGCAGGAGGATCGAATGAGCCCAGGAGTCCCGACGCAAGCCTGGGCAACATGACAAGGCCAGTCTCTAAACAATAAATAAATATTAACTTTGTCTTAGTTAGGGTTGTTAAAATAAAATAAAACAAAACAAAACTAGAAAAACTTCAAGAGCTAATGGGGATACAAAAATTAGCCGGGCGTGGTGATGGGTACCAGTAATCCCAGCTACTCGGGAGGGTGAGGCAGGAGAACTGCTTGAACCCCAAGAGGCAGAGGTTGCAGTGATCAACCACTGCACTCCAGCCTGGCAACAGAGTGAGACTCCATCTCAAAAAAAAAAAAAAAAAAAAAAAAGAGCTAATGGTGGCAGTTATCAAAAGCACAGGATGCTACACCTTCAAAACAGGTAGTTCAGAAAAACTAGCCTAATTTAGATTTTGACAATGTCCAAGAAAACCTCATCTTAGCCACTTTAATCTGTGTTCAAAATGCCCTTCAACCTGAAGAGTCAAGTCTTCAAGTAAAAAAATAATCTGCCACATATAGCAACAGGACTCCAAGTACTAAATTGGTTCACCTGCACTCATGGTGCCGGCAGGCCAAAACCCAACCTTTTTTTTTTTTTTTTTCCCTTAATCATATGTATACCTCCATCTTGAGAAATTAAATCTGAACTCAATCAAATGCATTTAAAAGCATTAGCCTACTCTCAATGAAGAGTTATTCGGAAAAAGCTTAAAATAACCAAATGCATACAACAGAGATAAATTTAAAAATCAAAGTAAAATTTTGCCCAAAAGCTTATGATTAGCAATAGGATTTCAGCTGTGAACCGATAAGCAACCAAAAACAAATTTGTTACAAGTTTCCCTTTAAGTGGCCTGTATATATACATATACGTATATATTTAAGTTGTACCAAAAACTGCTTACAAATGGCAATTCCTGTGAAGTAGATGATGATGAAGTTCCAGGTAATTCTAGCATGTTTCCTAATGTACTGGTACTGGAATCTGGATCATCCTGAAAAGATAAATTTATTGAGTTTAATTGCTCTTCTATTGTAATGTTTGTATCTCCTAGTGAAAAGGGGGCTGGGAGAAGGGCTGCTTTTTCATTGCTGCCGTCCACTTCATTTCTTTGCTTATTTTTCTGTGTTTCAGTCTGAGGAGCTAATGGCAAGAATGGCGATTTGACTGCACCGTGTCTACTCTCTGGTGTGCTGTCTTGTTCACTTCCCATGGCCACTTTTACACCATTCTCTGATTTAGTCTCATAATTGCAGGTGGCATTGGTCTGAGTTTCCTCAAAGATCTCCTCTATACTCTCATCCTCTGTGACTGGCTGTTCTGGGTCCGTTTCAGAATCTACATCTGCATCGTCCACACAAGTAAAATTCTCAAAGTGCAGAAAGCCATTCTTGATAGTCTTTGTTACTTTTACCTGGAGTTCAGGGGAGTTATTACAAGAGGGTTCCTGTTTCATAGCAAGTGCTGTAGGACCACCAGGACTCAAGGAAGTGCAAACAATTGGCGTCTGAGCTCTTGAATCACTTTTTTCAGGGTCTTGAAAGGATTCTGATCCATCAGCAGACCCATTTAAATACTCTACATTGATCATGGAGGCCAAATCCTGTAGTCTCCGCAGTGGAATGTAACAAGATGGAGAATCTTGTCCATAAGCATTTTGGGATGTTCCACTGACAGTCGATAACTGCATAGTACACCCATTAAGTGGCTCAGAAAAATTGGATTGACCATTACCGAAAGGGCTGTCCTTGTCTTCAGGGGCATCTAAATTCACTGGATTGGAAAAGGGCAGCAGACAATTTCTTCTGGGTAGTTCACAGGTCTGATCCATCCTGGGCCGGCATCAACCTGGAATCCAAAGGCACAGTAATTAATCTGAGTTAATAGGCCATCTGACTCGACTCTTTAAAATGGCAGCCACTTCAAGGCCTAGTGGCCTCTATGCCTTTCTGCTGCACTTCCATGGGCAGAAAAAGTTCCCCCGACTGGAGATGAAAAAATGGCCTCGGTGAGCCTCTGAAAACTCCATTTTCCCGAAGCTGGGCCGATCCTGCCACATAGAAACAGCCCGTCTCTTTTTCCTCCTCTGCAGACTGGTGGACACTTGGGATGAACTAAAATTAAAACCCCTCTGCCCGTCAAAATTCCCAATTCTTGATCAAACAGGAATCGTCCTCCCCATCCCTCGCCAGGGGTCGAGCAGCTGGATCTCTCAAAAGCAAAAAGCTGAGGGGTCCAAGGGGAGCTCCTGGACCCTGCACAAAAAGGTACCCCCCCTTCCTGGCTCGCTCGGGCGCAGCGGTCACAATAGCGCTGCACTCTGCGCCCAGCCAGCGCCGGAGCCTTTGCAGTGGCGGTGCGCAGGCCGCAGGCGAGCCGGCCGAGGCGGGTGCACCCCAGAGCTCGCCTTCCTGAATGCAGGCCTGCTGGATCCGCAGCTGCAGGGCCCAGAGGCCTGGACGCGGCAGAGGGAGAAACCGAGGCGGCCAGCGAAGCCCAGTCAGGGCAGCAGCAGCTGCTACAGCTTGAAAAACATGGCTGCTGCCGACGCCGCCGCCGCCTGCCCGGGCCGCGCTCTTTCCCGCAGCCGCGACAGCACCTCCCAGCCGAACCGATCGCTCTCATCAATATTCAGCACCAAGCAAAGTTTGCTGCGGAAGGGCAGCCGGCCCCGCGCCCCGCAGCCTGCTACCTGAGGGGAGGCGGAGGCCGAGGTGCTCGCGGGCGGCCGGCGGGGCACGGGCCGCGCCGGGAGGAAGTTCGCGGCAGCCCGGCCAGCTAGGCCTGAGCCCGGCTGGTAGTGATGGAGGAGGGGGAGGGGGCCGGCGGCTGCAGCGCCGCCGGCCACCAACCCCGCACCGCGCCCGGCCCTCCCCCGAGCCCCTCACCTCACGGCCACCACCATCTTCCCCGCCGGGCCACCTCCTCCCTCCCTCCTCCTCGCGCCTGCCCGCCGCCCACCCCAGCGCACTAGTTACCGTGCCCCGCGCCCCCTCCCGGGCCAGCTGGGGGGAGGGGGTGACCCTCATTACACTGGGGTGCGAGCGGAGCGGTGGGGAGAGAGCGGGGCTGCTCGCCGCACCCCCCTCCCCCCGCGTCTCTCTTCAGGGGAGAAGGCAGCGAGCGCGACCTGCCCCGGCCTATTCCGCCGCCGCCTCCTCCTCCTCACACCCCCACCGCGCGCGCCCCCGCGGCCGCGCGTGCGACAGAGCGCCTCGCGCCGGCCCGCGTGCGGCTGGGCCCCGAGTGCGCGCGCACCCCTTCCCCCACCGAGCGCGCGCGTTCCCTTGCCTCACTCTTCGGGGTTCAGGGCGGGTGAAGTCGGGCTTGCGAGCGCGCCGCCCAATCAGCGGAGCTGCCGCTGCCGCCCCCTCCCCTCCCCATGCGCGCCTGCTCGCGGCCCGGGCCTACGGGCCGGCCCGGCTGCCCGGGCGGGGCCTGAGGCGGGCTCCCCAGGGGCCTCGCGCGCCTCCTTGGAGTGTCGGGGCCTGCGGGCGTCGTGGGTGGCATTCCGATCCCCTCACCTACCTCGGGGCACGGCGCTGGCCTCGGGCCGCACACGGCTCCCGCACCCTACGCGTCTCGAACCCCAACCCAGGCGGCACCTGGCGCGGCTGAGGCCTGTCCGATCGTCCCGCCAGCCCTGCTCGGGCCCGCGTCAGTCCCGGCCTCCATCTTAGGTTACAGCCCAGGCTCCCCATCCACTGGGCACCTGCCCTCAGCCCGCTGGGTTCGGCCCGAGGCCAAGGCAACCCCCCTCCTGCCGCAGGGCTCACCTGGGAGCTTGGGCTGGGGTCTTCGAGGCCTCAGGCCCCGAGCAGACGCGGTCGCAGGTGAACCCCCCTACGCGGCCGCACCCCAAACCCACACCACCACCACCACCACCACCACAGACCAAGCTGAGCAGGAAACAAAATGGAGGCAGCAGCTCGGGTCTGCCTCCCTGAGCCAAGCCTGTGCAGCCCCAGGGCTCCCTCCTGTCTCAGGCTCGACGCCCGCGAGGCAGAGGCTGGATCGTCCCGGGTGCCGCGGGCAGCCGCCCTACAGCAGAGCAGACGGGCCGGGGACTCGGCCCTGCGGTGCCCACAGCCCCTCACCCACCACCCCTTCCCTTCCCCCTCCCCCCATCCCTCTCCCTCCCCTTGCCGGGCCGTGCGGGGTGAGCGGCTCCGGGGAGCCGGGTCGGGTTACCCGCCCGGGCACTGCTCGCCCGGCCGTGGCCTCCGCGGGGGAACGAAGCCAGGCGACCCCAGCGCTGAGCCCACCCCCCGCACCGAGCCGGGTTGCAGCCTGACAGCGCGTCCGCACCTCGGCCTGCATCCGTGCGGCCCCCGCCCAGGGAGGCCGAGTCCCCAGCCCGGGCCCAGCCGGGACGAAGCTCCCTCACCACCCCCGAGCCCAAGGGTCCTCGCAGCCTCGGGCGGGGCGAGGGGAACGCCGGGGGAGGGGGTCCTCTAGTCCCTGTACCGCCTCCCGCGCCTAGTCAGGGTCTGGGCCTGGCACGGGGGCTCGGGCAGCGGGCGCCGGCCGGCGTGGGTATGTGCGTGCGCGCCGGGCTGGGGGCCGGGATGGGCCGCGCCTCGCACCGCGGACGCTGCAGTTCTCGGCACCCAGGCAGATGGCCCTCTCGTGCCACCGCCGCCCAGAACGGGCCGCCTGCTCCACAGCCCGGTTCCCCCGGGAGTGCGCGCCTCGCCCCTAAGGGCCGGGCATCTGGACCCCGGCGGAACTGCGCCGGGACACGGGACCGCCCAGCTGGCCGGGACAAGCCCGCTGGCGCAGCCCTCGGCCTGGGGCCTCACGGCCTGCATCCTGCACCGGGCCCGCAGCACCAACCCTAGCACGGCCGCGTGGCGTCCAATACCCCAAGACAGCGGAAGGGCGGGACAGGGAGCCCAAGCTGGGCCTGAACTTGCGACTCCAGCCCCTCGGGCCCTTCCCCCAGCCCGGACTCCGTCGCCCCCTGGGCTTGATCCCCACCAAGAAGCTCACCTCAGGAGTTACCTGGTCCCTATGGCGCTAAGCGCCTTCTCGCTGTTCAGAGAAAGCCAGATCCGGCCGCCATAAAAATTCCGCCTCCTCCAGAAAGCCTTCTGTGATTAGATTTGGAGTTAACTCCATCTCAAGCTGAGGGCACCGCCCTCGAGGGCCACGTGACTACTATTCTTCCCATGGCTTAGTAAATGTGCATAGTTATTGCCCCAATGGACTGTTTACTCACTGCCTTCTGTTAACTTTGAGCCCACCTGGGAGAAAGGCCATTTTTGGCGTTGCCCTGTGTGACATTAGTGCTGGCCAGCTAAACTCCATCC
Source organism: Hylobates moloch (assembly GCF_009828535.3). NCBI lineage: Eukaryota > Metazoa > Chordata > Mammalia > Primates > Hylobatidae > Hylobates > Hylobates moloch. The sequence goes on from NW_026652281.1 coordinate 153,713,108, forward strand.
TTCCCCTGCCTTCACCCAGCGACTGGCCCAGCAGCCATGGAGCTCGAGATGCTCTTGCCCTTTTGCTCTCCAAGGCCCACAGTCCAGTGATGGAGGCTCCCAAGTCAACAGGCCCTTAGCACATGTCTGCATGTGCCAGATGCAGACCCTGCCAAGACAGCAAGTGGGCTTTGTTAGAGGGAAAGCGCCCACTGGAACGGGAGTGATGAGAGGGCTGTGACCTCAGGGAGGCTCCTTCTGTTGAAGAGTCTGAGGTACCCTGAAGATTCTCAGGTGCAAAGTCAGGGTGGCAGTTGTCTATGTGCTGGGACCAACCAGAGAAAAGTCGAGTCTATACCTACAAGGGCCAGCTCTTTGTTCTGCCAGGGTCACTCACCCTGCTAATCCCATCTGGGCAATTCAGCTCAACAGGGAAGCTCTGACTGGTTCCTTCTTCACACCTAATAATTTGAGCCAATCATTTTGACTGACAATTACTCCTCTGCCAATTGCCCCAATTCATCAATGCTCCTCCCAGTCCTTTACTTTGCCACTAACCATCCTGAGGGCCTGAGAGCTGCCTTGAACTAGTCACTTAACAGTCCTGAGCCTCAGTTTCCCCATCTGCAACTTCCAATGCACAGCACTGGCTGCGAAGATTCTGTAAGGTAAAGGTCTAAGTGTTAGCAGCCTACACTTAGACTTAGTTATAGGCTGAGCACTTGATGAGTGCTGAAATGTAATTCATCGCTTCATTCAGCAACCATTTCCTGCATTCCAGGCAGTGTGCTGAGTGCTGGGGAAACAAAAGATGAGATCCTGGCCTCGGGAAAAGACAGTTGAATAAAGGTGCTAAGGTGTGAAAATAGGGTTGAGACAACAGTTTCTTCCAAAGCTCACCTCTGAACAACATTGCCCTGCAGAACCCCTCTCTCCCACCTCCCAGCTCCTCTGGAAGACTGAGGGCCAGGAGGAGATTGGCAGCTGGGGATGAACTGCTTGCTGACAGGTCTGGGGGAGAAGACCAGGACCCCAGGGAAAACCTGTTAGACTTCTCTGGGGTAACCCCTGAGGGCCCTCCCTGCCTCTTAGGGTAAAACTTGGCCACAGAGGTCTCAATCACAGCCGACCCGTCTCCAGCCTCCCCATCTGGCAGGCCCTGGCCAAGCATCTCATGTGTGCCAGCACTACGTTGAGAAGATCCACAGCACCATAGATTCTCACAAGGACACTGACTCCTTGAGTGGGGGCAGAAGGGAGAGGACTGTGTCCGTGTAGGGTGGGGGCCTGGGATGTACACTCAGCTCTCCTCTGGCTGGTTGTCTCAATCCAGGGACCTTTTCTGGGCCTGTGACTGCCATCCTTAGGACTGAGATAAGAATCAGTAAACACTTGCTGGGTCTGTACTATGTACTGGACACTGTCCTAGGCACTTCACATACAGTCATTCCTATGTCCCTTCACCAGCCCTAAGAAGAATTGAGGTCCAAGAGACTAAGCCCTCATGCAAAGTGTCAGCACCTTAACTCTCACCTGGTATGATGGGCTTCACGTGCTTGTTCTCAGCCTGTCCACCCTACAAATACTGCCTGTGAAAAGCCCAGCATGGTGCTCACACACAGGTGCCCAGGAATTTGAATGACAGGCAGAGGGACTCTACCTTAGGCTGAGTTTCCTCATCTGTAAATCTTGGTTACTGATAATTCCTACCCTGGTGAGATATAATAGATACTTGTTGGGACATTTGGCCCATGTACAGTGACCTCTTTTTTCTTAGAACCACCCCTTTTCATTCATTAATTCCATAAATATTTTGGGGGCTCCCCGTCACAGCCTTGTGGAAAAAGCAGACAGGTAATGACAAGGCAGAGAACTGAGTATGAGAGAGAAGCCAAGGGTGCTGGAGAAGCTGAGAAGGTTCTTGAAACCAACTCAGAGGTATCCTTGAGGAAGCAACATCCAGAGAGAGTCCTGGAGGATATTCGGGAATAGCCAGGCAAGAAGGGGAAAAGGCAGAGATTCCAGCAGAGTCCAGAGAAACACCAGGCTTCAGAGGAACTGACCACACCAAGCATGGCTAGTGTATGTGCCAGGGGTGGAGGTAATGAGTGCAGAAAGAGGCTCAAGCGAGGATGGGGCGGACACAGAGGCCTCACCCTTCAGGGCTTGGTTGATCAAGTTAAAGAGTTTAAGCTTTATCCGGAAGTCAGTAAGCAGCCATGGAAGGTGAGGGAGGAGGATAATGACATGATGGCATCTGAGCAGTAGAAAGCTCACTCTTCCTGTGTCCAGAAGACACTGGATCCTCCCCTAGAAACACAACTCTAGCAAGGGCTCTGCCTGTTGTTACAATAACAGTTGTAGCTTATCCTCTTCTGTTCCAGCTACCCTGCAGGATACTCATTTACTCCTCTGAGATGGGTATTATTGTTATCCCCATCTTCTAGAAAGGAAGCATGACTTGCCCAGAGACAAACTCCCATCCTAGTTCCAGCTCCTTGTTCCCACTGAACAGGAACAGCATCTGCCTTCTGACTAAACAGTTAGGTCTTGGGAGAGGCATGGAGGCCTTTGGCAATTAATGCTGAACAGAGCTGGTGGACACCAGGACCATGCCTTCTGATGGGTCTAGGAGCTTCCTTCCTCTCCCTACCCACGGATTTCCCCAAAATTGAATCCGTTTTCAACTTAAGATCAAGGAAGGCCTGGCCACATCTGAGACCAGGCAGCCCTCCAGCAGTCTTCTTCCTGCCCCAAATACCAGGTCCTGTCGCTAACCTGAGCCTGTACCCCCAGCCTGAAGGACTCAAGCATCCACCTTTAAGTTTTCTTCTTCTTAAACCTCCTTCTGAATCTTGGTATGGTGACCACTAATCCCTGCCCTCCTGCTCTCACTTCCCCCAACTGCCCAGTGCCAGGACAAGCCACATCCTGTCCAGCCTATGCTCATGCCAGTCACTCTGCCTTTTCCCCTGGGCTAACTCCATTCATCCTGTTTAGAAGACTTCTCCTCCTGGTAGTCTTCCCACCCCTACAGGCAGCCATTTTTCCCTGAATGAGTCCTGGTAGTAACTAATGGCTTCTAAATTGGGTCTCATCCAGTTGGAGAGTCACTTCCAGCAAGACTAAGGACATATACTCTCTGATCTCCAGTGACCAAGCCCAGACTGTGAGGCTCAGAGTGAGTGCTCCAGAAACATTTCATGATGCCTGATCTATCCCTTCCTCTCCTCTCCAAGCCTGTGTCTCCATCACACAGAATTGTGGTTTCAGTAACGGACCAAATGAGTTGTACAAGACTCAAATCCTCCCAAAAAGCATTCAAGATGTTTGAGGAACAAAGAGCTTTTGGTGCCAGACAATGCTTTACAAAGCGTAAGAGGCCAGGTACAGTGGTGCACGCCTTTAGTCCCAGCACTTTGGGAGGCTGAGGCAGATGGATCGCTTCAGCCCAGGAGTTCAAGACCGGCCTGGGCAATATGGCTAAACCCTGTCTCTACAAAAAACACAAAAAGTAAGCCAGACGCTGTGGTTCACATCTGTAATCCCAGCACTTTGGGAGGCCAAGACGGGTGGATCACATGAGGTCAGGAGTTTGAGACCAGCCTGACCAACGTGGTGAAACCCTGTCTCTACTAAAAATACAAAATTAGCCGGATGTGGTGGCGCATGCCTGTAATCCCAGCTACTCGGGGGGCTGAGGCAGGAGAATCGCTTGAACCCAAGAGGCTGAGGTTGCAGTGAGCTGAGATCGAGCCATTTCACTCCACCCTGGGCCACAAGGCGAAACTCCGTCTCAAAAAAAAAAAAAAACAAAACCAAATTATCCTGGCGTGGTGGTGTATGATTCGCACCCATGGTCCCAGCTACTTGGCAGGCTGAGGTGGGAGGATCGCTTGAGCCCAGGATGTGGAGGCTGCAGTGAGCCGTGTTCATGCCATTGCACTTCAGCCTGGGTGACAGAGTGAGACTCTGGCTCCAATAAATAAATAAATAAAAGTATAAGAGACCTTATGACCAGGCTCAGTGGCTCACACCTGTAATCCCAGCACTTTGGGAGGCTGAGGAGGGCGGATCACGAGGTCAGGGGTTTGAGACCAGCCTGGCCAACATGGTGAAACCCCGTCTCTACTAAAGATACAAAAGATTAGCCGGGCGTGGTGGCACGTGCCTGTAATCCCAGCTACTAGGGAGGCTGAGGCAGGAGAATCGCTTGAACCTGGGGGGTGGAGGTTGCAGTGAGCTGAGATCCCGCCATTGCACTGCAGCCTCAGCTACAGGGCGAGACTCGGCCTAAAAAAAAAGAAGAGCTTATGTGAGCTGGAGTCAGATGGATACAAATTCAAACTGCAGCTGGGCCATTTACCAGGAATGTCCTTTTCGCTCTTTGAGCCTCACAAATGGGATAGTTATGAAGATAAAATATTCAAAGTACGTATAACCTGGCCCTGGGCCCAGCACAAAGCAACTGCCCACTGGGCACCTCCTTCAGGATGCCCCCAGGTTCCTCAACCCAGTTATCTGTCTTCTCTGTCCCACCCCAATCCTGCTCCTTCTCTAGGCATCTGATTTTGTTGGATGCACCCCCAGCTTCATATCAAGCCAAGCACTTCTGAACCTACTGATTCAAAACAGAGGAAGAGAAAGTGAGAGGATGCTGGGTTCTGGCAGTGCTTGGATCAGGGAGTGGGAGGAGGAGTATGGAGAAAGGGGGAGGTCTCCAGCCAGTGGCCAGAAAGGTGGCTGCACCTCCTCCTGGGTGAGGATTAGGGTTTATAGCTCACCCACCCACACCTACCCCTTGTTGCCCCTCAAAGAGAAGATATCCTATTTTACAGATGAAAACAAAGGCTGAAAAGCAGCTCGTGAAAGCACTGCTCTTGCTAGTGGAGGAATGACAAAGAGTTTGTACCCAGTAGTTGCTCAATAAATACTAAAAGGGCTGGGCGTGGTCGCTGAAGCCTATAATCCCAGCACTTTGGGAGGCCAAGGCGGGTGGATCACTTGAGGGCAGGAGTTGAAGACCAGACTGGGCAACAAAAATTTAGCTGGGTGTTGGCTGGGCGTGGTGGCTCACGCCTGTAATTCCAGCACTTTGGGAGGCCAAGGCAGGCAGATCACAAGGTCAGGAGATCGAGACCATCCTGGCTAACACGGTGAAACCCTGTCTCTACTAAAAATACAAAAATTAGCTGGGCATGGTGGCGGGCACCTGTAGTCCCAGCTACTCGGGAGGCTGAGGCAGAAGAATCGCTTGAATGGCGATTGAAAAAACAAACAAACAAACAAAAAAACCTCTAGAGCTGTAGATTCAGCTAGCTTGATTTATGGAAAATGTGTCTGAAATGGCAAAGACAGGCCCCATCATCAAATCCCTCAGCCAGGCTGGGTGCGGTGGCTCACGCCTGTAATCCCAGCACTTTAGGAGGCCTAGGTGGGTGGATCACAAAAGGTCAGGAGTTTGAGACCAGCCTGACCAACATGGTGAAACCCCATCTCCACTAAAAATACAAAAATTAGCCAGCCATAGTGGTGCACACCTGTAATCCCAGCTACTTTGTTGTTGAGGGCAACAGAGCAAGACTTTGTGTCAAAAAAAAAAAAAAAAAAAAGGCCCTCAGCCAACTCAGCTTGACTTTCAGTCAGAAAAGATCTCACTTTGTTTCTCAGGAAAACAAGTGTTAGGCCAGACGTGGTGGCTCACGCCTGTAATCCCAGCACTTTGAGAGGCCGAGGTGGGTGGATTACCTGAGGTCAGGAGTTCGAGACCAGCCTGGCCAGCATGGTGAAACCCTATCTCTACTAAAAATACAAAAAATTAGCCCAGCATGGTGGCGGACACCTGTAATCCCAGCTACTCAGGAGGGTAAGGCAGAAGAATTGCTTGAACCCAGGAGGCAGAGGTTGCAGTGAACTGAGATCACACCATTGCACTCCAGCCTGGGTAACAGGAGCGAAACTCCATCTCGGAAAAAAAAAAGAAAGAAGTAAACCAGTGTTCCAGTGTTAGTATGCATCCCTGTGACAGCCATCTCTTGCTGGATTCTAATTCTAGAACAGACAGACAAGATCAGAGCTTAGCCCGAGTTTGTTGGGTAAGGCCTGGGAAGCTCTGCAGGCTCCCCAGCACCCAGTCTCTGAGGCACCCTGCCCGCCGCCCCCCTGCTGCCTCCCAAGGAGATTTACTTGAGTGAGATGTGACTTTTCCCTTCTTAGTGAGAAACTGGCAGAAAGAAGACCTGAAGAGATGTGATTTCTCAGGCCCACCGAGGACAAATGGAAGGTGAGGTCTGGGAACTTGTCCTTCTAACTCCAGCCATACTCAGAACAATCTGGAAAGTCTTCATATCTCTCAGGCAAAAACTTTAAGCAAAAACCGAGATTGGAAAACAGGGCTTTGTAGAACAAAGACAGCAGTTGTGAGTGGGGGATAGCAGGACAGGGCTTTTTCCAGAGGTCCTATATAGTTGGCTTCTCTATTACAGGGCCTGGGTTTGCGGTTCCCTTTGCCACCCCATGACTACTCCTGTCAATCAGCTGGAGTCCCTCCTCAAACAGGTATTCTTTGGCCCCTCCCCTGGCTCTAGGAGCTCCTATCAGGTCCCAGGTCACTCTAGCACATCTTCCTGTTGAATTGCCTTAGAGCTATTACTGCTCTCCGAAATTACCTGATGTTTTTCCTATTTATTTCTTTATTTTCTTTTTGTTGAGATATAATTATCATATCATAAAATTCACAAAGAGTACAATCCAGAGGTTTTGGTTTTTGGTGTTTTTTTGAAACAGGGTCTCACTCTAGTCACCCAAGCTGACGTGTAGTGGCGCGATCTTGGCTCGCTGCAACTTCCGTCTCCCAGTCTCAGATGATCCTCCCACCTCAGCTTCCTGAGTAGCTGGGACTACAGGCACAAGCCACCACTCCCGGCTAATTTTTGTATTTTGTACTTATTGGCCATTTATAATCTTCTTTGGAGAAATATCTATTTAGATCCTTTGCCCATTTTTTAAAAATTGGTTAATTTGTCTTTATTATTCTGTTTTGGTTTGTTTCAGAGTCTCGTTCTGTCGCTCAGGCTGGAGTGCAGTATCATGATCTCGGCTCACTGCAGCTTCTCCTGCCTCAGCCTTCTGAGCAGCTGGGATTACAGGTGCTCATCACGCCTGTATTTTTAGCAGAGGCGGGGTTTCACCATGTTGGCCAGACTGGTCTCGAACTCCTGACCTCATGCCTGCCTCAGCCTCCCACAGTGCTGGGATTACAGGTGTGAGCCACTGCACCCGGCCGTCTTTATTGTTGAGTTGTCAGAATTCTTCATGTATTCTGGATATGTCCTTTATCAGATACGAAATTTACAAATATTTTATCCCATTCTGTGGGTTGTCTTTTCATTTTCTTGATAGTGTCATTTTAAATACAAAAATTTTAAATTCTGATCAGGTCTAGTTTTCCTGGTTTTTCTTTACTTCTTTTTTCTTTTTTTTAACATAGGCTCTCACTTTGTTCTGTCACTCAGGCTGGAGTGCAGTGACACGATCTGGGGTCACCGTATCCCTGATCTCCAAGGCTTAAGTGATCCCCTCCACCTCAGCCTCCCTAGTAGTTGAATTACAGGTGTGTACCACCATGCCTGGCTAAGTTTTATATTTTTTTGTAGAGACAAGGTTTCACCATGTTCCCCAGGCTGATCTCAAACTCTTGGGCTCAAGGAATCCACCTGCCTTGGCCTCCCAAAGTGCCAGGACTATAGGTGTGAGCCACCTATTTTTTCTCTGTTGCTTGTGCTTTTGGTATCATATCTAAGAAACTACTGACCAAAACTCAATCATGAAGATTTACCCTTATGTGTTTTGCCAAGAGTTTTACAATTTTAGTCCTTATATTTAAGACTTTGATCAATTTTGCATTAATTTATGGTGTGAGGGAGGGGTTCAATTTCATTCTTTTGCATGTGGATATCCACTTGTCCTAGCACCATTTGTTGAAAGGACTATTCTTTCTCCATTTGAATGGTCTTGGCACTCATGACCACAAAAGCACAGGTTTATTTTTGGATTCTCATTCCTACTCCATTGATCTATAGACCCATCTTTATGCCAATACTACGCAGCCTTGATTGCTTGATTTTTGTTCTTGTTATTATTCATACCTGTGTCTTTCTGGTTGTCTATAATGGAAACACCAAGAGGTGAGGACTTCTTCACTGCTCTGTTCCCAATGCCTAGAGCAAGACATGGTGCAGAGTAGATGCTCAATAAATATTTGTGAATTGAATGAACAAATTATTGAATGAGTACAGTCCTGTTGGGAAGAGGCCAATTGAGAGGGGAAGGTTGAAGGTACAAGACCAAGAGATGACTGAGGCAAAGAAGGTGCAGGGTGTGTGGATGGGGTCACAGGTGAAGGCATGGGCCATGGACCAGAGGAGGAATGCCTCAACCTCTGACACTGCAGGGAAAGGCAAATTGGGGCCTCAGCTGTGTTTTATGCGGGAAGGTAAGGAAATTGAAGGAAGTCCCAGCCAGTGCCTCTGTTTTCCTGGAGAGGTGAGAAGTGAGATCATTAGCTGAGGTAGAAGGGAGGCGCAGTAGGCTCAAGGAAGCTGAGGACAACTGAATAAACTTGGGGCTCCAGCCCAGATCACTCCAGTCACAGGTGGAGGGTGCCCACTGGTTAGGCCCAACCATGGGCTGAAGTTGGGGGTGGTACCAGAGGCGGGGTCAAGGCGGGTTCGGGGGAGGAGGGGTACCAGATGAAAAATGGAGCAAAGGTAGGAAATATGTTCAGTTTTTCAGTTTTTCCTTTTTTGAAACAGAGTTTCTTTTTTTTTTTTTTTGAGACAGAGTCTTGCTTTTTCACCCAGGCTGGAGTGCAGTGGCTCAATCTCGGCTCACTGCAAGCTCCGCCTCCCGAGTTCACGCCATTCTCCTGCCTCAGCCTCTCCGAGTAGCTGGGACTACAGGCGCCTGCCACCACGCCCGGCTAATTTTTTGTATTTTTAGTAGAGACGGGATTTCACCGTGGTCTCAATCTCCTGACCTCGTGATCCGCCCGCCTCGGCCTCCCAAAGTGCTGGGATTACAAGCGTGAGCCACCGCGCCCGGCCTTGAAACAGAGTTTCTATTGCCCAGGCTGGAGTGCAATGGCGTGACCTCAGCTCACTGCAATCTCTGCCTCCCAGGTTCAAGTGATCCTCCTGCCTTAGCCTCTGAAGTAGGTGGGATTACAGGCGTGTGCCACCATGCCCTGCTAATTGTTGAACTCTTCAGTTTTTTTTTGTTTTCTTTTTGAGACGGAGTCTCACTCTGCTACCAGGCTGGAGTGCAGTGGTGCTATCTTGTCTCACTGTAACCTCCACCTCCCAGGTTCAAGTGATTCTCTTGCCTCAGCCTCCCAAGCAGCTGGGATTACAGGCCTGCGCCACCACGCCCAGCTAATTTTTGTATGTTTAGTAGAGACGGAGTTTTATCATGTTGGCCAGGATGGTCTTGATCTCTTGACCTCTCGGCCTCCCAAAGTGCTGGGATTACAGGCGTGAGCCACCGCACCCGGCCTGTTCAGTTTTTTTTTACAGATGTACTTTTTTTTTTGAGACAGAGTCTCACTCTGTCACTCAGGCTGGAGTGCAGTGGCGCGATCTCGGCTCACTGCAAACTCTGCCTCCCAGGTTCAAGCGATTCTCATGCCTCAGCCTCCCGAGTAGCTGGGATTATAGGTGTGTGCCACCACACCCGGCTAATTTTTGTATTTTTAGCAGAAGTGGAGTTTCACCATGTTGGCCAGGCTGCTCTCGAACTCCTGACCTCAAGTGATCCGCCCACCTTGGCCTCCCACCACGCCTGGCGATATCTTAAACACATACAGAAAAGGCCAGGCGTGGTGGCTCACGCCTGTAATCCCAACACTTTGGGAGGCCCAAGTGGGCGGATCGCCTAAGGCCAGGAATTTGAGACTAGCCTGGCCAACATGACGAATCCCCATCTCTAATAAAAATACAAAAATTGGCCAAGCTTGGTGGCTAACACCTGTAATCCCAGCACTTTGGTAGGCCAAGGCAAGAGGATAACCTGAGGTCGGGAGTTCAAGACCAGCCTGGCCGACATGGTGAAATCTTGTCTCCACTAAAAATACAGAAATTAGCTGGGTGCGGTGGTCTGCGCATGTAATTCCAACTCCTGGGGAGGCTGAGGCAGGAGGATGGCTTCAACCCAGGAGGTGGAGGTTGCAGTGAGTCGAGATTGTACCACTGCATTCCAGCCTAGGCGACAGAGCAAAACTCCATCCCAAAAAACAAACGAAAAAGCAAAAATTAGCCAGGTGTGGTGGCATGCACCTGTAATCCCACCTACTTGGGAGGCTGAGGCAGGAGAATTGCTTGAACCCGGGGAGGTGGAGGTTGCAGTGAGCCGAGATCATCATGCCCTGCACTCCAGCCTGGGTGACAGAGTGAAACTCTATCTCAAAAAAAAAAAAAAAAAAAAAGACAAAAAACCAGAAGAGTAAAAAAGAAAAATAATGGCTGGGCGCAGTGGCTCACGCCTGTAATCTCAGCACTTTGGGATGCCTAAGGGGGCGGATCACCTGAGGTCGGGAGTTCGCGACCAGCCTGACCAACGTAGAGAAATCCCGTCTCTACTAAAAATACAAAATTAGCTGGGCGTGGTGGTGCATGCCTGTAATCCCAGCTACTTGGGAGACTGAGGCAGGAGAATTGCTGGAACCCGGAAGGCTGAGGTTGCCGTAAGCTGAGATCACACCATTGCACTCCAGCCTGGGCAACAAGAGCCAAACTCCATCTCAAAAAAAAAAAAAAAAAAAAAAAAGGAGAAAAAAGAAAACAAAAAAGACCTGGACTCAATATGTGTTAACATTTTGCATATTTGCTTGGTAGACTTTTTTCTAAGCCATTTCAAATTGAGTTACAGAAATCCTGATACTTCTCACCTACAACACTTAGTAAACTTCTCCAAAAAGGAGGACAGTTTTCTGCATAACCACAATACCACCTAACAATAATTTGCTTCAGTCTAATGCCTTTTCCATATTCAAATTTCCCTAAAATGTCTTTGGTGGATCATACACTGGTCCTTGTATCTCTCTTTTTTTTTTTTTTTTTGAGATGGAGTTTTGCTCTTGTTGCCCAAACTGGAGTGCAGTGGCACAATCTGGGCCAATTGCAACCTCCACCTCCCAGGTTCAAGCGATCCTATTGTCTTAGCCTCCTGAGTAGCTGGGATTACAGGCGCACACCACCATGCCCGGCTAACTTTTGTATTTTTAGTAGAGACGGGGTTTTGCCATGTTGGCCAGGCTGGTCTTGAACTCCTGACCTCAAATGATCCACGCGCCTCGGCCTCCCAAAGTGCTGATATTGAGCCACCACGCCCGGCCAGTCCTTGTATCTCTTAAGTATCTTATAATCTAGAACGTCCCCCACCTAAGGTTTTTTTTTTTTTTTTTTTTTTGAGACAGAGTCTCGCTCTGTCGCCCAGGCTGGAGTGCAGTGGCGCAATCTCGGCTCACTGCAAGCTCCGCCTCCCGGGTTCACGCCGTTCTCCTGCCTCAGCCTCTCCGAGTAGCTGGGACTACAGGCGCCCACCACCACGCCCGGCTAATTTTTTGTATTTTTAGTAGAGACGGGGTTTCACCGTGGTCTCGATCTCCTGACCTCGTGATCCGCCCGCCTTGGCCTCCCAAAGTGCTGGGATTACAAGCGTGAGCCACCGCGCCCGGCCCACCTCATGTTTTTTTGTTTGGGGGTCTCGATTTGTCGCCCAGGCTGGGGTGCAGTGGCATGATCTCAGCTCACTGCAACCTCCGCCTCCTGGGTTCAAGCAATTCTCCTGACTCAGCCTCCTGAGTAGCTAGGATTACAGGCACACACCGCCATGTCCGACTAATATTTTTGTATTTTAGTAGAGACAGGATTTCACCATGTTGCCCAGGCTGATCTTGAACTCCTGAACTCAGGCAATCCACCCGCCTGACACTCTGGGCCTCCCAGAGTGTTAGGATGATAGATGTAAGCCACCATGCCTAGCCACGCCTGGCTAGTTTTTGTATTTGTAGTAGGGAAGCGGTTCCACCATGTTGGCCAGGCTGGTCTTGAACTCCTGACCTCAGGTGATCCACCTGCCTCAGCCTCCCAAAGTGCTGGGATTACAGGCATGAGCCACCATGCCTGGCCTATTTTTTTTTTTTTTTAGATGGAGTCTCCCTCCTGTTGCCTAGGCTGGAGTGCAATGGCTTGGTCTTGGCTCACTGCAACCGTTGCCTCCTGGGTTCAATTGATTCTCTTGCCTCAGCCTCCCAAGTGGCTGGGATTACAGGTAGCTGCCACCATGCCCAGCTAATTTTTGTCTTTTTTAGTAGAGACGGGGTTTCGCCGTGTTGGCCAGGCTAGTCTAGAACTCCTGACCTCAGGTGATCTGCCTGCCTCAGCCTTCCAAAGTGCTGGGATTACAAGTGTGAGCCACCACGCCTGGGTATTTTTAAAAATTAATTAATTAATTTTTTTGGGATAGAGTCTCACTCTGTCACCCAGGCTAGAGTGCCATGGTGTGATCTTGGTTCACTGCAACTTCCACCTCCTGGGTTCAAGCCATTCTCCTGCCTCAGCCACCTGAGTAGCTAGGATTACAGGCATGTACCACCATGCCTGGCAATTTATTTATTTATTTATTTATTTTGTATTTTTCGTAGAGACGGGGTTTCACCATGTTGGCCAGGCTGGTTTCCAGCCCCTGACCTGAAGTAATTTGCTTGCCTTGGCCTCCCAAAATGCTGGGGTTCTAGGCATGAGCCACCGTGCTTAGCCTTGGCCAAGCATGTTTAAGTAAGGCAGGTGCTGGTGCTCCGGCATGTTAGGTTTGGAGAGCTTTGAGGGACATCAGGGGCAGATGTCATGCTAGTGGTTGGACACACATGTAGTTTGAAGATCTGGAGAAAGAACTAGGTGAGAGAGAGTACTTCCAGGGTCATCACAGAGGAGATGAGACCTGAAGACTTCGTAGGGGTGAGAGGCAGTGAGAAAACCCAGGACATCTGAGAATGAGCACCCCAACGAGATGGGCATTTCCAGAGGAGTGAGTGTAAGAGAGGAACAATGGGAGGACGACCTGAGGCTGGACAGTCAGCAACAGACCTGCTCTTCCCCTCTCCGAGGCAACAATCCCAAGCCCCTCCCCTGGACAGTCGGTAGATCTAGAGTTGATACCAAGTACTCTGGAGGAAAATTACAGAGGCCTTAAGTGATATGGCATCTCCAGAATCAAAACTGGAAGTACAGGGATTGGATATTTCCTTTTTTTTTTTTTTTTTGAGACAGAGTCTTGCTCTGTCCCCCAGGCTGGAGTGCAGTGGCGCGATCTCGGCTCACTGCAAGCTCCGCCTCCCGGGTTCAAGGGATTCTCCTGCCTCAGCCTCCCGAGTAGTTGGGACTACAGGTGCCCGCCACCACGCCTGGCTAATTTTTTGTATTTTTAGTACAGACGGGGTTTCACCGCGTTAGCCAGGATGGTCTCGATCTCCTGACCTCGTGATCCGCCCGCCTCGGCCTCCCAAAGTGCTGAGATTACAGGCGTGAGCCACCACGCCTGGCAGGGATTGGATATTTCGAGGAGGAATAAGGCTGGTGGCAGAAGGCCTGGCTAATTGGCTGTATTAATGAGCCACATAATAATGAGGAGTTGAGGATGGTCCTCATGGTGGTGGCATTTCCAGTCTGGGTGATGGCATGCCCAGGGAGAAAGCCCAGGGGGCAGCTGGGGAACTTAGGGCTAAGATGGACCCTGGGCCTCTGGGCTGAGCACAGACAGGACTGAAGCTAAGCCATAGAAAGAGAGAGGGCCCTTCTGCCTCCTGCATCACTGGCCTGTGGCAATGAAAGGTCAGAAACACCCCTTGAACACCCAGCCACATGCTTCCCATATGCTGACCCCACCTAGGAGACCTGTAAACTCTGTTCCTACCTGCAAATCCAGGCTCATCCCCTACCGGGTTCCCCTCAGTCTCCACCCTTTGGCCACACTGGCTCCTTCGGTTCCTGGATTCAGAAGCCCTTGCGCTGTTAGCCTAGCACTTTCCATAATCCTGTGTGGTGGGTCTTATTTTGTTTTATTTTTTATTTTTTGAGACAGAGTCTTACTCTGTCACCCAGTCTGGAGTGCTGTGGCATGATCTCAGCTCACTGCAACCTCCGCCTCCGAGGTTCACGAGATTCTCCTGCCTCAGCCTCCCCTGTAGCTGGGACTACAGGCGTGTGCCACCACACCCAGCTGATTTTTGTATTTTTAGTACAGACAGGGTTTCACCATGTTGGCCAGGATGGTCTCGATTTCCTGACCTCGTGACCCGCCTGCCTTGGTCTCCTAAAGTGTTGGGATTACAGGCGTGAGCCACCATGCCTGGCTGTGGTGGGTCTTTAGAGTGCCCATTGCCTGAGCTGGTGTCGGAGAGGCAGCACACTGTGAAGTTATGAGCACAGACGCTGGCCCAGAAGGCCTGATTTGAACCCCCAGCTCTGCCACTTAATAGTGACCTTGGGTAAGTTATAGAGAACTTCTCTGTGCCTCTGTGATCACTCTGTAAAGTGGGATTTTCTTTTTTCTTCTTCTTCTTCTTCTTTTTCTTTTGTTGAGATGGAGTCTCACTCTGTTGCCCAGGCTGGAGGGCAGTGGCACAATCTCACCGCAACCTCCACCTCCCGGGTTCAAAGGATTCTCCTGCCTCAGCCTCCTGAGTAGCTGGCATTACAGATGTGCACCACCATGCCTAGCTAATTTTTGTATTTTTAGTAGAGACGGGGTTTAGCCATGTTGGCCAGGCTGGTGATTCACCCGCCTCGGCCTCCCAAAGTGCTGGGATTGCAGGTGTGAACCACCATACCCAGCCTAAAGTGGGATTGTTGAGAGGTAATATGTGAGCTTAGAACAGTATCTGGCACCTGGCAAGTCCTCCAATGATTGTAATCATGATTATTATTTTAGCGGGGTTCACACAAAGTTGGTGCATGGCAGCCTTCTAGCAAGATGTGTTTCAGTACCTCCCTGTTGTGTTATAAACATTCCCACCTTATTGCTGGTGTTTTTCCTGATGTAAATCCCATGGTTTCATGTCCTGTCCTACTACTGTTCCTGTATAGCTTAAATTTCCCCTTGTTAGACCAAGTGAAGGGATTGGGGGATTGGAAGACTAAAAAGTCATATGGTTACGCCCTTGTTAACAAGCAGTGTACATTCTAGTAAGGGGCAGTAGGAAGAAAAAGCCTTAGTACAAGGCCGTGTGTGATGAGATTGTGAGTTCCTCTAGGGTAGGATTATCCACAATCATAAAAACTGCTACCAACGTGTTTTGGGAGCTCACAGTGTGCCAGGTAGGAGACTTTACAATCTTCACAAAGATACTGAAGTAGGTATTAGTAGTCCCATTTTCCAGAAGAGGTATCTGAGGTTCAGTGAAGTTAACCACTTGTCCTAGGTCACATGGTAAGCAAGTAATTTTTCTTTCTTTTTTTTTTTTGAAACAGGGTCTTGCCCTGTCACCCAGGCTGGAGTGCGGTGGTGTGATCGCAGCTCACTGCAGTCTCTGCCTTCTGGGCTCAAGCGATCCTCCCACCTCAGCCTCCCGAGTATCTGGGACCACAGGCACACGCCGCCACGCTCTGCTAATTTTTGTATTTTTTGGTAGAGACGGGTTTTGCCATGTTGCCCAGGCTGGCCTCAAACTCCTGAGCTCAAGCAATCTGCCCGCCTTGGCCTCCCACAGTGCTGGGATTACAGGCATGAGCCACCATGCCCGGCATTTATTTGGGATTACAGGGGTGAGCCACCATGCTCGGCATTTATTTACTAATTTATTTATTTTTGAGGCGAGGTCTCACTTTTTCGCCCAGGCTGGAGCGCTGTGGCGTGATCTCGGCTCACTACTGCCTGCCCCCTCTTGCTCAAGTGATCCTCCCACCTCCGCCATCGGAGTAGCTGGGACCACAGGCGCGCACCGCCACCCCCATCCCCGGCTAATTTTTGTTTGTTTGAGACCGAGTCTGTCGCTCAGGCTGGAGTGCAGTGACTCCATCACCTCTCACTGCACCCTAGAACGCCCGGAATCAAGTGATCCCCTCACCTCGGCCTCCAGGGTAGCTGGGAGTAAAGGCGCGTGCCACCACGCCCGGCTAACTTTTGTATTTTTTAGTAGAGACGCGGTTTCGCCATGTTGCCCAGGCTGGTCTCAAACTCCTGAGCTAAAGCAATCTGCCCGCCTAGACCTCCCAAAGTGCTGAGATTGCAGGCGTGAGCCACCGCGCCCAGCGGAGCAAGTAATTTCAACTTGGTTCTGCTTGCTTCCAAATCTCCTAAAACACTACTTTGGACCAGAGAGGGTAAAAAGGACATGGCCCCAGAAGCCAGCGAGAGAAAAAGGGGGAATTTATCAGAAGGATGCAGGGTCCGGGCGTCTGGGACAGGTGGCCTCCCCAACTCCCTCGGCCGGCGGAACAGGGTAGTGGGAGACCCGGCCCCAGACTCCCAGTTCGGCGCCCGCGGAACCCAGCCGGGTGCACGTGGCCAGCACAACCTCTGGGCCCTGCAGCACTCAGGTCCGGCTTCCGCTCCCGACCACGCGCGGGCCGCATTCCTGGGAGAACGCCTCCGATTGGTCCGTTCGGTCAGGTGGCACCACGGGCCAATCAGCGGCGGCTGGTGCCGTGGGCCGCGCGAAGGGCTCTGCGGCGGTGGAGCCTCAGAAAAGATAATCTTTGTGCGCTGGGCTTCGCCGGCAAAGGGCAGCCAACTCCTATTAACGTTCAATGTGTCCCAGATCTTGCTAGCGACCCCACTGGCCCTTTGTGCCTGTTTATCTGAATTCACCACCAGCCCTGCTGCAGCGCTTAGAGAACGAGACAGAGAACAACTGGGCCGGCCCTCCTCGTGGGTTTGAGTCCCGCCCTATTGCTTCCATGGGTTTTTGTGTCCCTTTCTCCTCTCTCGCCTCTGGAGCGCCAACCCTTTCCTGTCTTCTTGCTCCTTCCCGGCAGCCCACAAACGGCCGAGAAAAATCTCAACTCCCCTGCAACCAGGCTCTGCTCCTCCTCGCCTCCACTGTCCTGTCCCCTCCTCCTCGTCTTCCTCCGGATCCCACTGCACCCTGGCTTCAGATCACCAGTAGTGCCGCTGTAGCCAAATCCGGTGTCGTTTCACGCTCTTTGCTGCTTTACTCTGAGAAGCATTTGACTCTTTACCCCACTTGAACCAACCAGGTTTCCAGGCCATCCGACCCCTACCTGATCCCTCCTAATTCTCACAAACCCTTCTCTATGCCTCCATGTCATGCGTGTGTCTCCCCTTTTCCCTGCCTGGCAAACAAAGGTGTCGCAGTGCCCCTTCCCAGGCCCACTTTGCTTATCATTCACCCAGTTTCCACGAGGGATCGTCATCCACTCAGCACGTGCATTCCCTAGATGCCAGTAATGCTGGGGCCTCAGTCTAGCCTAGAATTGTCCCACAGCCCCAAATTCACTACCTGGGAATCTCACAGATAACTCAGGCTCAACATAAGTCATTCATTCAATAAATATGTATTAAGCTGTGTGCTTATTTATAGTAAACATCTATATCTTTATATATAGATATATATTTTTTCAGATGGAGTCTCGCTTTGTCGCCCAGGCTGGAGTGCAGTGGCGCGAAATCAGCTCATTGCAACCTGCGCCTCCCGGTTTCAAGCGATTCTCCTGCCTCAGCATCCCAAGTAGCTGGGACTACAGGCGCACGCCACCGTGGCCGGCTAACTTTTGTATTTTTAGTAGAGATGGGGTTTCACCATGTTGGCCAGGCTGGTCTTGATCTTTTGACCTCGAGTGATCCGCCCGCCTTGGCCTCCCAAAGTGTTGGGGTTACAGGTATGAGCCACCACGTCCGGCCGATATTAGGTGTTTTTGTTTTTTTTTTTTTTTTTTGAGACGGAGTCTTGCTCTGTCACCCAGGCTGGAGTGCAGTGGCGCGATCTCGGCTCACTGCAAGCTCCGCCTCCCGGGTTCACGCCATTCTCCTGCCTCAGCCTCTCCGAGTAGCTGGGACTACAGGCGCCCGCCACCACGCCCGGCTAATTTTTTGTATTTTTAGTAGAGACGGGGTTTCACCGTGGTCTCAATCTCCTGACCTCGTGATCCGCCCGCCTCGGCCTCCCAAAGTGCTGGGATTACAAGCGTGAGCCACCGCGCCCGGCCTTTTTTTTGTTTTTTAAGAAAGTCTCACTCTGTTGCCCAGGCTGGAGTGCAGTGGCGCCATCTTGGCTCACTGCAACGTCCCTCCCAAAGTGCTGGGATTACAAGCGTGAGCCACCGCGCCCGGCCTTTTTTTTGTTTTTTAAGAAAGTCTCACTCTGTTGCCCAGGCTGGAGTGCAGTGGCGCCATCTTGGCTCACTGCAACGTCCGCCTCCCAGGTTCAAGCGATTCTCTTGCCTCAGCCTCCCTAGTAGCTAGCTGGGATTACAGGTGTGTGCCACCACGCCTGGATAATTTTTTTGTATTTTTTTTTTTTTTGAGACGGAGTCTCGCTCTGTCACCCAGGCTGGAGTGCAGTGGCGCGATCTCGGCTCACTGCAAGCTCCGCCTCCCGGGTTCACGCCATTCTCCTGCCTCAGCCTCTCCGGGTAGCTGGGACTACAGGCGCCCGCCACCACGCCTGGTTAATTTTTTGTATTTTTTTAGTAGAGACGGGGTTTCACCGTGGTCTCGATCTCCTGACCTCGTGATCGGCCCGCCTCGGCCTCCCAAAGTGCTGGGATTACAAGCATGAGCCACCGCGCCTGGCCAATTTTTTGGTATTTTTAGAAGAGATGGGGTTTCGCCATGTTGACCAGTCTGGTCTCAAACTCCAGACTTCATGTGATCCGCCCGCCTCAGCCTCTTAAAGTGCTGGGATTACAGGTGTGAGCCACCTCGCCCAGCACACAAGTTACCATTAATAAATATTTCTTTATTGCTGCATGCAAGAGCTTGTAGTGCTGTCTATTGTGACAAGCACACAGGGTGTACTTCATTACTCTGTACTGAATGCATGTAGAAAGGATGTCCAGCATAGTACATGGCACAGAGGAAGTGCTCCATCAAAGTTAGCTCACTTCCTCTTTAGAAGCTAGGAGGGCCTGGGAATTCAGTCTTGGGAGCCTTGGCTAGGATGGGGGAGGGAAACCGTGGGAAAACCGAGGCGTCAACCCTCAGACAAGCTCTTCCCTAGCCATAGGAACTATCCCAGCAGCTCACCCCCAGTGCAAAAGCTACATAAGTGACCTAAACTTCAGAGGTAGAAAGCAAAAGTGAAAGTCTTTGCCCTTGTCCACTCCCAGGGCAGACCTCTGATCTGTCAGCTCAGCAAAGGCAGCACTGCCCAGTGATGGGGGCGGGAGGCTGAACCAGGACTGATGGCCTAGGACAGGCAGCTGCTGCAGCTGTCCTGGGAGACGCACAGACCAGGGTTCAAAACTTGGTTGGAGGCCGCACATGGTGGCTCACACCTGTAATCCCAGCACTTTGGGAGGCCGAGGGCAGTGGATCTTTTGAGGCCAGGAGTTCAAGACCAGCCTGGCCAAGATGGCAAAACCCCATCTCTACTAAAAATACAAAAGGTAGCTGGGCATGGTGGTGTGCGCCTGTAATCTCGGCTACTACTCACTAAGCTGAGGCAGGAGAATTGCATGAACCCCAGAGGCAGAGGTTGCAGTGATCTGAGATTGCACCACTGTACTCCAGCCTGGGCGACAGAGCTAGACTCTTACCTCACACACAAAAACAAAAACGAAAAGACAAAACCTGGTTGGGTGATCTTGGGGGTATGAATTGACTTCTGTGAGTCATCATTTCCACCTATAGGCAGGGGATATGAATGGACTAAAGGAGACTCCTTAGATCTCTCCCTAAATCTCCCTCCATCTCTTAGAGGCATCTAGAAAACATTGGTATTTGGCTTTTTGCTTTGGCTGAAAGGGAGGGAGAAGCAGAGCGCTCATGGTGCACTGTCGCCACCGTGTGACTAGCTGGGGAATTGCATGGGGGAAGGTTCTCAGGCCCAGGAAAGCGCATCTGGACTGTGCAGGTTTTTGTTGTTGTTGTTTTTGAGACAAGGTCTAGCTCTGTTGCCCAGGCTGGAGTGCAGTGGCGCGATCTCGGCTCCACTGCAACCTCTGCCTCCCAGGTTCAAGCGATTCTCGTGCCTCAGCCTCCCGAGTAGCTGGGACCACAGGTGCCTGGCTATGGAGTTCAATGAAGACTGAGATTGGCCCCTACTGCCAGCATCCTCTTGCACTGCCTACAGTGCTGTCATCTCCGGGGGAGTGAGCAGCCTACCCCTGGGCTTAGGGTACTGGTGGTGCCTTCTCTGGCTCTAGAACTTTTGTTGACTTCTCAGTGTGGCATTCAAGGCTCCTCACAGCTAGCGCCCTGGACACCTGCTCTGTACTTGGAACTCAAGAGTGACTTAGCCCAGACCTGCCCCGAGCCACTCTCCCTACTTTATCCTGCCTTCTCGGTCCTCCTGGAGCTCCTTTTGTTTTCTCCCTGACTGAAATGAAGCGCATTTCCCCGGTGAGCATGTTCAGTTCCCGAGATAGTATTAATGGAAAAAGCAACCATTGATGAGTGCCTGCTGTGTGCCTGGTGCTGTGCTGGAGCCTTGTGGGTATTCATTCTACCTACTCTTCACAAACCTCACTGGGCCAGTCACTACGATTGTCCCCGTTTTGCAGAAGAGTACAATGAGGCAGGGAAAGGTAAAGCTGTCCACCCAAAGTCATATAGTCACTGGATGTGACAGAGCCCTGCCTGTAACTGTTAGGCCGCCTAGTATGGTGGGGAGGGCAGACAGACCCAGGTTCAAATCCCCTCCCTACTGCTCTCAGCTTATTTCCTAACTGTGAGGCTAAACTTCCTCCTCCGTAGAATGCGAGGGCAGCTCCCAAAGGCCATAGGGGCTGGCTCAGAGAGGCAGGCAGCATGTGGGTGCCTAACACAAGGGTATAAAAAGTATGCATGTGTGGTGGGGGTATCAAAGGAGGCAGCCAGAGCCGGTGTGGAGCACACCAGGGTATGCTAGAGTCCCCTCAGGGAGGTCGGGCAGAGGAATTAGGCTGGCACCTTGCAGGGCTGCCCCTGTCTAGCCCAGAAAGGCTGGAGACAGGACTGGGAGCCCCAGCTCAGGACCCAGCTAGCAGGAAGCGGGGGGCTCAAGGATCCAAGCCCGCATCATCTCTCTCCTATGCAGCCCCCACCTGTTCCCCCCAAACCCACTTTTGCCTTGTCAGTGCCTTTCGCACTTGGCAGCCTTATGTGGGCCCTTCCAAACACATATCTGACCATGTCTGCTGCCACTGAAAACCTTGACCTTCCACTGTTCACCAGGGACTCAACCCACCACCCAGGACCATGGTACCTGTTGCCACAGCCGTGCCAACCCCGTCACCCTCTCAGGCCTTTGGCCCTCTTCCATCCCCTTGAAGCATCTTGGGCCTTCGCACATGCTGTTCCCATGGCTTGAGATGCTTATCCTCCCTGCTGCATGTGGAGGTGCTGGAAGCTGTCTTCCAGGGAGGTGGGGAATTGGAGGCCTGAAAGAGGAGGAGGAGTTTGGAAAACCAGAAGCGGGGAGACTGTTCTAGGAAGAGAGGGCAGGTGCAAAGGGCCCGTGCACTGGGGAAGGCACTGAAACTAATGAGAACAAGGTGCTGTGCCTGAGGCCAAGGCCGGATCATGAAGGTCTCCTATGCGTATTAAGGAGCTTGGACCGACACCTGAGGATCGGGAAGGGTTTGAGCAGGGGCAATTATGGTTTTGTCCATCAGCGATTCTCTTGAGTAAGGTGGAGAGTGGCTTATCAGCATCATTCTGAAAAACACAGTGCCTAGAGCCGCAGGGTCCTTCAGGAATCACCCGATCACCACCAGCAGGCGAAAACTTGGGGTCCCCAGCTCAGGCCTGCACCACTCACCAGGCTGAAGTGGAGTATGCACTTCCTGTGGCTGCCAGCAGGTGGCAATAACACCCCACCTTGTCCCCTCCAACTCTTCCTTCTACCTGGAGACCCCTCACAGGGCAGAGAGACCAGAGAGAAAAAAAGAGATGGAGGAAGAAAGGAGAGGACGAGGTCAAGGGATGGACGAGGAAGGGGCTGGGAAGAGTTGGGGTGAAAGACACAAGGATAGTGAAATTGGGATGCTGCTGGCTTCCTGTTGTTTCACAGTCAGGCACAGTGTGTTGGTCTGGCGACATTTTCATCATCATCTGCCCTGTCCTCACCCCTGTGGTCCCTCCTCAGGCCGCTGAAGCACACTGACTCCACCTGTTCACTCAACTCTCTGTCCTTTCTCATATCCAGGTTCTCCATCACCTCCTTCACCCTCCCACCCCCATCAGCTAGTCCCCTTTTATTATTATTTATTTATTTTCTTGTTTTTGTTTGTTTTTTGTTTGTTTGCTTTTTGAGACAGAGTCTTGCTCTGTCACCCAGGCTGGAGTGCAGTGGTGCGATCTCGGCTTACTGCAACCTCCGCCTCCCAGGTTCAAGCAATTCTCTGCCTCAGCCTCCCAAGTAGCTGGGACTACAGGCGCCTGCCACCACGCCCGGTTAATTTTTTGTATTTTTAGTAGAGACAGGGTTTCACCATCTTGGCCAGGCTGGTCTTGAACTCCTGACCTTGTGATCCACCCGCCTCGGTCTCCCAAAGTGCTGGGATTACAGGTGTGAGCCACTGCGCCCAGCCCCCTTTTATTTTTATTTTTATGTTTTTGAGAGGGAGTCTTGCTCTATCACCCAGGCTGGAGTGCAGTGGCATGATCTCGGCTCACTGCAACCTCCACCTCCTGGGCTCAAGCGATTCTCCTGCCTCAGCCTCCCTAGTAGCTGGGCTACCTAGTAGCCCACCCACACCCGGCAAATTTTTGTATTTTTAGTAGAGACAGAGTTTCACTGTGTTGGCCAGGCTCATCTCAAACTCCTGACCTCAGGTGATCTGCCCACCTCAGCCTCCCAAAGTGCTGGGATTACAGGCATGAACCACTGTGCCTGGCCTCCCTTTTATTTATTTATTTATTTATTTCAGACAGTGGTTTGCTCTGTGTTCCAGGCTAGAGTGCAGAGACTCAATATCATAGCTCACTGCAACCTACTGGGCCAGATCCTGAAGGCCTCCTGTGCGTGTTAAGGATCTTGGACTATTCCAAGCAGAGACTGTTCTCTCTGCAGGGGTGATCCTACCACCTCAGCCTCCCAAGTAGCTGGGACTACAGGCACGTGTTCTCGCACTCGGCTAATTGTTTTATTTTTTTTGTAGAGACAGGGTCTCACTGTGTTGCCCAGACTGGTCCTGAATTCCTGGCCTCAAGTCATTCTCCAGCCTCAGCCTCCCCAAATGCTGGGATTTCAGGCGTGAAAGGCCATGCCTGGCCTAGCAAATCCTCTTATTCTGCATCTGACCTTCCACTTTTCTCTATCCCCTTGGCCAAGCTGGGAGCCTCAGAATGTAGCTGTACAGAGGGGCTGCTGGCCCCAGGCCAGAGAGTGGGAGACAGCGTGGATGGTCACTCTGTGGATGCTCTGGGGCTCTTTCTTCTGTCTTCTTGGGAGGCCACACATGTACTTTTGCGGGGTGCTGTTCCAGTTCCCAGCTCTGTGTCTAGCCAGGCGCTGCAACAATCCCCTCCACTGCCTGCCCGTCTGCACCAGCCCCTTGCTTTCCTGTCTTGTCACTGGCCTTAGGATGAAATCCACAGCCTACGAGGCCCCCTAGGTTTGGCCTCATCTGGCACCATGTTCCTCCTCACTCTGTGTGCTCTGTCCACAGAGCTGGATTGGATGCCCTCACCTTCGCCCTGCACCTGCCTGCCTCCAGACCTTTGCAGAGACCATTCTGTCTGCCTGGAACGCATTTCCTCCCACTCTTCACAAGGCCAAGGCTCTCCTTCTTCAACTCAAACATCACTCCTCAGGGAGCCCTTCCCGGAGCTGGCCAGGATCAGTCCCCCCTGTCAGCACTCACAGCTGCAGGCTGTTGATCTTCAGAGCTCTGTGTTTAATTACAGTCAGTATTTTCCTGGGTGTTTGTTGAATATCTGTCTCCATTTGTAGATATGAAACTCCTCAGGGCAGGGGTCAGGTCTGTCTTCACTGGGTATACCCAGTGACTAGAAGAGCACCTGGCCTATGGTAGGTGCTCAGTAAACATTTCTTGATTTACTGAGCTTTTCGATTCCCAACACTCCACAACTCCACACCCCTGCACACCTTCCTCTGGTCAGTGCTCAGTGCTTCGTTCTTTATTTTTTTTTCTTCTAATACAGAGTTTTGCTCTTGTTGCCCAGGCTGGAGTGCAATGGCGCAATCTTAGCTCACCGCAAACTCTGCCTCCCGGGTTCCAGTGATTCTCCTGCCTTAGCCTCCTGAGTAGCTGGGATTACAGGCCCATGCCACCACGCATGGCTAATTTTTGTATTTTTAGTAGAGACAGAGTTTCACCATGTTGGCCAAAATGGTTTCGATCTCCTGACCTCGTGATCCGTCTGCCTCGGCCTCCCAAAGTGCTGGGATTACAGGCATGAGCCACTACACCAGGCCTCATTCTCCATTCTTATCACCCTGCCCCCTGGACAGTCATGCTAATAGTTTTGTGTGTGCGTTCTTGGAAAATGTGTGTTTTCCGTGTCATCATTTCGTGCAAATGGCTTTGTGCTTTAGATCTCATTCCATTTCTTACTCTTGCCTCTCAGCACGAGATTTCTAAGTTCCCCCCATGTGGCTCTGTGTCCATCGGGTCCTCCATACATTTTGCTGATCTATCTTCCAGCGAGGAACCCCAGGTTGCATCCAACCCCTCCTCCTGCCTTCTCCACAAGGTCACGTGGGAGGATCTCTGTGTTTGTGTGTTTGTGTGTGTGTGTGTGTGTTTAGGGGCAGTTATATGTCCAAGGCAACATTTCCAGGTCATAGGGCATGTGTGTATATACTTAGCTGAATGCTCCTCGACTTTGCTGGGACAGCTTCGGCCCCCAGTCCAGGAGAGCCTCTCATCTCCTCGCCAGCACATGGAGCTCTCCAGCCTTTTTTTTTTTTTTTTTTTTGTGAGACGGAGTCTCGCTCTGTCACCCAGGCTAGAGTGCAGTGGCGCGATCTCGGCTCACTGCAACCTCCGCCTCCCAGGTTCAAGCAATTCTCCTGCCTCAGCCTCCCGAGTAGCTGGGATCACAGGCAAGCGCCACCACACCCAGCTAATTTTTGTATTTTTAGTAGAGATGGAGTTTCACTATGTTGGTCAGGCTGGTCTGAAACTGCTGACCTCGTGATCCACCTACCTCGGCCTCCCAAAGTGCTGGGATTACAGGCATGAGCCACCACGCCCGGCCTTCAATATGTCTTTTTTCCATGAACATCTATGGAGCACGGACTATTAGGCAGACGCCATTGTAGACACTGGTGGCGCAGCCTTTGGCTTCTCAGAGCTCACCTTTTGGTGGGAGCCAGTAAAGAGTGAACAAATAAGATCATCGCAAAGAAAACAAACAAGGGGCTAAAATATGGAATTACAGAGAGAGGACTTTAGCCAGAGTGATCAGGAGAGGCCAATCTTAGGAGCTGACCTTTGTTCTGAGAGCCAGAAGAGCCAGGTAAAGAGAGTGGCCAGTGCAAAGGCCCTGGGGTGCTAGTGGGCTTGGGACGAGGGAGACACAGAAAGGTCGTGGGGCTGGAGGCTAGACAGGGGAGGGGCGAGTGAGGAGCTTGGGAGTGGCCAGGGACCTATTCAGGCTGTGTCAGCTGGTTCTCTATTGTGGCCTGGGCTGCTGTGTGACGTGGGCAGGAGGATGGTTTGGCCTGAATGTGACTGCCTAGGAGGGTACTGGGCCCTGGAGTTTGTGAACTGGCTCTGGGGTGGCCGAAGCTTTGGGCCAGGCAGCTCTGGCAACTGTTCTGTACCCAGAGGGAATACTTTTCTTCCTTAATGTTTTTTTTCTTTTCATTTCTCTCTCTCTCTCTTTTTTTTTTTTTTTTTGAGACGGAGTCTCACTCTGTCGCCCAGGCTGGAGTGCAGTGGCGTGGTCTCGGCTCACTGCAAGTTCTGCCTCCCGGGTTCACGCCATTCTCCTGCCTCAGCCTCCTGAGTAGCTGAGACTACAGGTGCCCGCCACCACGCCCGGCTAATTTTTTGTATTTTTAGTAGAGATAGGGTTTCACTGTGTTAGCCAGGATGGTCTTGATCTCCTGACCTTGTGATCCACCCGCCTCGGCCTCGCAAAGTGCTGGGATTACAGGCGTGAGCCACCGCGCCCGGCCTTTTTTTTTTTTGAGACGGAGTCTCTCACTCTGTCACCAGGCTGGAGTGCAGTGGCGTGATCTCAGCTTACTGCAATCTCTGCCTCCTGGGTTCAAGCAGTTCTCCTGCCTCAGCCTCCTGAGTAGCTGGGATTACAGGCACGTGCCACCACACCCAGGTAATTTTTGTATTTTTGGTATAGACGGGGTTTCACCATATTGGCCAAGATGGTCTCGATCTCCTGACCTTGTGATCCTCCCGCCTTGGCCTCCCAAAGTGCTGGGATTACAGGTCTGAGTCACTGCACCCGGCCTCTTTTCATTTCTCTTTTTGGAAACATTTTTCCTCTTTGTGATAGGTAATACATGTACCAGGTACAAAAATCAAAGGAAACAAAGGCATATACAGTATAAGGTCCTTTCCTGCCCTTACCCCAGCCACCTACTTCCCCTCCTGGGAAGGGAACCAACTATTGTGCCTGCCTGCCATCCCCAAGCCTTTACATTCCTGCAAACTCAGGTTCACAGTTCACACCGATGCAGGTGCATGCCACACAGTGCCCGTGCCTCGAATTTTCCACTCAGCAGTGTAAGGTGGAGATAGTTCCCAATGAGTCCACTTAGGAGTCCTGAAGGGTTCCAGGGGGGCCTGGAGGCTCCAGACCTACAAGGAGCCCACAGCCATATGCCTTGGGCCAGGTGGTGAGGTCAATAGGGCCATGTCAGGCTGCGCCCCCGAGTACCAGTGCGAGAACGTGAGGCTGGCACTGGGGGCCCCGGAAAGGGCTGGCGCTGTGGAATGTGAGCAGTGGCAGGGCTGGAGAGGATGTGGATGAGTTCAGCTGTTGGCGATTTCACGCCCCCTCCTCAACCACTTCTCAGGGACAGGCCCCAGCCGTGGGGCCCAGGTGCCGACGAAGGTCAAATTTCGATAGCAAGAGAGTAAAAAGGATATTTCCTCCAGAGGGGAGCCCTCTCCCCGCAGAGGGAGCTGCAGCTGCCCCACACTCATACTCCAGGATTAGGCCAAATCCTACAGCAGGTGGAGGGGTGGGGGGGCCCCAGTTAGGGCCCGGGGAGTGTGGGAAGGGGTGGGCAGTATGGGGCGGAGTGTACACACCTGACTGTGCCTGTACCTGGGAATGGGTCTCCTTCTTCCCTTCATTCGACAAACACTTTGCTGCACCCCATTTCTGCCAGGCGTTGACCTGGGTAGAGATTTTGCCGGGAGGAGCAAGACTGGTAATAGCTGAACTGGATTGAGGGTCACACAGCATGTGATGGGGGCTGTGCAAGGAGACCCAGGAAATGATGGCGGTTTCTGCTGGGGAGGGAGATCGTGAGAGCGGGGGTGGGGGGAGTTGCTTTTCAATGAAAACCTTTCTGTACCATTGGAATTGCTTTTTAATTGTTGAAACTAGGTAAATTTATTGACTCTTTAAAACTGTGGTTCTCGGCTGGGCGAGGTGGCTCATGCTTGTAATCCCAGCACTTTGGGAGGCCAAGGTGGGTGGATCACCTGAGGTCAGGAGTTTGAGACAAGCCTGGCCAACATGGTGAAACCCCATCTCTACTAAAAATACAAAATTTAGCCGGGCGCGGTGGCTCACGCCTGTAATTCCAGCACTTTGGGAGGCCGAGGTGGGCGGATCACGAGGTCAGGAGATGAAGACCATCCTGGCTAACATGGTGAAACCCCGTCTCTACTAAAAATACAAAAAATTAGCCGGGCATCGTGGCGGGCGCCTGTAGTCCCAGCTACTCAGGAGGCTGAGGCAGGAGAATGGCATGAACCCAGTAGGCGGATCTTGCAGTGAGCCAAGATCGCGCCACTGCACTCCAGCTTGGGCGATAGAGTGAGACTCTGTCTCGAAAAAAAAAAAAAATACAAAATTTAGCCAGACATGGCGGCACACACCTGTAATCCCAGCTATTTGGGAGGCTGAGGCAGGAGAATCGCTTGAAACAAGGAGACAGAGGTTTCAGTGAGCTGAGATTGCGCCACTGCACTCCAGCCTGGGCAACAGAGTGAGACTCTGTCTCAAAACAAAACAAAACTAAAGCCAAGGCAGGCAGATTACCTGAGGTCAGGAGTTCGAGACCAGCCTGGCCAACACGGTGGAGCCCTGTCTTTACTAAAAATTCAAAAATTAGCTGGGCGTGGTAGTGCACGCCTGTAATCCCAGCTACTCGGGAGGCTGAGGCGAGAGAATCTGAGACTCTATCTCAAAAAACAAAACTAAACTAAACTATAGCTCTCCAAGTGTGACCTCCACTCCCTCCCCAGACCAGCAGCATCGGGGTAGCAATGCAAATTCCCAGATTCCACCCCAGACCCACTAAATACAAAATTCTGGGGGGTAGTGTCCAGCATGCAAGCCCACTAGAGAACTCTGACATATGCTACAGCTTCAGAGCTACCGATTTAAAAAACACAACCAAGCTGGGTGCGGTGGCTCACGCCTGTAATCCCAGCACCTTGGGAGGCCGAGGAGGGCAGATCACCTGAGGTTGTGAGTTCGAGACCAGCCTGACCTACATGGAGAAACCTCGTCTCCCAGGCGTGGTGGTGCATGCCTGTAATCCCAGCTACTCGGGAGGCTGACGCAGGAGAATCGCTTGAACCTGGGAGGCGGAGGTTGTAGTGAGCCGAGATCACGCCATTGCACTCCAGCCTGGGTGACAAGAGTGAAACTTCGTCTCAAAAAACAAAAACAAAAACAAAACCAAAACACAACCAAAGCAGAACTTGCGTCTTGGTGCTCACAATCTGGGGGAAGGAGACTATTCAGAGCATCCTTCTACTACAGAGACAGCCGCCAGAGCCTGTGAACGGGGCCCAGCCTGGAAGCCAACCTGGAATGGAAGACCTGAGGAGGCTGCCCAAGAATTGAGGCTTGAGTGACATCTGAAGGGCAAGTGGGTCTCAGCCACGTGGGAGGCGGCAGGAAGTGTGTCCCTGGGAGGTGGTAGGAAGAGTGTCCCCAGGAAAGAGTGGCCCATGGGAGGGGACTGAAGGGGCAGGGGCCGAATGCCATGGGGCTGGAGGCAGGAGCACTGAGACAGGCATCT
Source organism: Hylobates moloch (assembly GCF_009828535.3). Classification (NCBI taxonomy): domain Eukaryota; kingdom Metazoa; phylum Chordata; class Mammalia; order Primates; family Hylobatidae; genus Hylobates; species Hylobates moloch. The sequence continues at coordinate 153,742,446 of NW_026652281.1, forward strand.
CTGTGCTTGGGTGTGGTGACTGTCCATCCACCCATGTGTGCACGTCAGTCACAGACGTCCCCTGCTTCATGCACATCCAGAGCCTCTCCTGACCCTCGGAACTGCCGGGCTGACTAGGCTGTGGGAGTGGGCCCTTCCATGGGACAGGCAGGGCACCTGGCCCTGAGTACCAACTTTCTCACTTTCCCCCGTGTGACCCCGGGCCAGTCACTTCCACCTTCAGAGCCTCAGTGTCCACATCTGGAAAATGGGGCAAGAATGCCTTCGTGGAAGGGCTGCCAGGAGAAGGAAATGAGATCATGGCACCTGCACAGTAATCCACCCCTGGAAGCCATTCCTTCCTGATCTCCGATTCCTTCCTGATCTCCGATTCCTTCCTGATCTCCGATTCCTTCCTGATCTCCGTGCAGCAACAGCTGTTGTTTACAGAGCACTAGAAACCATGCTCTGAGGTGGGTGTCATCATTCCTGTGTGACTGGTTGGAAAAAGGAGGCTCAGAGAGAGTAATTTTGGTCATACAGGTTGAGGTTGAGCATCCCTAATTCAAAAATCTGAAACCTGAAATGGTCCAAAATCTGAAACTTTTTGAGCACTGACATGATGCCACAGTGGAAAATTCCACACCTGACATATTTGCTTTTTGTTTCTTTTCTTTTTTTCTTTTTATTTTTTTTGAGACAGAGCCTTGCTCTGTTGTCCAGGCTGGAGTGCAATGGAGCAATAAAAGCTTACTGCAGCCTCGAACTCCTTGGCTCAAGTGATCCTCCTGCCTCAGCCTCCCAAGTAGCTGAGACTACAAGTGTGCACCACCACGCCCGGCTACTTTTTTATTTTTTTGTAGACAAGCTCTTACTCTGTCACCCAGGCTGAGTGCAATGGCGCAATCTTGGCTCACTGCAACCTCCTGGCTCAATCAATGTTCCTGCCTCAGCCTCCCGAGTAGCTGGAATTACAGGCAACCACCACCACGCTCGGCTAATTTTTTTTTTTTCTTTTTTTTTTTGAGACGGAGTCTCTCTGTCACCCAGGCTGGAGTGCAATGGTGTGATCTCTGCTCACTGCAGCCTCCACCTCCTGGGTTCAAGCAATTCTTCCACCTCAGCCTCCCAAGTAGCTAGGATTACAGGGGCGTGCCACCATGCCCAGCTAATTTTTGTATTTTTAGTAGAGATGGGTTTTCACCATGTTGGCTGTGTTGGTCTCAAACTTCTGACCTCAGGTGATTCACCCGCTTCGGCCTACCAAAATGCTGGGATTACAGGCGTGAGCCACTGTGCCTGGCTTGCCAATTTTTGTATTTTTTGTAGAGATGGCGGTTTCACCATTTTGCTCAGGCTGGTCTCGAGCCCCTGAGCTCAAGTGATTCACCTGCTTTGGCCCCCAAAGTGCTGGGATTATAGGTGTGAGCTGCCACGCCCGGCCCCCTACTTTGCTGATGGTTCAATATACACAAACTTTGTTTCATGCTCAAAATTATTTAAAATATTGTATAAAATTACCTTTAGGTTATGTATACAAGGTGTATGTGAAACATAAATTTTGAATTGGAAACATTTTGTATGTGAAACATGAATTTTGTGTTTAGATGTAGGTCCTGTTTCTAAGATTACAAACTCTGAAAAAATCTGAAATTTGAAACACTTCTGGTCCTCAGCATCTCAAATGGAGGCTACTCAGCCTGCAGCCCATCCCTCCACCGTGCGCCCCTCCCTCCCTCCCGGGTGCTGACTCCCCAGCTAGCAGCCTCCATCCCTTGGCTAGGGCTTCAAGTCAGAGTCACTGTCTTGATGCCACCAGAGCCCTGCCTTATGCACACAGCCAGTAAGAGGCAGAGTCCGGAGGTGGGCTTAGTGCTTTTTCTTTTCTTTTTTGAGATGGAGTTTCGCTCTTGTTGCCCAGGCTGGAGTACAGTGGCTCAATCTCGGCTCACTGCAACCTCTGCCTCCCGGATTCAAGCGATTCTCCTGTGTCAGCCTCCCAAGTAGCTGGGATTACAGGCGCCCACCACCATGCCTGGCTAATTTTTGTATTTTTAGTAGAGACAGGGTTTCACCATGTTGGGCAGGCTGGTCTCGAACTCTTGACTTTAGGTGATCCGGCCGGCTCGGCTTCCCAAAGGCTGGGATTACAGGCATGAGCCATCTCTCCCGGCCTTCTTTTTTTTTCTTTTGGGACGGAGTCTCCCTCTGTCGCCCAGGCTGGAGTGTAGTGGTGCAATCTTGGGTCACTGCAACCTCCATTTCCCAGGTTCAAGCGATTCTCCTGCCTCAGCCACCCAAGTAGCTGGGACTACAGGTGCCCGCCACCATGCCCAGCTAATTTTTGTATTTTCAGTAGAGTCGGGGTTTCACCATGTTGGCCAGGCTGGTCTTGAACTCCTGACCTCAGGTGATTCGCCTGCCTCAGCCTCCCAAAGTGTTGAGATTTCAGGGGTGAGCCACTGTGCCTGTCCTCAGTGCTTTTTCTTTTCTTTCTTTTTTTCTTTTTTCTCTTGAGACAGAGTCTTGCTCTGTAGCCCAGGCTGGAGTGCAGTGGTGCCATCTCCGCTCACTGCAAGCTCCGCCTCCCGGGTTCATGCCATTCTCCTGCCTCAGCCTCCCAAGTAGCTGGGACTACAGGCACCCACCATGCCCGGCTAATTTTTTGTATTTTTAGTAGAGACGGGGTTTCACCGTGTTAGCCAGGATGGTCTCAATCTCTTGACCTCGTGATCCATCCACCTCAGCCTCCCAAAGTGCTGGGATTACAGGAGTGAGCCACCGCGCCTGGCCAGCCTCAGTGCTTTTTCTATGGGCCCCTGTCACTGGCTAGAACCCAGGCAGACCAGGGAGGCCAGGCCCCAGCTGCTGCCATGCTGCCCAGAGCGGGGAGGGGAGGGCAGAGAGCTGGAGCATCAGAGCTCGCATTGGGGAATTAGTAGTATATGTGTCATTCTGACATGGGACATCAGGAATGTGGAATGGCCCCAGGAAGCGTGTGCCTGCCAGAGACGCTGGCAGGGAGGAGGTGCAGGGTGGGCAGCTGAGCCCCTCCCGGCCCCCAGGACCCACCAGGCAGCAGCTGCCCTTGTCACTCTGAGTGACCTGGGTCTGGTCTCCAATGTGCACATGGCCTTCTGGGAACCTGGGGTTCAGCCTAGCTCCTTCCTGGAGCCCCATTCTTGTGACCCTGGACCTCAGATTCTCCACCGCTAAATGGGAAGAACAATCTTTATTTGGCAATGCTGTGGCGGGGGAGAGCGTGGCTGGTTGAGCCTGGCACTGCAGCAGGCTCATGGTGGGAAATTGGAAAATGGGGCTGTTGTTCCACATCCCCTTAGAATAGTGTCCTCACACATGATTCTAATCTCCCAGTCCTCTCCTTCCCAAGGTCAGGTCCAAGGGATCTGCTTCTCTTGTGATTGGCTGGACAGGCGGACACTGTCAGTGGACAGTGACCCCCAATGGGAGACTATACACTGGAGAGAGGGGCTCAGTCAGAATGTCCAGTGGCTTGGGAACTTTGGGAGGCCAAGGTGGGAGGATTGCTTGAGGCCAGGAGTTTGAGACCAGCTTGGACAACATAGCAAAACCCCATCTCTACAAAAAATAAAAAATAATTATCCATGTGTGGTGGCATGCACCTGTAGTCCTACACACTTGGGAGGCTGAGGTGGGAGGATTGCTTGAGCCCAGGAGTTTGAGGCAGCAGAGCCATGATCATGGGGTCACTGCACTCCAATCTGGGCAATAGATCAAGACCTTGTCTCAAAAAAAAAAAGAGAAAGAAAGAGAGAGAGAGAAAGAAAGAGAGAGAGAAAGAAAGAAAGAAGAGAGAAAAAGGGAGAGAGAGGAAGGGAGGGAGGAAGGGAGGAGAGAGAGAGAGAAAGAAAGGAAGACAGAGAGAGGAGGGAGGGAGCAAATGAAAAGGAAAGGAAAGGAAGGAAGGAAGGAAAAGAAAGAGACAGAAGGCCGGGCACGGTGGCTCACGCCTGTAATCCCAGCACTTTGAGAGGCCGAGGCGGGTGGATCATGAGGTCAGGAGATTGAGACCATCCTGGCTAACACGGTGAAACCCCGTCTTTACTAAAAATACAAAAAATTAGCCGGGCAAGGTGGCGGGTGCCTGTAGTCCCAGCTACTCGGGAGGCTGAGGCAAGAGAATGGCGTGAACCCGGGAGGTGGAGCTTGCAGTGAGCCGAGATCATGCCACTGCACTCCAGCCTGGGCGCTGGGCGACAGCGAGACCCCGTCTCAAAAAAAAAAAAAAAAAAAAAGAAAGAGACAGAAAAAGAAAGAGAGAGAGGGAGGGAGGGAAGCAGGAAGGAAGGAAGGAAGGACGGACGGAAGGAAGGAAGGGAGGGAGGAAGGAAGGAAAAAGAAAGTCGGTCGGTCTGGGGGCTTTTGGGAGTTAGTGGGGGTCTTTGAGAGCGGGAGGGAGCATAAACCCAGTCTGCTTTTGGAAGCTACCTCTGGAGCCACCTGCAGGGGAGGGATCAAAAGGGAGGCTGGATATCTAGGGCTGAGGGGGCACTCAGGGACACAAAAGCCCCAGCACCGGCTCCCAGGGAAGCACCGCAGCCCAACCCATGGGCTTTCGCATCACGCCCTCCCCCAAGCCTATGTGCATCCGCACCATGCTTCATCCTAAACCCTAAGTCCCAGGAGGCAGGCGGGGCAGGCCCACCCTCCTCATGGGCAAAGACACTGATTATCAGAGAGGTGGCAGTGCTGGCCTCAGGAGCCACGGCTGGACCCTGGAAGCGCATTAGGGACTAGGGTTTTTGTTTGTTTGTTTGTTTGTTTGTTTGTTTGTTTGTTTTTGAGACAGAGCCTTGCTCCCTAGCCCAGGCTGGCGCGATCTCGGTTCACTGCAACCCTCGCCTCCCGGATTCAAATGATTCTCCTGTCTCAGCCTCCTGAGTAGCTGGGACTACAGGTGTGCCCCACTATGCCAGGCTAATTTTTGTATTTTTTAGCAGAGACAGGGTTTCACCACGTTGCCCAGGATGGTCTCGAATTCCTGACCTCAGGTGATCCACCCGCCGCGGCCTCCCAAAGTGCTGGGATTACAGGGGTGAGCCGCTGCGCCTGGCCTGGAACAGGGTTCTTGAGCGAAGTAGTCAGGTGACTCCCTGGTTCCTGCCCTGGAGGAGGGACAGTTCTGGGGATGAGTTCTGTTTGGGATACTGTCAGCCGGAGGGGCTATGGTGAGAGGTGTGAGGAGCCCCAGAGTGAGGATAAACAATCATGAGCTGCTGCTCAGTCTTCCAAGGAGGCCCCGCCTCCAATTCCTCTATCTGACCCCTCTGACCGCATATGTATTTTCAGCCACCACTTCCTGGGGGCAGACGGGGGCAATCCGGGTGGCCTCCATAAAGGCTGTCCGGTTGGGCAGTCCTGTCCCAGCCTGAGGCCTGTAAGGAAAAGGACAGGAGAGTGCCAAGCGCTGGGTCAGACACCATGCCTGGGCCCCCCATGGCCCACTCAAGGCTCAGGGGCTGGGGAGTAGCAGTGCGTGCCAGGATGGGGCCAGGGAAGGAGGTTCCAGGCTCAGAGCCTTGAGAAGCTGCTCCTCTGAGGAGCTCTGAGTACAGGGCTGTGACGGCTCCTCAGCGGAAGACCAGGCAGGCAGGGACAGCTGCAGCCCAGGCGGGCGGCAACCAGCTGCTGCCCGGGAGACTGGCCAGGGCGGGGCGGGCATGCCCTCCACAAGCCGCCAGCCTGAGCCAGCAGAGCGTGGGAGCGGGCCGCGGCCTAAGGCTGCCTTTCAGATTTTCATGCTGTGTTAACGGTCAGCTTGGTTAATGCTGAGCAGATGGGGGAGGGGGGCTGCCAGCTCCCTGGGGGACAGCTACAGGGCACACATGCACACACATACATGTGCAGAGGGTACAGGAGTCCCACCGTGTATAGTGCAATGCGGACTCAGCCCATTAACACTCATTCACACCGTAGCAGACACAAGATGGTGCTGGTGGGACAGGCAGACCCAGATAGGCACATACTGGCTCCTGGGGCAGCGGAGGTGGCGGAGCCCATGGTCTGGTCCAGTGCCCTCAGTCCGTGTCCTGTAGGCAGAACTCTGCTGGAGGGATCCCTCCACCTCACCCCCCCTCCATGTTGCTCAGGGAAGACCCAGGCACACAGAGCTTTATTTCAAAAAAATAATTTATAAAACGCCATTTGCTCCTGTTTTTGGCAGGTTTCCAGCTTCTCTGGGCTCGGGGGCCAATGCTCCCGTCAAGACGCTGGGGCAAGCAGCAGCAGGGGAGGTGTGGGGAAAGGGGGTTCAGAGGCCCAGAACCTCCTGCTGGTATTGGGAGGCAGGAGATTTAGCATAGCAGCTCTCCAGCCAGGCTCAGCCAAACCCGAGATGGGGGCTAAGCACCAAGGTCCAAGAGGCCGAGCAGAACCCTGACATTCGGGCCATCAGGACACAGGCACGGCAGCTCCAAGGGCAAGGGCACGGCCTTGAGACTTGAGTTGAGCTGTAGGTTGGGAACCCAAGGCCAGAGCAGAAAGACCCTTTACGAACTCCAGGACCAAGGAGGGACCTACCCGAAGCAGAACCAGAGACCTGGGACAGCAACTCTGGGCCAGGGGCCCCATGCTGCCAAGGTCAAGCACTGTGCCAGGCTGTGGCTGAGCCCCAAGGCCCAAGGCCACCAGCCTATGTGCCTGCACAGCCTTGAGCCTTGCTCATGTCTGCACCCCAGACCCGAAGGGGAAGGAGCTGGATCCCAATGGCAGGGGGTCGTGGCTGAAGACAGAATCGCTGGAGGAACACGTGCTGCTGGCGTCCCCACCAGAGGCGGAATAGGGTCCGAAGGTCAGGCGGAGGTCGAGATACTGTGGGGAACAGAGCTGGTCAGCCTCTGCAGCACCCGGGATGGGACGGGGCGCATGTCCACGCGGTCAGGCCAGATGAGGCCTGGAGGGGAGCAGGCAGAGGGAGGTGGTGGGTGGGAGGGGCTGTACCTCCTCAGAGACGGCCAGCAGGACCTTGTCCAGCGCCTCCACCAGCTGCTTGAAGGTCGGCCTCTGGGAGGGTGCCGCGTGCCAGCACTCACGCATCAGCCCATACCTGGGAGAGGTGGGGCGGAGGGTCACAGGGAGCCTCAGGCCTTCAGGAGGAAGGGGAGGACCGGGGGGTCTCTGGGTGGGGAGGAGTTTCGTGGGGAGTTTGATGAGGGATAGGAGGGTCATCAGTGGAAGCCAGGCCAGGGCACTCCACTAGGCTGAGGAGGAGGAAGAGGAGGAGGAAAAGGAGGAGGAGGAGGAAGAAGAAGGGGGGGAGGAGGAGGGAGGAGGAGGAGGAAGAAGAAGGGGGGGAGGAGGAGGGAGGAGGAGGAGGAAGAAGGGGAGGAGGAGGAGGAGGAGGAGGAGGAAGAAGAAGGGGAGGAGGAGGAGGAAGAAGAAGGGGAGGAGGGGGAGGAGGAAGAGGAGGAGGAGGAGGAGGGGGAAGAGGAGGAGGAGGAAGAGGAAGAGAAGGAGGAAGAGGAGGGGGAGGAGGAAGAAGAAGGGGAGGAGGAGGAGGAAGAAGAAGGGGAGGAGGAGGAGGAAGAAGGGGAGGAGGAGGAGGAGGAGGAGGAGGAGGAGTTGTTGTTAGTGTTGTCTTTCTGGCCGGAGCACACCCTGAGGCCTGGTCAGGGCGGAGTGGGAGGACTGGGAAGGGGGGTTGAGGGCAGGGTGAGGCCTCACAGCTCTGGGGGGCAGTGTGGGGGTCGGTCCATCCGATGTCCCTCCCGCAGCAGCGAGAACAGCTCCTCCACCGGGATGCCAGGATACGGGGAGCCCCCGAGGGTGAAGATCTCCCACAGCAGGATCCCAAAAGACCACCTGGAGGCAGGGCCAGGGCTCAGTGTGGCTCAGCGCCCTCCTCCCTACGACCGGGGTTAGGATGGGGGACCCCGCAGGCATGACCCACCACAGCTGGTGGGGATGGGCTCCTCCTGGAGTCTGGCCCCACTCGGGTCCCAGGCCAAATCTGAAGGAGCCCTCGAGCGCATGACTCCTGGGGCCACGTGACTTTGGGCAGTGCCTTGCCCTTTTTGTGGGGTAGGACAGTGACTGCTGGCAGGACTCACACGTCACTCTGGTGTGTGTACACCCGGTCAAACAAGGCCTCGGGCGCCATCCACTTGACAGGCAGGCGGCCCTGGAGGGGAGAGAGGGCCTCAGTGCAGAGTCCCATAGGTCCTCATACCTGCCACCCCGGGCCCAGGCCCCCTCCACCCCCATCCAGTTCTGCCCCATCTCCCTCACGTTGCTGGTTTTCTTATAGTAGTCAATGTGGTGGATGCCGCGGGCCAGCCCAAAGTCAGCAATCTTCATCACATTGTCCTCGGTCACCAGCACGTTGCGGGCAGCCAGGTCCCGGTGGATACACTGCAGGGAGCGGGGGCTTGGGTGCATCAGGACACCTGGCCTGGAGCTGAGCACACACCACCCCCAGGCAGGCCCGGGGGCAGGGGCCCTCCACCCACTTTACAGAGACGGAGGTCAAGGTTTAGAAACGGGGAGTGCCTTCTCCTGCGTCCCCTCTCCCCTCTAGGGAAGTGTGAGGAACAAGTGGGGAATGCAGGAAAGCGTGAATGCCTGGGGACAACTGAGGTGGGGTCACGAAAAAGAGCAGAGAGGGAGAAGTCGGGACATTTAATGCCACAGGCCTGAGAGAGTGGAGCTGGAGAGATTGAGAGGGGCCCAGAGCCCTACTGCCTGTACCTTCCGGGACTCCAGATACTGCATGCCTCGGGCCACCTGATAGGCACAGGAGACCAGGACTGGGAAGGACAGTGGCCCCTCACTGCTCCGAGGACCGTCAGGGCTGAGGTCGGGGCCTGGGGGGCGCCGGGCCCGCAGGAACTCCCGCAGGTTTCCCTTGGCGGCGCACTCCACGATCACATACAGGGGCCCTACAGAGGGAGTGGAGGGAGCGTGGAGAGACTGACGAAGCTTTGGCTCTGCACCCTAACGGCCCATGCAGCCAGCCCCACCTTCCTGGGTGCAGACACCCAGCAGGTTGATGATGTTCTTGTGTCGGCCAATCAGCTTCATCACCTCCATCTCCGAGACCAGGTCGGCCAGGTCCTTGTCAGAGGCGTTGTCTGTAAGGGCAGCAGACGGGGTGAAGAGGCTGGCCTCCAACTACATGAGGGAGCATGCAGAGGCAGGGGCAGGACAAAGAGTACTGGACCAGGGCTACGTAGGTCTAGGGCTGAATCCTTGCTAGGCTGTGTCGCCTTGAAAAAGTCTCCTAGCGTCTCTGAATCTCAGGTTTGTCTTGTGGGAAAAAGAGTAGTGGGTCACACCCTACCTGTCACAGCAGTTGCAAGGATGCAACTGTATCAAGGATCTAAGGGGCAGGCCTCCCAGTGGGCAGGCCCAGGAAACAGCAGAGAGGGGAAGAGCTCGGAGCAGGAAGGAAGGAAGCTGCCTCTGGAGGGGTTAGCGGTAGTCCCTGCAGGGGGTCAGAGCTTCTGGGTACGGAAAGCAGGCTGGCGCCCTGGGGTCTGTTTGACCAGGGCCTGGCTTCCAACTGGCCTGGGAATTCAGGGAGCTGGCGGCAGGCAGGGCGCAGCCAGGGAGCTTAGGAAGAAGGCTGCTCTGGCTTCTCTGGCTGAGCCCCTGGGGCTGACCTGTGGCCCTGGGCCAATGACATAACACTCCCCACCCACACACGCCAATGTCACAATGTGCATTTCTCAATCCTTGCCTCCCAGGGAGCACCAGGTGGCCCCAGCTGTGTAGAGAGGAGGGGAGGAGCAGAAGAGCAGTTGAGGCCATTCTTGCAGAGGGGGCTGGGGAACTGCAAGGAGAGGCCCTGATGGGCGGGGTGCAGGAGTGCCCAGCAAGAGCACCCCAGGGCTGGGACTGGGTGCAAGCAGAAGGGCTGTCCTCCTTCGGCAGTGGACGTGTGGGGCAGACCTAGGGAGGGTCCAAGGGAGGCTGAAGGTGTGTCTGGGGGGAACCATAAGGAAGGAGGTAGAGGGCCTGTGAGGCTGATAAGGAGATGTGAAGTCAAGGCTGACACAGACTAATGCTGACAGAGGATACCAAGCCTGTCACACCAAATTCTTCTCATCATCGTCACCCCAGTGGTGAAGATTTATTGAGCCCTGACTATGAGCCAGGCACTTTCCACAATCCTTGGGCTGGGAGTAAGGACTGTTATCTACCCCATATGACACGAGGGAAAACTGAGGCTCAGAAGTCGCTTGCCAGGGTCAGGAGCGGAGGTGAATTGCAGGTTTAAGGGTGGGATCCCACAGCCTCTCCCAGCTCCAGGGCTCACCTGGTAGCACCGTGAGCCCCTTCTATTAGTCCCAATGCCATAGCACCTCCTCCAGGTTGCCACGTTCACCCTTTATTTTTATTTATTTATTTATTTTTTAGATAGGGTCTCACTCTGTTGCCCAGGCTGGAATACAGTGGCGTGATCATGGCTCCCTACAACCTCCAACTCCTGGGTTCAAGGGATCCTCCTGCCTCAGCCTCCCTAGTAACTGGGACTAAAGGCACACACCACCACACCCAACTGATTTTCTTGTTTTTTTTTTTGTAGAGCTGAAGTCTCGCCATGTTGTCCAGGCTGGCCTCGAACTCCTGGATTCAAGCGATCCTCCCACCCTCAGCCTCCCAAAGTGCTGGCATTACAGGTGTGAGCCACCACACTGGGCCACACTCACCTTTGAGCATCTTGACGGCCACAGTGCTGGCTTGGTCAGGCCAGGCAGGGTCCATGCCAAAGGCCTCTGCACGTACTACCTGGCCAAAGCAGCCCTCGCCCAGGGGCTTCCCAAGCACCAGCCTGGAGATGGAGAAAGTCCAGCCTCAGACCTCCGAGTCGACCCGGCGCCCGCGTCCCTGCCCCCACACAGCTCAGCGCACCTGTCCCGGGGGAACTCCCACAGCGGGTCGAGAGGTAGATCTAGACTCACGAGGCCGGCGAGCAAGGCGGGGCCGCTGGAGGAGAGCCGCACGCCTCGTACCAGGGATGAGCTTGACTTGCCGGAAGAGCCTGACTCCAGGGAGAACTGCAAAGTGGGAGACTTGGTTCTGCCTGCTGGAGTCAGGCTGCCACATGTGAGGCGGGGGATGCGCCCAGTACCTGTCGGGCCAGAGGGAAGCGGGAGAGCTTCTGCACAGCGGCGGGTGGGCGGGGATGCCGGCCGTGGAGCGCCTGCCCTCGATACAGCCCGGCCAGCAGCAGGAGCACAGCCAAGGCCAGGGAGCCCGACGCGTACAGAATGACGTCCGTGTACCTGACCTCGGGCACTGCCGCGGCCCATGTGGGGTCCTCCTCTGCCCTCGCGCATGAACACAGACAGACAGACAAACTGGTCAGTGGTGAGACTGGCCGCCCCATGCGCCCAAACTCAGTCCCTCCCAGCTCCCAACATATGTGGGGGCACACACGGAGGAAGCTGTAGTTATGCCCAGTCCCAGGCACCCATACCTCAGCAGAGGGTCACATGGACGGGCACTTGTGGAGAGGCACAGAGGGGCTGTCATACAGCTCAAACCCACAAATCCACACACTGCCCCCCAGGCCAGACCCCACAGGCCAACAGAGACTGACCACCCAATAGGCCACAGCCCCCACTGCTGGCCCAAAGGAGCATCTCCTGGCCCTTCAGGTGCTCACCTGGCAGCACCGTGAGCCAGGCAGACTGGTAGGAGAGGCCGATGGAATTGCCTGCGAGGCAGGTGTACTCGCCTGCATCCTCGGCTGACACGTTCCGCAGGTACAGGACCTCCACCTCTGAGCTATTGATGTCTGCAGTCTGGGGAGGGGGACATGCTCTGGGGCCACAGCAGGGCCTGGGGCCACATTGTGGCCAACAGGGAAGCTGGGGAGCCCCCAACCCCAGGTGGGAGAAGAATGGGGCCCAGGCTGTAGCAGGGTGCACCTTTAGGACTTGCACATAGGGGAAGCCGTCGGCTCCGAAGCTGCTGCCGTTGATGACGATGTGCTTCAGCCACTGGATGTGGGGCTGGGCATCGCTGTACACTTTGCATAGCAGCTCCACGTCGCTGCCCACCACGGCTGTGGTGTTGGCTGGGAGCCCGGCCTGCAGGATGGGCCGGTGCGGGGACCGCTCTGGGGACCGGGCAAGGCAGTCAACCCTGACCACTGGCACCCATGGAAGCACTCTGTTTGCCTCCCTCCAGCCTTCCTCAAGTTCAAGGGAGGGACCTTTCTGCAGCTTCTTGTCCATCTCCTGCTTACCCTGCTTAAACCTTCCCTGGCTCCCCATTGCTTCAGGTCAAGGACAACATCTCAGCCTAGCATTCAAAACCCTTCACCACCTGGCTCCCCATATAAACGCCACGCCCTACGAATATGCTGGCCTGCAAGTGCAGGGCATTTGTTATACTCAGGCCCTCAGCTCAGGCCGCGCCCTCTGCCTGGATGTCCTTGTTTTTCCTCTTGGCAGACTCCTGCTCCTCCAGCCCCACCCTAACCCCTGTGCTTTCTCCTGACCCACCTGGTCACCAAGCTGCTTGACTCATCTGAGTCCATCCTGCCCGCCAGACTAGACCCCAGCAAGAGGGCACAACTGAGCCCAAGATGGGCCAGGCCTCCCCGTTCCCGGCCCCGCGCTCACCCAGCACATCTAGCAGGTAGTTATAGCGGATGCTGCCCACAGCATTCTCTACCAGGCAGGTGTATGTGCCGCGGTCTGAGGGCACCACGCTCTCCATCACAAGACTCCAGTGCTGATGGCGCAGCTGCAGGCAGAGAGAGTGTCCGGGACCACTGGACCATGTCCACCAAGGGGCCCAGAGGACCAGGAGGCTAGATCCTCATCCTGCCCACAGGGTTCTTCTCAAGCTCTCTAGGCCCTGAGAACATCAGGCCCAGGCCAAGGACTATGGGACAAAGGAGTAGGCTCCCCAGTGTGCTTGAGCCTTGGGTTTGAGCCTTTGGAATTTGAGCTCTCCCTCTCCCTAGCTACTCTGAGCCAGCCCTTGCCTTCTCTGAGACTTAGGTGCCTCATGATAGCATGGAGTCCAGCCTGCAGGGTCTCATCAAGATGATGAGATGCTAAGGTCTATTGAGACCAATCAGTCAGTGATTCTTCTTTTTTTTTTTTTTTTTTTTTTTTGAGACGGAGTCTTGCTCTGTCGCCCAGGCTGGAGTGCAGTGGCGCAGTCTCGGCTCACTGCAAGCTCTGCCTCCCGGGTTCACGCCATTCTCCTGCCTCAGCCTCTCCGAGTAGCTGGGACTACAGGCGCCCGCCACCACGCCCGGCTTATTTTTTTTGTACGTTTAGTAGAGACAGGGTTTCACCGTGGTCTCGATCTCCTGACCTCGTGATCCGCCCGCCTCGGCCTCCCAAAGTGCTGGGATTACAAGCGTGAGCCACCGCGCCCGGCCGATTCTTCTCACTTTACAAATAGAGTTGCTGAGGCTGAGAGGTTAAGTCACTTGCCAGAGAGTAGCAGAAGGGGAACCAGAGCTGCCCAGGTCCACAGTTCAGGGCTCCTTCCAGGGCCCGGCAATCGCTTTACTCATTCGATTGATTTATAGGTATGCTTGTAGGTATGAGGGGACTGAAGAAGGAATGAAAATGGGGGAGCAGACAGTCTTAGAACCCAGAGACTCACCCGAATGCCTCCAATTCGGTTCTCCCCATGAAAGGCCTGTCCATCCTTAAGCCAGCGGATGGTGGGCGTGGGGTTGCCTGCAGCTGGACAGCGGAACTTGACGGTGTTCCCCGCAGGTACCGCATGCAGTTTCTTCTCCATGCGCTGGGGGTGTGTCCAGTAGGGTGCTGGAGGGCAGGGGAAGGCCCCTAGAATGACCGTGTGTTCCCACATAGGCCTCTTCTTCTCAGTGATCAGATGAGCAGCGGGGACACAAGTCCTTGGAGACTTACTGACCTTGCTGGGGGTAAATGTGCCTATTCGAGGAGGCCCTATGGGACTTGGGGTCCTCATCATCGTTGCTGGAGGTCGAGGAGTCTACATCAGGGACAGAGGGAAGCATCTGAGGTCCAAGAGGGGCAGCTCTGTCTCCCCAGGCATCCCTTAACTCCCTGCTAGTCTCTTACCATCTATAATCAAGGTGAGATTCTGCAGGACGATCATGGAACCCCGTGCCAGGCAGAGGTAGCGGCCAGCATCCTCAGGTAGGAAGCTGGCAATCTCTAGGCGGCCCCTCCAGCCCCGTACACGGCCAGTAGGTGCCAGGCGACTGCCCTCCTTGTACCAGTGGCCACCACGCTCAGCCCGCCCACAGCACAGCCGCACAGGCTGCCCAAGGGCTACTGTCAGCTCCTGTTCTTGCTGCTCCAGGCTGGGAGCCAGGCAGGGCTCTGTGGGCAGAGGGCAGAGGTCAGCAGACCCCGCAGCCCCATCTGAGGCAGCCTCCTGTGTACAGAGAACACGCTGCACATGCAGGGCACAAGCACCTCGCAACGCATGCTGGAGGAGCCACCGCTCCTTGACACCCGCACGGCCACATGCTGCGAATGCCACACTCTTGGGGCATGTCACATACACAGCATTTAGTGCACATGACATTGGCCAAGACACACACATACACACACACGCATACACACACACACACACGGCACATGCTATTGGTGCCACATACAGGGTCATGCTGCACTGGGGCATATCACCCTCATAATGCATATACCACACATGCTGCCTGGACCTCCTAGGTCACACACCCAGTGCACAGAACACACACACACACGCACACGCACACACACACACACACACACCCAGGCAAGGAGCTCACCACCAGCTCTGCAGCCCAGCTTAGGGCCCTGCGCCCTGCAAGGCCAGTCCTCTCTCGCAGACACAGAGATAGATGAATGCTTGCTGGAAGCCAGGCATTGACTGAGTCTCAGTGGTTGAGCCCTGCCCTGCTGCCACCTTCTCAGGGCCTGGGCAAGGATCCTTTCCAGCTTTGCTCAGCCCAGCAGCCCCCTCCTGGTGCCCACTCTTCCCACCCCTGCCACCCTCTCCCACCTCAGAAGCCATACCCAGCTCCACTTCCTCAGAGGCCTCCAGGGACAAGACTGGAGGCCCAGGCACACTCAGCAGGACCCCCAACAGGGCCAGCAGCAGCCGCATCTCCTTCTCACAGCTCTCAGGGCCCCAGGCTGGACTTCCCACCAACAGCCTTCCTAAAATAGGGAGGGAAAAGAGCTCCTGCTACACGTGCACCTTTGCGGGGGCATTTCCCTTATTTTGCAGATGAGGAAACCGAGACAGGAAGTGGCCAGCAGATGTGTCCAAGTCCCTGGCCAGGCTGTGGCAGTGCAGACTGGAAGCAGCTCTGCAGTAGCCAGAGCCTAAGGTCTCCCCACAGTAGTTTGTGCAAGGGGTCTGAGCTGGGCTTCCTGCTCTCTCTGAGTCCTGCTGGGACCCTGGCACACGTTCACAGAAGAAGTTTTGGATTCTTTTCTTGGAGGGAAGCAGAGAACGGAGACATATCTTCTGCACGCTCTCGGCACACATAATTTATTTTTTGCTGAATAAATGAATTGATTGCCGAAGAGCCAAAAAAGAAAGTGAAAAATGATACAAGGCCAAACTTCAGCATCTGGATGTTATCTGATCCAATCCCCACTCCTTACAGCATTACTGACATTTCCAGGGCTGGGTGCTCACAACTGACAAGGCAGCCCCTTCCGTGGCAAGCAGGACAGCATCCCTGGATACCTCTGCTTGTTATGCACCAACTCCATCTGAGACACACACGGTTTTGTAAAGAATACAGACCCTAATTATCCATCCGCCAGAGCCAAGTTCAAATCCTGACTCTCACCAACTTGTAATTCCTTGTCTCTGTCTCTCTCTGGCTTACTATCCTCATACGACTGTTTTGAGATGAAAGAGATAACGTGCATCAGCACTGGGCACACAGAGTGGTGGAATGTTCTCCTCCCTGTGCCCGGCCCTAGAACTGTTAACCTGTTGCCCTGGGTCTGCCCTCAGCCAGTCACCTCTGATTCCGATGCTGTTACTGTCAGGCTGTGATGTACACACACCCCAGCTGGCTATCCTCTTCCAAATGCTACCAAGGACGCCTCTGTTACCCAAAATAGAACACTGAGAACTGAGTCTCAGCTGGGACAAAGGAATCGGGTGACTGCTGCAGTCCTAGGGGCCTATGGGTGGCACTGGTGTCTCTGATCTACCCTGCGTGGGAAGCCTATCACACCTCCTCCTCCTTGGTCACTGCCACTCCACTTCCAGTCCATCTGGCTTCCCCTGCCCCTACTCAGGGCATGTCACGGCCATCTCTTGCACGGGCCTTTGGAAACATCCTCTCCCTGGGCTCTTCAAACTTCATCTTCCAGCAGAGTTTTAAAAAACTACAAATCGGCCGGGCGCGGTGGCTCACACCTGTAATCCCAGCACTTTGGGAGGCTGAGGCGGGCGGATCACGAGGTCAGAAGATCGAGACCATCCTGGCTAACACGGTGAAACCCCGTCTCTACTAAAAATACAAAAAAATTAGCCAGGCGTGGTGGCGGGCGCCTGTAGTCCCAGCTACGCGGGAGGCTGAGGCAGGAGAATGGCGCGAACCCGGGAGGCGGAGCTTGCAGTGAGCCGAGATTGCGCCACTGCACTCCAGCCTGGGCGACAGAGCGAGACTCCGTCTCAAAAAAAAATAAATAAATAAAAACAAAACAAAACAAAACAAAACAAAACAAAAAAACCTACAAGTCTGCCGTGTCACGCTCCCGGCTTGCAAGCCCTTCATGGCTACCTGTGCCCAGCAGGATCCAGCTCAACATCCTAGGGCTCCCTCTCTGCCGCTGCCTATCTCTTTGGTCGCACCGTCTGCCCCTTCCGGAGCGCTGAAGCCATTGGCTTTCAAAACTGGGCACATGTGCTCTCTTGCCCATCCCTGTGTGCCCCTCATTCCTCTTCTCTACCTGACTCAGATACTGCTGTCTCTGAGCCCACTCAACTCTCAAATCCAGTTGGATCCTCCTTGGTAAAACTCCCTACCAAGCTCGGCTTGGCAGAGAGGGCCGCTCTTTGGGTACACAGCTTGGGCTGGGAGTGGGTGGGGAGGCCCGGGATTTTATTCCTACCTCAGGCTGCCCTGATATCAGAGTCCTTAGTCGAGTCACCCGTGGCTGCTGACCGCTGACCGACCACCCTGCACGTGGGAACGGAGGGCCTGCCTTAGGCATCAGGCAGTCCTGGGTTCACCTTCAGCCTCCCGCACTCGCGCTGGAGGCCCCCGGGCACTAAGTGACTGAACCTTTCGGGGCCTCAGCTCCCTCATCTCTGCCGCCTGCGCGAAGACAGCCGCAGGGACAAGCGCGCTTGTCCTCCCCCACCCTTGCCGGGCCAGCCTTGGGGGAGGTGTGCATCAATGGGTCCCGAGGGTAGCTGCACAGGGCCAGCCTGCCCCCGACTCAGTGGGCAATGAGTAACCAGCTCCGCGGCCGGGGTGCTCTTTGGACGGAGAGGGACAAAGGGCCCTGTGTGCACTGCGGGTTACTGATTTACCGCCCCCTCCACCCTCTGCCGCCCGGCGGACGCCCAGGTCTTCTGTGCCGGGAGGGGCAGTCCCCGCAGCCCCTCGCCGCTCGCCCCCTGGCGGCTGGGAGCGCAGCCCGGGCCCACAAGGGTTCCGGCTCACCTCGAGCCTGCGTGACTCCGCGCCCAGCACAGGGCCCTGCTCACCTGGCTCCTCCTCACCTGGCTCCTCCGCCGCTTCACTCCCAGCTCCGGCCGGCCGCGACCCCTGCACGCAGCAGGTTCCGCAGACAGCCCGAGCGCTCCTCCGCCAGGAGCAAGGAATGTACCCGCGACGGCGGCGTGGCCGCGGGCGGCCCACCTCCTGCCCCGCCCCGCCCCTCGGGCCCGCCCCCTCCTGCTCGGGCCCGCCCCTCCTTCCACGCCCCCCCCGGGCCCGCCCACCTCCTGCCACACCCCCTCGGGCCCGCCCCGCCTGGACCAGCTCGAGCCGGAGAGAGGTGTGGCCAAGATCCCCGCCCACCTGGAGAGCCCCGCCCCCGACCCAGTCGGCCCACTCCCGGGACCCCGCCCCAGCCTATACACACACCCCTACACGCAACCCCCTATACACACCCCATTCAGGCTCCGCCTCTTTCGCCCCACCCAGGCCCCAGGCCAGGCTTCTAAATTCTAGTCTACTACCCAGCTCTACTCCTTGCTTTTCACCCCTCAGGGAATGCCTGGCTCCCATGTCTTCTGCGCAGTACGGTGCAGCGGATAGGAGAACCCCTTCTTTCTGCTCCCTCATTTGTTCCCTGCGCAACCTGCGGAGTGATACTTACAACCCAAATCTGACTGTGTCAGCCACTCCCTTAAATTTTCCTATAGCTTCCCATAGCTCTTTATACATTGATTATTGCCATGACCCACGCCTCCTGGCTCCCACCCTGCTACTCCTGGGCAGTTTCACGTACCATTCCCTCTTCCTGGAATGCCCCTTGGTCTGGTTAATTTCATATTATTCTCAGCTCATTTCCTTCAGGAAGCTCTCTGGACTTGCAAGCTCCTCTTAGATGACTTCTCTACTGTGAGGATGTTGAAAGAAACAGAGTGAAGTGGTTCAGAGCACAGACTACAGGGCTGGACGTCATAGGCCCAGCTCTCAGCACCATCACACAAGGCCTCTGTCTTCACTGTCCTTTCAGTAAAACAGGCAAATGACAGTCTCCCCCTCAAGAGGTTGGTGCAAAAAGTAGACATGTTAGCAGTATGTGTAAGCCTGGCATGCAGCGCTTGCTTTGTAATACTAGCTGTAATTATTTAGGACCTGTTATTTCTTCAGCACACTTGCCAGAATTGTAACTGAACAGTTAATTATGTAAATAGCTGTGGAATGGCCAGGCACAATGACGGGTGCCTGTAGTTCTAGCTACTAGGAGACTGAGGTAGGAGGACAGCTTGAATTCAGGAGTTTGAGGCCAGCCCTGGCAACATAGTTGCCCTGTCTCTATTTTTCAGTAGAGGAACTGTGCCCTCAGACCTCACCATTAGAGTTCAAGTGTCTGGCATACAGTAGGTGCTCCCAGATAGCTCCGTGCCCACCTGGCTCATGTTTGCCTCACCTGTAAGCACTTCTCTCCTGAGCATCTAGACTGTGGCCAAACTAGGAGGCCACGCAGCCTCTGATCTCTGCCCATCCCTCACCTGAATCTCAAGCCTTCTCCTTCTCTTAAGGCACCTTGAGAAGAAGGGAAATGGGCTGGGTGCACCTGTGGTCCCAGCTACTCGGGAGGCTGAGGCCAGAGGATTGCTTGAGCCCAGGAAGTCAAGGCAGCAGTGAGCCATGATCGCTCCACGGCATTGTAGCCTGGGCGACAGTCTATGGAGTGAGACCCCGTCCGAGGCTCAGGTCCTGGTTGTCCCCTCTAGCTAGTGTAGACCCTGCCTTAAGAAGCAAATTCCTTTCTCATTGTTATGCAGACAAGTCTAGTTCTTTCCACTCTCACTCCCAAAGGGATGGTGGCATATCTTTGCATAACTGTCAGGCCCATTAAAGAGACTTAAAATTGTTTTTTTCTTTTTCTTCTTAAGCGAAAGAATGGTCTCCCCCCAAAGATAAATCAGAAAATAATTGGGGCCAGGCATGGTGGCGCATGCCTATAATCCCAGCACTGTGGGAGGCTGAGTTGGGAGAATCGCTTGAACTCAGGAGTTCGAGGCCAGCCTGGGCAACATAGCGAGATCTCGTCTCTATTAAAAATATATATTAGGCTGGGCACGGTGGCTCACGCCTGTAATCTCAGCACTTTGAGAGGCTTAGGTCGGTGGATCACGAGGTCAGGAGTTCAAGACCAACCTAACAAGATGGTGAAATCCCGTCTCTACTAAAAATACAAAAAAATTAGCCAGGCATGGTGGCAGGCACCTGTAATCTCAGCTACTAGGGAGGCTGAGGCAGAGAATTGCTTGAACCCAGGAGGTGGAGGTTGCAGTGAGCCGAGATCGTGCCATTGCACTCCAGCCTGGGCGACAGAGTGAGACTCTGTCTCCAAAAAAAAAATATATATATATATATGTATATTATAATTTTTTTTTTTTTAAATTGGTTATCTTTTAAGAACAATTTGTCCCAGTTCCCTTCTCTTGAGTCCTGCCTTGCTGGAGCTCCCAGGATAGATGAGGCTCCTGGCCCTGGGAGCTGCCTGTCCAGAGGGGACCTTGCCAGACCTCCCGGACTGCTGGAGGGGTTCAGCTCCCTGCCTCTGGCCCTCTGCTGGCTCCCCTTGTGAATGTGGTTGTGGGGGGGAGCAGGGTGAGCCGCCAGCTGGAGCTGGACCCCACATGGCTTTCATTCACCTTCTCGGGCATTTCCGGAGTTTACCGGAGCCAAAGGCAAACTAAAACTTTTCATAGCTCAGGTCTTGCAACCTCCTTGTCTCCTGAGATGCACAAATCCCTCAGACCGGCAACCCTCTGATGTCCCTAGGATATGTTCCCCATATCCCTTGTCTGCCTCCTCTCCCCGCACTCATAACCTTTCACACTGAACCTCGGCAGAGGCTGATGCTCCCTCACAAAGTCATTCACTCGTTCACTCATTCATTTGAATGATTATTTATTGAAGGTTCATTATGTGGCATCCACTGTTTTAAATCCTGGGGATAAAGCCCCGAATTGGACTCTTCTTTTCTTTTCTTTTCTTTTCGAGACAGAGTCTTGCTCTGTTGTCCAGGCTGGAATGCAGTGGTGTGATCTCAGCTCACTGCAACCTCTGCCTCCCGGGTTCAAGTGATTCTCCTGCCTCAGCCTCCTGAGTAGCTGGGATTACAAATGTGTGCTACTACACCTGGCTAATTTTTATATTTTTAGTAGAGATAAGGTTTCACCATATTGGCCAGGCTAGTCTCAAACTCCTGACCTCAAGTGATCTGCCCATGTCAGCCTCCTCAAATGCTGAGATTACAGATGTGAGCCACCTCACCTGGCCTGGACCCTACTTCTGCCCTTCAAGGGGCTGCTGACATTGTAGTGGGGACAGACAGATAAGTAATCAGTTACAGCCTGGGAGATAAGCTGAGCCAGTCAGGGAGGGCACCGAAGCCTTTCACACTGTGTCCCACTCTCTTGTTGACACGCAATCTTTCACCAGTCACATTTGCAGTCTCTTTCTCAAAGATATTCAGACACGACTGAGCACAGTGGCTCACGCCTGTAATCCCAGCACTTTGGGAGGCCGAGGTGGGCAGATCACTTGAGGTCAGGAGTTCGAGACCAGCCTGGCCAACATGGTAAAACCCCATCTCTACTAAAAATACAAAAATTGGCCAGGCATGGTGGCGCACGCCTGTAATCCCAGCTACTGGGGAGGCCGAGGCAGAAGAATTGCTTGAATTCGGGAGGCAGAGGTTGCATTGAACCAAGATCACGCACTGCACTCTAGCCTGGGAAACAGAGCAAGACCCTGTCTCAAAAAAAAAAAAAAAAAAAATACATTCAGACACACACACACACACACACACACACACACACACACACACACACACACACACACTCTTGCTTAGCAGAGGCAAGAGCCTGTCATCCTAAGATCCTGCTGTTAACCTGCCTCTGCCTCAGTTTCTCCACCCAGAAAACAGTCATGCTCCAGCTTCTTCTTCTTCTTCTTCTTTTTTTTTTTTTTTTGTGGAGATGGAGTCTCGCTCTATTGCCCAGGCTGGAGTGCAGTGGCGTGATCTTGGCTCACTGCAACCTCCCCCTCCCAGGCTCAAGCAATTCTCCTGCCTCTCCTGCCTCAGCCTTCCTAGTAGCCGGGACTACAGGTGCCTGCCACCACGCCCAGCTAATTTTTGTATTTTTTTTTTTTTTTTTTTTTTGAGACGGAGTCTCGCTCTCTCACCCAGGCTGGAGTGCAGTGGCGCGATCTCGGCTCACTGCAAGCTCCGCCTCCCGGGTTCACGCCATTCTCCTGCCTCAGCCTCTCCGAGTAGCTGGGACTACAGGCGCCCGCCACCACGCCCGGCTAATTTTTTGTATTTTTAGTAGAGACGGGGTTTCACCTTGGTCTCGATCTCCTGACCTCGTGATCCACCCGCCTCGGCCTCCCAAAGTGCTAGGATTACAAGCGTGAGCCACCGCGCCCGGCCAATTTTTGTATTTTTGTAGAAACGGGATTTCACCATGTTGGCCAGGCTGGTCTTGATCTCCTGACCTCAGGTGATCCACCCGTCTCGGCCTCCCAAAGTGCTGGGATTACAGGCGTGAGCAATGGCTCCTGGCTGCTCCAGCTTCTTTCTTCCTAGGAGTGTTGGGGGAAATGAACGCGTTTCCGTTCCTGAGCTCCTGACTCTTCAGCTCCCGTTACGTGCCAGGCATCATGCTGGGTGTTGGACATGGGTTATATCCTTTCATTCTTCCACCAGGCCAAATGGCATAGGAATCCTTAGCTCTGATTTGTAGGTGAGGAAACAAGCTCAGGGAGATGGAATTACTTCTTTGAGGTCATCTGGCAAGTGAATTGCAGGACTTGAACCCCTGTCTTCCGGGGCAAAGATGGAGAGCTCGAGATAACTCTCCAGAGAGGGACCATTGATGCTACTGCATCAGATGCTTTCTGTCTCCATCCTTAACTGTGGCCCGAGAAGGTGCAGATTCACCTGAAGGTGAGTGTGTTGGGGAGGGAGGTGTGGGGGCTGGGACTGAGCACTGCACTCCTTGACCTTTTAGCCAGCAGTCCTGAGGAGACACCCGGCCCCAGGCAGGGGTTTGCAGACTCTGTGCCTCAAGAATGCTGGGCTGGGCCAGGAGGGTCTCCTGAGGCCAGGTCCTACCCCCCACCTGCCTGGGGGCAGAGTCGTCGGGGGGTAGAGGGCAGACGTTGCCTGGTGCCAACGATGTTGCTCTTGGATGGCAGCCGGGCCCAGGGAACACTGGGGCTCTTGTGCAGAAGGGCTGCCACTACAGCCAGCCCGGCCCCTGCCCAGGCCCCACTCCAGCCTGGGCCTGGCCCTAACTCTGGGCCCAGTCTTGTTCTTTTTTTTTTCCCCCCAAGATGGAGTCCTACTCTGTCACCCAGGATGGAGTGCAGTGGTGCAATCTCGGCTCACTGCAACTTCCACCTGCCGGGTTCAAGCACTTTTCCTGCTTCAGCCTCCCGAGTAGCTGGGATTACAGGCATGCACCACAATGCCCAGCTGACTTTTATATTTTTTAGTAAAGACAAAAATCGCCATCTTGGCCAGACTGGTCTCAAACTCCTGACCTCAGGTGATCTGCCCACTTCGGCCTGCCAAAGTGCTGGGATTACAGGCGTGAGCCACTGCACCCGACCCGTCTTGTTCTTTCTTCATTTATTTTACATTATTATTTTTTTTGGGTGATGAAGTTTCGCTCTTATTGCCCAGGCTGGAGTACAGTGGCGTGATCTCGGCTCACTGCAACCTCCGCCTCCTGGGTTCAAGCAATTCTCCTGCCTCAGCCTCCCGAGTAGCTGGGATTATGGGCATGCACCACCACGCCTCGCTAATTTTTGTATTTTTAGTCGAGACAGGGTTTCATCATGTTGGCCAGGCTGGTCTCGAACTCATGACCTCAGGTGATCCACCCGCCTCGGCCTCCCAAAGTGCTGGGATTACAGCCATGAGCCATTCTGCCTGGCCTCTTTCTTCATTTATTCTTCCTTCCTTCCTTCCTCCCTCTTCCTCTTCCTCTTCCTCTTCCTCCCCCCTTCCTCTTCCTCCCCCTCCCCCTCCTTTTCTTTCCTCCTTCCTTCCTCTTCCTCTTATTTTTCCTCCTTCTCTTCTTTGTCCTCTTCTTTTTTTTTTTTTTTTAAACAAGTTTTATTTTGAGAACATTTTAAAATACAGAAAAAGTGCACAGGGTCATACCATACCCGGCTGCTCAGAATTGACAATTGTTCATTACCATTTTTTTAAGTTGAAACAGGGTCTCACTATGTTGCCCAGGCTGGTCCTGACCTCCTGGGCTCAAGCAATCTGTCTACCTCAGCCTCCAAAAGTGCGGGGAGTCCAGGCGTGAGCCACCGCAGCTGGCCTATTTTACCATTCTTTTCCAACCCTTTTCTACCTTGGCTTCTTCACAGGCTCCAGGGAGGTCTAGCTTGGCTGGTCAAAACGGAGGTGACATTGACAGCAAGTGAGTGATTAAAGGTTGGGTGTCAGAGTTGGACAGATCTGGGTTTGTTTTGGAGACAGAGTCTTACTCTGTCGCTCAGGCTGGAATGCAGTGGCATGATCTAGGCTCACTGCAACCACCACCTCCTGGGTTCAAGCGCTTCTCCTGCCTCAGCCACCTGAGTAGCTGGGATTACAGGCGCGTGCCACCACGCCCAGCTAATTTTTGTATTTTTAGTAGATACGGGGTTTTGCCATTGTTGGCCAGGCTTGAACTCCTGGCCACAAGAGACCTGCTGGCCTCAGTCTCCCAAAGGGCTGGGATTACAGGTGTGAGCCACCTTGCCCAGTGACAGATCTGGGTTTGAGTCCCAAAACTCTTTGTGGTCACGGACAAATCACTTAACCTCAAGCCTGTTTCATCTTCTGTGAAATGGGAATAATACATCTTCCGTGAGGACTCAGTGTGATAATGTATGTCAAGCACAATGCCAGTGCCTGGCACATACCCCTTGCTCATGGAAGAGTAGCCAATATAAATATTTGCAGCTATGGGCCTGGGACCCACCCAAAAGCATGGGCAACACCCTCCTGTGACCGAGAGGGAGGGACTGTGAGAATGACCCCTCCTCGGCCCTCATTTCTCCTCATTTCCCACCCGTCCTCAATTCTGGGTACTTCTGTCTCCAGTTTATACTCTGAAGACAGCAGGGCTGTGAGTTGCAGGTTGCCCAGGGCATTTTTGTGGAGGCAGAGAGTTTAGAACTGATGACAGCTTGGGAGAGCTCTGGGGAGGCTTCCAAACCAAAGTGGATGGAGGGGAACTGGGGAGGAGGGATCTGAGTGAGGTTAGTCCTGGCTTCTCAGAGTCTCAGTAGCACCCCCGGTCCCCTTATTCACTGGTCCTGGATACTCTAGACCTGTGGCCTGGCTTGCTAGGACAGGGGCTTTCAGGCTTTGCCAGACTCAGCTCTCTCTAGACTTGGGCCTACAAGCCTCACACGCACTGGGCATGCACATTTGTTTGGAGGAGGACCGACAGCTGGGAAGTGGCAGAGGCTGGGCTGGAAGGGTGAGAGGGTTGGTGGTCTCCAGGGAAGCAGGAAATAAACTCGTGCCCTTCTGTACTTTCCCCGGTGCCCTCCTGGACCAGGTAGGGTTTTGTTGGGGTGTGAATAACAGAAAACCTAAGTGACCAGGGCTTAAATGAAACAGTGTATCCATCTCTCACTTAGCCCCACGTCTAGAGGTGGGTGTAGGTTGGTCTGAAGTCAGGGTCGAAGACTCGTCTGTTCTCCAGGTTTTCCTCTCATGGTCGCAAGATGGTGGCTTCAGCTGCTGCCATCACATTTGTGCGGAGGCAGGAGGAAGGAAGAAGTTCCAGAGAGTTGAGTTTCCACACAGCAACTCCCAGTTTCATTTCTTTGGCCAGACTGTGACATGGTCACCCCTAGCTGCAAAGGAAGCCAGAAGTATATGCATTTTGCTGAACCCCTTGCTTCCCCTAATAAAACCAGGGGCTATCAAAAAGAAGCAGTGACTGGTTCCCAAAATGACTTTTTTTTTTTTTTTTTGAGTCTCACTCTGTCGCCCAGGCTGCAGTGCAGTGGCATGATCTTGGCTCACTGCAACCTCCGCCTCCCAGGTTCAAGCAAATCTCCTGCCTCACCCTCCTGAGTAGCTGGGATTACAGGTGTAAGCCACCACGCCTGGCTAATTTTTGTGTTTTTAGTAGAGACGGGGTTTCACCATGTTGGCCAGACTGGTCTCAAACTCCTGACCTCAGGTGATCCACCTGCCTCAGCCTCTCAAAGTGCTAGGATTACAGGCGTGAGCCACCGTGCCTGGCCCCAAAATGACTTCTTTAAACTACGCATTTAACCAAATCACTGCTCAGCTTTTATTTTTCTTAAATCATTTATTTATTTATTTATTTATTTGAGACAGAGTCTCATGCCCAGGCTGGAGTGCAGTGGCGCGATCTAGGCTCACTGCAACCTGTCTCCCGGGTTCAAACGATTCTCCTGCCTCAGCCTTCCAAGTACCTGGGATTACAGGCATGTGCCACCACGTGTGGCTAATTTTTGTGTTTTTAGTAGAGATGGGGTTTCACCATGTTGGCCAGGCTGGTCTCGAATTCCTGGCCTCAAGTGATCCTCCTGCCTTGGCCTCCCAAAGTGCTGGGATTACAGACACGAGCTACTATGCCCGGCCAGCTTATTTTTATTAGAGACAGGGTCTTGTTACATTGCCAGATAGGATTTCAACTGCTAGGCTCACAGGATCCTCCTGCCTCAGCCTCCCCATTAGCCGGGACTCCAGGCATGTGCCACTGTGCTGCCACTCCTCACCCTTAACTACTTTCCCCCCACCACCCATTGGCATCCCCAGCTCCTCAGCCTGACATTCAGGGCCCTCCAGGACTGGCCTCTGCTGCTCTCTGCTGTCCCATCTCCAGTCTCCCCCAAGACACCTGCTCTGTTTCGCAGCTGCAGTGAGCTCCAGGTAGAGCCTCTGAACGTGCCTGAGTGGCTGACACCGTGGCGGCATCTTTGCTCATGCTGCCTTTGTTGCTGAGTATTCTTCCTCTGGCCTGCCTATCTGTCCTCCCCGCTTTCCAGCCATTCTACCAGATACCTGCCATTCAGCTTTCTGGACTCCTCCCAGGCATTCCCTTGTCTTTTCTTTTCTTTTCTTTTTTTTTTTTTTTTTGAGATGGAGTCTTGCTCTGTTGCCCAGTCTGGAGTGCAGTGGCACAATCTCGGCTCACCGCAACCTCCACCTCCCGGGTTCAAGCAATTCTCCTGCCTCAGCCACCCGAGTAGTTGGGATTACAGGCACGCACCACCACGCCCAGCTAATTTTTGTATTTTTAGTAGAGATGCGATTTCCCCATCTTGACCAGGCTGGGCTCGAGCTCCTGACCTCAGGTGATCCACCTGCCTTGGCCTCCCAAAGTGCTCACAGGCATGAGCCACCGTGCCCGGCCAGGCATTCCTTTTTCTTTCAGATCCCTCCTGGCCACCCTAAACTGGACATCAAAACCCTTTTCCTCTCTCTGGTAACGATCCCTCAAACTTTTCTTGATGTCCTGGTCCTCCCCTACTAGCAGTCCATGGGGGATTGGATGAAACCAACACTCATCCTTGGCATTTGTGGTGGACATGTGACCCAGACCTGGCTAAGGAGAATATTCCATCTCCCAGGCCATTGTGATTAAGTCAGAGATGAGCATGTGACCATGGGAAGGCCAATGGGAGCCAGTCTAGGTCTTTTATTGGAATGAATAGGAAACCAACTCTCTGAGAAGCTGAGCTGTGAATAGGGATGCCTAGAGTTGCTTGGGAGAGCTTCTCTGTGAATGACAGCAATAAAGGAAACAAGAAGGCCAAGAGCTGGAGTGCACCTGGATCAAGCCATGCCTGAAGCCATTTCTTCTTTGAACATTTCACTATGTGAACCAAATAATTTTTTCTTTGGCTAATCCTTTTTCTTAAACCCTTTATAAAAAAAAGGCTCCTTCTAAGTAGAAAACCCTTCCTTTGTGTCTCCACTCTCCTCTGTTGGCTCTTTGGCCATAGTACTCATCTGTTTACATGGCAGCAAATTCATCCTGTTTTCACTGCTATTTCTTTAAAACCTTTTAATAAATTTCCATGGCTTTTAGGAAAAAGACCTGTATTAGTTATCCATTGCTTCATAACACATTACTTTTAAACTTAATGACTTTACATAACAAATATTTGGCTGTTGGTGTTAAAGAAAAAATTATTCAAAGATACTTGTTTTTATTTTTATTTACTTATTTTTCTTGAGAGTTTCACTCTGTCGCCCAAGCTGGAGTACAGTGGCACAATCTTGGCTCACCGCAACCTCTGCCTCCTGGGTTCAAGCAATTCTCCAGCCTCAGCCTCCCAAGTAGCTGGGATTACAGGCGCCTGTCACCATGCCCAGCTAATTTTTGTATTTTTAATAGAGACAGGGTTTCACCATATTGGCCAGGATGGTCTCAAACTCCTGACCTCAAATGATCCACCCACCTCAGCCTCCCAAACTGCTGGGATTACAGGCGTGAGCCCCCACGCCTGGCTCAACGATACTTATTAAAGCACAGTAAAGAAAACTTTATTCAGGACCATTGAGATAGTCACAGGGACCACTGCAATGGGATCTTGCACAGGAAGAGAGAGATTGGGCTCCATTCTGAATACAGCATAGGCGAGTGGGAATTCTGAGCCAAGGAGCAGAGTGGGGAGCAGTGAATGGAAAATGACTAAGAGGAAACATCGGGGGTAAGGGGATTCTGTCCAAACTGACCCAACAGGATTCTTGCTTAAGACAGGCCCATCAGCCATCACCTGGGGGATGGTGGAGGAGGAGGAATCTGATCAGATATCGAAGATGGGCAGCAGTTCTTGCTAAACTAGACTTAGCAGGTTCTTTGCTAAAACTAGATTTTACAAGGAAGTACACAGATGGACCTAGGAGAAGGCTCAGAAGCCTGACTAAAATTTGGCCAAAGAATCTTTGTCATTGGTAGAAGGCCTACATTTCTCTCAATAAGAGCCTCTTGATAGGGCTGCTTGAGTGTTCCCACAACACGTTAGCTGGTTTCCCTCAGAGCTGGTGATCCAAGAGAGAAATATGGAAGCTGTAATGTAATGTATAACTTACCCTCAGACATCAGATTCTAGTCACTTCTGTCTTATTCTATTAGTTAAAAGTGAGTCACAGCCAGGCACAGTGGCTCACGCCTATAATCCCAGCACTTCGGGAGGCCGAGCAAGGAGGATTCCTTGAGCCTAGGAGTTTGAGACCAGCCTGGGCAACGGAGTGAGACCCTAATAAAAAATATTAGCCAGCCGGGCGTGGTGGCTCATGCCTGTAATCCCAGCACTTTGGGAGGTTGAGGCAGTCAATCGCCTGAGGTCAGGAGTTCGAGATCAGCCTGGTCAACCTGGTGAAACCCTGTATCTACTAAAAGTACAAAAATTAGCTGGGCGTGGCGGCGGGTGCCTGTAATTCCGGCTAATTTGGAGGCTGAGACAGGAGAATCATTTGAACCTGGCAGGCAGAGTTTGCAGTGAGCCGAGATTGCACCACTGCACTCTAGCCTGGGCGACAAGAGAGAAACTCCGTCTCAAAAAATAAAGAAGAAAAAAATTAGCAGGCACAGTGATGCATGCCTGTAGTTCCAGCTACTCGGGAGGCTGAGGTGGGAGGACTGCTTGAGCCCAGGAGATCGAGGCTGCAGTGACCTATGATTGTGCCATGCACTCCAGCCTGGGGGACAGAGCGAGACCTTGAATCAATCAATCAGTAAGTAAAGTGAATTGCTACTTACAACCCATATTAGGGGATATAGGGTAGAAATTAAACTTGACCTATTGAAGGGAGGGGTATTATAAAATGTAGATTTTTTTTGTTTGTTTTTTGAGACAGAGTCTTGCTCTGTTGCCCAGGCTGGAGTACAGTGTTACTTATCTCGGCTCACTGCAACCTCTGCCTCCTGGGATCAAGCCATTTTCCTGCCTCAGCCTCACGAGTAGCTGGGGTGACAGGCACC